>NC_057399.1:45627939-45960161 GCF_019320065.1 Cervus canadensis | reverse complement strand
TTACTCCTTGGAAGGAAAGTTATGACCAACCTAGATAGCATATTAAAAAGCAGAGACATTACTTTGCCAACAAAGGTCCGTCTGGTCAAGGCTATGGTTTTTCCAGTGGTCATGGATGGATGTGAGAGTTGGACTGTGAAGAAAGCTGAGTGCCGAAAAATTGATGCTTTTGAACTGTGGTGTTGGAGAAGACTCTTGAGAGTCCCTTGGACTGCAAGGAGATCCAACCAGTCCATACTAAAGGAGATCAGCCCTGGGTGTTCATTGGAAGGACTGATGTTGAAGCTGAAACTCCAGTACTTTGGCCACCTCATGTGAAGAGTTGACTCATTGGAAAAGACCCTGATGCTGGGAGGGATTGGGGGCAGGAGGAAAAGGGGACGACAGAGGATGAGATGGCTGGATGGCATCACCGACTCGATGGACATGAGTTTGAGTAAACTCCGGGAGTTGGTGATGGACAGGGAGGCCTGGTGTGCTGGGATTCATGGGGTGGCAAAGAGCCGGACATGACTGAGCAACTGAACTGAACTGAAAAGACTGAAAAGACAGCCATTGACCAAAATCATATTTCTGATAAAAGACACATATCCAATATATAAAAAGAGCACTCAACACTCAATAATAATTAAATAAAAAAACTCAACTTAAAAAAAATAAACAGGGCAAAATTAAAGAGACATTTTACCAAAGAAGAAATCAGGATGGCAAATATGCACATACAAAGCTCAACACTATCAGTCATTAGGAAAAGACAAATTAAAACTACAAGAAGAAACTACTATAAACTTAGCAGAATGTCTAAAATTAAAATGGCCAACTATACTCTCTGCCTGCAATGTAGGAGACCTGGGTTTGATCCCTGGGTCGGGAAGATCCCCTGGAGAAGGGAATGGCTACCCACTCCAGTATTCTTGCTTGGAGAATTCCATGGACAGAGGAGTCTGGCAGGCTATAGTCCACGGGGTTGTGAAGAGTCAGACAGAACTGAGCGATTTTCACATACTGTGTGTAGGTAAGGATGTGGAGAAACTGGAACCATCATACACGTCTGAGAGGAATGTAAAGTAGGCAACCACTCTGGAAAACAGTGTGGCTGTTTCTTAATACGTTAAACTTACACTGACCATATAATGCAGTCATTTTACTCTCAAGTATTTAATCAAGAGAGATGAAAGCATGTGTCCATACAAAAACTAGCCCTTTAATACATTCAGCAGCTTCATTTGTAATACCCAGAAATGGGAAATTACTGTTCTGTCCTCCCACAGGTGAGTGGTTGAACAAGCTGCAGTGCATTTGTTCAATGGTCGCTAATCAACAATAGAAGGAAATGTGCTATTGATGCAAGTTACAATGTGGGTGAATGTCCAAATAATTGTCCTGAGTGAAAGAAGCCAAATTCCCCAAAGTATGATTCCTTTTTTAAAAATAACAATCTAATCTATACTGACAGCAGATGAGTAGATATTTGGGGCTGGGTAGGGGTGTGAAAGAACAGTTACAAAGGGGCACAAGGTAACTTTAGAGAACAATGCACCTTCATAGGTGCATCCATATATCAAAACATCAAATTTTAGACTTTATATATGTATCACTTATTATATGTCTATTATCTCTTAAGAAGGTTATTAAAAAACTTATATGTCATACCCCAGTGTTTACAGCATTATTATTTACAATTGACAAGACATGGAAGCAACCTAAGTGTCCCTCAACAGATGAATGGATAAAGAAAATATTGTATGTCTATACAATGGAATATTAGCCAGCCACAAAGAAGAATGCATTTTTGCCATTTGCAACAACATGTATGGACCTGAAGGACACTATGCTTAGTGAAATGGGTCAGACAAAGACAAATATTGTATGTTATCTCTTACAAAAATGAATATAAAGAAACAGAAACAGACTCACAGATATAAAGAACAAACTAGTGGTTACCAATGGGGAGAGTGTGGAGGGGAGGGACAAGATAGGAGTAGGGGATTATAGGTGGCGCTAGTGGTAAAGAACCCACTTTCCAGTGCAGGGGACAAAAGAGACCTGGGTTCATCCCTGGGTTGGGAAGATCCCCTGGGGGAGGAAATGGCAACCTATTCTAGTATTCTTGCCTTGAGAATCCCATGGACAGAGGAGCCTGGTGGGCTACAGCCCACAGGGTCGAAAAGAGGCGGGCATGACTGAAGTGACTTAGTACGCACCTGTTTGTGTATGTTTGGTTCTCTAAGTTCACAGAAAGGAATGTGATAATTTGTTGGGAATATCCCCTGGAGGGCTTCCCTGGTGGCTCAGAAGGTAAAGCATCTGCCTGCAATGAGGGAGACCTGGGTTCAGTCCCTGGGTTGGGACAATCCCCTGGAGAAGGAAACGGCAACCCACTCCAGTACTCTTGCCTGGAAAATTCCATGGACTGAGGAGCCTGGTAGGCTACAATCCATGGGGCTGCAAAGAGTTGGACATGACTGAGCAACTTCACGTACGCACGTATCCCCTGGAGAAAAAAACAGCAACCTACTCCAGTATTCTTGCCTGGAGAATCCCATGGATAGAAGAGTCTGCCAGGCTAAAATTCAAGGGGTCTCAATAGTCAGATAGGACTTAGCGACTAAACCACCACCAGGGGATTAAGAGGTACAAATTACTATGTATAAACACCATTAAGTGAAATATGTTACAAACAGTACTTAGAGTACAGTTTCATTTTAGATAAAACTATATAATGTATATATTAATGACTATGAAAAAGATACTTGTGCTGGTTACTTCTGGGCTAGGTAATTATAGATGATGCTCATTTTCTTCTTTTTGCTTCTATTTTTTAATTGCTCTACAATGAAGATGTATCACGGATATAATAAAAACTCCAAAAAAAGTTAGTTTTCAAAAAATATCGATGCTAATGCCCTATAAATGATACTGTGAGGAATATTAGTCTTGGGCCTTAGTGGCCAAAAGAAATATTTAACAGAAGGCTGCAAAAGGGTTTAGGTGCTGTGGAGAGGCCTGAGACGCTGCTGCTCTGAAAATGGAACCCTGTAGGCTACTGCTTGGGTCTGACCACCACAGGTGGCGGCTGGGGTGCTGGCCTTGCCTCCCAGAGCAGTTGGCGCTTTAGGCCTCCCTGCACAAAGAACAGATGGAAAACAAGGACAAAAAATTTAGCATCTGCCTTGCTTGGGACAAGGGATTCAGTTAGACTGGGTCAACTCTGCTCGGTCAAGCCTCCATTGGACATTTTCCACGTCAGGGTCAGACAGCGAAGAGTGTGAGGGCAGTAAGGGACCCGCTCGTCCGAAGACTTCATTTACAGTTATAGAAAGTGAGGCTCAAATGAGCTCATGGCCCTGTCACTCAATCAACATTCCTTCTTGAAAGCTCTAACAGTGGCTTGAAGTGAAATCAATGCTAGACTATCTGAAAACCAAAACAGCCATTTCTGGAGCAGACGCACCCTCTGGGAATCTTAGCACTCAAACTGTTATGGAGAAGAGTTGATGCTGACATATGGCTTTAAAACCCCCAAATCTCCCTTCTCCCCTTCCTCTCGTGAAAACACGAGAATCCAGCCCATGAGTTACTGTCCCTGAGTCACAGAACCATGGAGTTCTTTGAATCTGTTGCAGCAGATTGTAGTTGGGAGAACTACATACACATGAATCTCCACATTTACTGGCTATGATGGGGTTAGCAAATGCTTTTATCCTATATATCAATCGCCACACGCTTGGTTAGAATGTTAAAACGAATTCCAAGGCAGAGCCTGGACTGAGTGAGTGTCATGATTGATTAGGGGTGTCTGGGCTATGGAAGGGGTGATTAACAAATATCTTTACCACATATTTCCATCTTGATCTAGAAAATCTGTTACCCTCAACCTAGTGTTTCTTCATTAAGTCTCTCCCACTATTGATTAACTCACTCTTACAGCATGTCAGATTAATTATTTCAAATACTACTTTAACTATATCATCTTCTTACTTAAAAAAACTCTAAAGTTCTCTCCTCATTTCTCACATAGAAAATTTACCCCCTATATCTAATAATCTAATAATTACACGGTTAGTAGCTCAGTTGTGTCTGAATCTTTGTGACCCCATGGACTGTGGACCGCCAGGCTCCTCTGTCCACGGAATTCTCCAGGCAAGAATAAATACTGGAGTGAGTTGCCATTCCTTCTCCAGGGGATCTTCCCGACTCAGGATTGAACCTGGGTCTCCTGCATCACAGGCAGATTCTTTACCATCTGATCCACCAGGGAAGCCCCTAATAATTAAGGTCCTCCATAATTTGATGCTATTTATCACCCTGAGCAACCCTTCACAGAATATCCTCTCTGGCCTCTGGCTTATTTCCTATACCCAGAATACACACTCTGGTCAGAAAGAGCCAGCAACAGGAGCTAGGGATGGGAGCTAGATCAAAGGGGAACATATGGGTGAACAGATCATGCTGAGTCACTAGTCAGCCAGGGAGGCCTATGATGGACGGGAGGCTGTTAGAACAGCCAGGGAGGCTGTTGTGGTAAGGGTTGGAGTCACACCTGTGTGGACAAGCTCTGGCTGAGGCTTGCTCTGTGTGAAGGCCTAGCTTCTATCCCAGTTGAGCTGCCTTAAAGCAGTAGGGTCTTACAGCTGTTCCTGAACAGACACCTGATGCATATCCCACACGTTTTAATTTCTGGGTTCATGGCATCTTCCTCACTTCAGGGCCTGTTTTTTTCCCTTTGTGTCTATTTGAATCCCCACCCCCATCCTTCAGTGCTCAGCATCAAAGCAGAACAATGAGGCTCTGGCCTGTCTCCAGCGACCTGTTTCTCAGGGTCTTGATACCTGACACCATTCCCTAACTCATCTCCACAATTCCACATGGATCTCTCTTAGTTCTATGGTGTTTCCAAGTCTATATTGCCCATGCAGTTACACTCAGGGACTTTATGGATACTGCCTCTGAGATCTATTCAGGTTGAGTGGTCTAAATGTGAACGAGGACATTAAGGTGTCTCTTAACCATTAGATTTAAATACCAGTCTAAGGTAACAAAGCACCACAAACTAGGAATGGAATTCAGCAGCTTAAAGCACAATAAATTCTTACTGCCCATGGCGAAAATGACACAAAATATTATTCCAGAATAAGGGAGAAAGAAAGTAAAGCTATCATGGAAAAATATGAGCAGGTTAACTTTTCCAGCATGCTGAATGGCACCTGAGCAATCCAAGAGTTACTGAACTTGAAAATAAGCAATTGCTGTACACCCTGCTAATGACTGGGCAATGATAGTAAGTTATGACACTCTCCCATGGTGATGAACCTAAAATAAAAGTTTACAATGCACACATTTAATCTGGAATAAACTTACCATTCATAATGCCAAGATAAAAAAAAAAAGAAGCAGGTTTAAATGCCTATGAATTCTGATCAACGTGATGTGGAAAAAATTCAATACCAAGTTTGTTATGAGAAACAGAATAGGGCTACTCATTACTATATCTATGCTTTAGTTTTATCCAGATCAGAAACAGAAAAACCAGAAGCTTTTGCCATATGCCTGTATGCATTCTTTGCTAATTTTAGATGTTAACAAAAAACTGAAGGTAATCTTTCTGTGCTATAACCCTAAAGATACCAAGCCTTGTGGCCATGCTGATAAGTTATGATCAATATTACTGAGAAACCACTGGCTTCCTATCCCCTGTTAGCTGGCACAGAGAAGAGTAGAGGAAACTTCAACATTGAGTCAAGGGAAGAATTCTAGTTGCCATGACCGACATCTGGGGCCACATACAGTGAGCATGGAGACTTCTTCCATTTTGTAGGCCTGTTTTCCCCAGGCCTTTGAAGGCAGAAGAATTCTTTTTCATCTTGACCATATCTAGGGGTCATGCTGGGGGTGGAGGTTGCTCTGGCATCCCCAAGGCTCTGGAGTGAGGGGCCCAGAATGTGGATGCCCTAGAGCAAGTTTCTGCTACAAGAAGGTGCCAGTCTCATGGGCAATAACTGGGTGTAGGCTCCCAACGACAGACAACAGGGAAAGTGCACCTAGTGGGGTTACTGAAACACTTGCCTTGAGGAGTCTGTCTGGGTTGTTTTTAGGCCCTACCTACAGAAGGAGGTTTAAATAGATTGCCTGGGTTAAAGGAGGTACTGATACTGCAGTTTTCTCATTGAAAGCTGGTTATAGCTCTATTGAGGTAAGAAGGGGTCATGGAGCACTGGGATACAGCTGGTGATGGGGAGAAGAGAGGAAGGAACTGTTTTCCACTGCTGTATCTGTTCTCTAAGTCCAGCACCATCAGTCTGATTGAGCGGATCTGGACTGTGGCACCAGCCCAAGAGGATTCAGAGAGGAGCCCTTTCCGACTCTGGACAGGCTCAGGTCCAAACTAAGAACTAAATTCACCTCATATGGAAAGTCAGCCAAGTTTCCACTGGTAAATCTGGATTCTGTACACAATTTAGTGATTTCCTGTTGGCCACCCCCCACTGCTGCCTCCCTCCCACCTGCGAGTAGTCACCCATCCATAAATCCTGTCCAGCCCTGGATTTCTGCCCAGTGTTCCAGAGGGTTGGACTCACCAAGAAGAGCGGAATTCCCAGGATCCAGGACCAGCTGTGTTCCCAGTGGAGACGTCAGCACTGAAGGAAGGTTCGGTCCAGTGGCTGAGAGCAGGGCCCGGATGTCGTCCAACCATGTGGGGACGTGGGGGGGTTCTGTGAGAAGGAGGACGGGGCATCAGGCAGGTTAAAGCATAAAGGCTTTAAGGGGAGAGGGAGAGGCAGCCATGCATGGAAGTGTGTCCATGTGTAAGGCAGGTGTTACTGTTATTACCTCTAACATCACTTTGCCTAGAGAGAAGGTGTTCCCATCAAGGTGAGTCTGAATTTCAAACACAATACTTGATGTCTGAAACTGTACAGTCAGTGATAAGAATCAGGCATGTTGATTTCTGGAGTTCCTTCCTTACTGTATACCACTTGCTACCACAGGTGCTCTATAAACACATAGCTAAATGAAACTATATTAAAAAGACACTTTGAAAAAGCCAAAGCTTCTTCAGAACTATATGCCAAGTCCTGTGCTAAAATAATTTTCATTCCTTGTTTCATTTAACTCTTAAAATGACCTTTAGAGGGAAGAATTTTGTTATTGTCCCCACAGGCAGGGATAAGTTACATGAATTTCTTATTTCTAAGATCATGTGAGTGGCTTTTTTCTGGGAAGGAAGGGGTACAGTTGTGAGGCTAGGGATTCACTTTGGGATCTGGATTTTTATGTCTAAGTAAGACCAGAGAAGCAGTTCAGGGATGATGTGTTAGTGAAAATCTTGTAATGAGTCAGGGCTGATGTAACCAGGAATCAGTTAACCAGAGCTAAATGTAACAGAAAGGGAAGCACAGTGGCGTGCTTATTAATTTCCTTGAGCAAATAAAGAGGCAAGCAGCTGCTAAATGCAGTGGTAGGATGATCCCAGATTCTGCTGGGAAAGAAGCAGAACTCTGCTCCCCGCTCCTCCTGAGTCTCCTGGCACACGGCAATTCACACTCCAACGCCAACTCCCACCTTTTTCTCTAGAGCACTTGTTGGAGTGGAAAGAGAAGCAGAAAGTTTGTCCTTGTAATTGATGGTCATTTCAGCAGTGTTCAGAGAGGGCCTGCTGTGTGCTTGTCACTGTGTTCAGTACTTGTTGGAAATGGTAAATAAGTGAGTCACAGTGGGGCCTGGATCTACTTCAGAAACCTGTCTTTGACTGCAAAGACCATCACATACAGAAAACAGTGATGAGCTTACGTATTTATATATAAAAATTCAACATTATAAAGACACTATATATAGTCTATATAATTTGAAAATATTCTTTATGTGGTATAGGGTAAAAACATCATGATTGGATTCAGGAACTCGATTTGAGCCATGGCTCTTTCATTCACTAACTTGGGCAAGTCACAATCCCTCTAAGCTTTAGTTTCTTCATCTAAAAATGATTAAAAAAAAAAATAACCCTCATCATTTCCAAGGTCTCTTTCTACTCTGATATACCATGGTTTTAGGACTTGATACTGATAGTTTCTTCAAAATTAGACTCTCTCTCTCATCCTTTTTAATATTCTTTCAAAAACATTGAAATTGAATATTGAGGGAAATGGAGTTCCCCCAATAATACAGAAATGGAATATTCCTTCAAGAGTGTTATAATTCAAGAAGGCTTTGCTTATTTATTAGTAGCCAAAAGGGGAGGTTATGGCCCATCTTTAAACCCATTGATCTTTCTGGGCCAAATGTCAGTCCCTCCTAATGTCCTTACAGCTTCTGTCATAGTTTACTTCTTCAGGGACTGTCCAGCTAATCTTTTGAGGGAACTGTCAATTCCCCAAGGACAGAAGTCACCTCTTGTGTTTATCCTAAAGCTCTACATGGGACTCAGTGGCAACACTTAATGAACAGCCATTCAGTGGCTATATGAACCCATGAATGAAAGTTGGCCTCATGACAATGCAATACTCCACAATACAGGTTAAACCATGGGCCTCATGAAACCTCAGCTTTACACATGAAATCCCTCATTTAAACATTAAGACACATTTGGGGCTGATTAAAAAAAAGAGAAATATTACTCCTATGTCCATAAAGTACCAAACATAATAGGAAATACCATTCCTATCTCCATAAAAACTAACAAACTTTGATGAATCAACAGGACTTCTAATTGAGGAAACTAAGAATCTAAATAGTGTTTTTTTGTTTCCCCATCCAGTTTGATTAAAATGGGAAGACTTCATGCTCTTCAAACTCCGCGTTCATGGTCATACTGAATTAGCGTTGGAATGCTGCAGATTTGGCTCCCAGAGCATACACACTTCATAGGCAGAGCTACATTAGCAGCCACACTTCCTACACGTTCATCTCTGTTAGCAGAGGTGATCAGGAAGGTTATTAGAGAGGAAATCCCCACAGTAAGCACCATAACTCAGTGTGGGGCAACAGTCTGGGGCCTCAGGCTCCAGACGAGCAGCTCAGCCAGAAAAAACCCAACACAAAACAAATGACATCCTTCACGGAGCTGATTTTCTGCGGCTTCCTAATATGACTGGAGGTTTATGCAGCCACTGTTGAGATGAAGACCCACGTGGGCCTCTGTGAAATCTGAGTGGGCAGGGGTAGACTCTATGCTTTGCTATATCGTCATTGGGGTGTGAAAATATGAGTAAAGTTTACTTACTTTCCCCTGTGGAAGGCCAGAATATGTGTATGTGCGGTATGTAATTATTCATATTTCTCATCTTTTCCTCACCCCCCAAGAATGATGGCTCTCTCTTAGTGAGATAACTAGCATACATGCTCTAATAATTGCCTTTTTTTAAAAGTTTTTTTTTGATGTGGACCATTTTTAAAGTCTTTCTTGAATCTGTAACAACATTGCTTCTGTTTTACATTTTGGTTTTTTGACTGCAAGGCATGTGGGATCTGAGGTCCCTGACCAGGGATCGAACCTGCACCCTCTGCACCGGAAGGTGAAGTCCTAACTACTGGGCCATCAGGGAAGTCCCCTCTAATAACTGCCTTTAAAAAAAAGAAAGACAAAAACAAGCTTCTTTATCCCCCCCACACTACCCCCAACAATTCCCAGACTCTGCTAGGAAGAGAAGTATAGAGTCTGAATCTCGGGAAACCAAAGAGGTGTAGATGCAACATGACTGAGTCCAGCCCTGGGCGTCAGTGAGTGCTGGATGGTGTCCTGGCAATTGCTATTATTTTTAAATAACTATTTTATGCCAGGAACTGTGTTAGACTCTTTAATCAGGGGTCCTTGTGTCTGGTGGTGCTACTGTCTGAATGTTTGTGTCCCCCAAATTCATATGTTGAAATCCAAATCCCTTCAAGGTAATGATAAGAGTACCTTTGGGAGATGATTATGTCAGGAAGGTGGAGCCCTCATGATTGACACTGAAGTGAAGTCGCTCAGTCGTGTCCGACTCTTTGCGACCCCGTGAACTGTAGCCTACCAGGCTCCTTCATCCATGGGATTTTCCAGGCAAGAATACTGGAGTGGGGTGCCATTTCCTTCTCCAGGGGATCTTCCTGACCCAGGGATTGAACCTGGGTCTCCTGCATTGTAGGCAGGCGCCTACAGGCGTCTGAGCCACCAGGGAAGTCCTGATTGACATTAAGATCCTTATAACAGAGACCTCCGAGAGCTCGCTTGTCCCTTCTGCTATAAGAGGGTGCAGTAAGAAGCCACCATTCTGCTGCCATGGAGAAGGCCTTCACCAGTCTGACCATGAAGGCACTTGGATTCTAGACTTCCAGTCTCTAGACAGGTGCTGTTATCTAAAAGCCACCTGCGCTCAGTTGGTCAGTCCTGTCTGACTCTCTGCGACCCCATGGACTGTAGCCTGCCAGGCTCCTCTGTCCACGGGATTTCCCAGGCAAGAATACTGGAGTGTGCCATTTCCTTCTCCACGTAAGTCACCCAATCTATGGCTGCTTTCCTATAGCAGCTGGACCGGACTAAGAAGAGGGGTACACATGTGGACTTAAGGTGGACTAGAGTATATACGAACTTCCTAAAATTATATGAGAAATTTTGTACTTACGAATTTTTCTCAACAAGGTAGTCTGTAGTTTTTGTCTGAATCTCAAAGCAGTCCTTAATATAGAAGGAGTTAAGAAAAACTGCCTGTTACCTCTATTTGTACCTCCCCTGCCCGCCCACGATGGGCAATCTTGTTTTCTACACAGAGACCAGGATCTAAGGCTTAGCAAGGTTAAGTGATTGCCCAAGGTCACACAGTAAGTGGTAGACCCAGGGTTCTAGCTGACCTCTGCTTGGTTTCTTGGCCCCTCGGTTTGTGTTCTCTCCACTGGGAGGCCCTAAGGTGGGGAGAAGTGAAGGGATGTCGATTTTACCTTCATGCATTTAATTGGATCAGGGGCAGGAGGCGGTGAGGGTGGGTCAGACAGTCACCCCAGTGGGGTCCACCAGGGGCAGCCAGCCTCAAGGTGTTTACCTAGGATGAGGAGCTCGCTGCTCTCAGTCAGCTCCCCGTGCAGATTGGCCGCCTTGCAGGAGTACCGGCCCTGATCCAAGGAGGACACGGCTGTAAGCACCAAGGCGCCCTCCTGCAGAGGGGGAGATGAGGCCAGTTTGCTTTTATTTCTGAACCAGGTGACTTCAGCTTCAGGCACACCTAGGAGGAAAAAATAAAATAAAATAAATGCATCAGCCACCACATTCAGGTGCCCTGGAGATATTTATAGCCTCTTGGTGGACCCGCCCCAGGGCTGCTCTGCAGGAAGCATCTGCCTGGGCGTCTTCTATGCTCCTTCGGCCAAACTAAATAAGGTCTCTGACCTCTCAGCTGTCTTGAGATCTTTTGCCTTTAAAAGCTTCCAGAGATAAGGCAGGAAGAGAAAGACTGGTTAAAAGAAGAGGAAGAGGGCAGCTGAGAAAGGCACTAGCCAGGGTGGAAGGAGTAAAGCAAAAGCCTTTGGAGAAAACACCTAAGAATGAAATCTATGTATCAGTGAAAATGAATAACTTGAGAACCAAATGAAACAAACCTAATGCAGAATAAGAGAAGGCAGATTCGAAACAGCATACACTGTATGATTTCATTTCTGTATGTAGAAAAGAAAAACTGGTAACATCAGGCCCTGTTGTCAGCAATCAGAGTGGGGGGTTCCTCTGAGGGACTGGGATGGAAGGGAGGTGCTGTCCCTGAGAGTGGGCACATAGAACCTGGCTGCTAGTAGTTGCTTTTTGACTTGGGGGCTATGTTTGGTGGGCTTGGGACCTTTACAATATATGCACTTTTCAGTATAAATATTATACCTCAGTAGAAAGTTAAAAGGGGTCCATGGGGTCACAAAGAGTTGGACATGCCTGAGCGACTGAACAAGAAAGTTAAAAGCTACAGATTATTAATATATTCATGAGCCAGACAAATGAAAGCTGCTAGATCCTTACCAGAGTTGGCACTCTATGTAGAAAACAAGGTCACACAGTAAGTGGTATTTTTTGAGGCCTAAGTATTTTCTTAGAAAAAGAGAAGATGGAACCGTGGCATGAGGTTCATCACTACAGAAAAAGAGAGACAAAAAGGGAGCTCTCTGCTCTCTCCTCAGTTCAAGTTTATTATTGTGAGAGAGCTGGGGAGAGTGCGCACATCTGAACTGGGGTGGGGTTCCAGTCTTTGGAAGTTAGGCTCTGTCCTCAAGGGCTGTTATGCACTCGGTCTTTGTGACCTCTACAAATGCATATGTTGGCGTCCTAACCAACCTCAGTGTGACGGTGGTAGGAGATGAGGACCTGGAGATTTTTAGGTTCAGATGAAGTCCTCCTGAAGGGAATGTCCATGGCATCAGTGCCCTTATAAGAAGAGGCCCTCTCTTTCTCTTTCTTTCTCCTTCCCTTTTTTCTCTCTTTCCCTCCCTCCATCATGTGAGGACACAGCAAGAAGACAGCTGTCTGCAAGCCAGGAAGAGAGTCCTCCTCAGGAACTGAATGGGCTGGCACCTTGATTTCGGAATTCTCAGCCTCCAGAACCATGAGAAACAAACTTCTGTGGTTTAAGCTGCACAATCTGTGGCATTTTGTTACAGCAGCCTGAGTGACTGAGACAAGGGAATGGCTTTCATTCCCGAGGGAGTTTCCCTGCGGGTGGCATGCCGGCAAGCAGTCCTCAGTTTAGGACAAGCCTGCTGAGATGGTCTCCATAGGAGGCTCCAGGGCAAGCCCGGCTCTAGTGAGCTGAGAGACAGGAACGATGTGGCGTGAATTCAGTCTCCAGGGAGTGGACAGCTGCGCTTTTGTACTTTGTAGCTTATTGACCCATCTCACAATGTTTGCTCATGAAACTTGTGGACATGTATCCAGGGCATGTTTAGAAAGTCAAATCCAGGTAAATGGGGTCAAAACCCAGAATAGGCAGAGCCAGAACTTTAGTCCTGTACTTTCTCAGAGTTCGGGATGGATTTTGCCCTTGGGGCAGGGGCAGCCTTACCCTTCGTGGGCAGCCTACAGCTGAGAATGCAGACACCGTCGTGGCGTCACCTGTGTGCCCACTGCTTGTCTCTGATGAATAAAATGTACTCAGAGTCTCCTCTGTAACAGCCAGCTCTCATCCTGAGCCCTGGAGCACTTGCTGCTCCTGGGATCCCAATGGCAGGAAGTGGGGCTGTGTGGGAGACTGCTCTCTTGTTGCCTCATTAACAATGAACTATTCTGCATGAATTCACTGGTGTCCTGGCTGCCCTGCTGCTTCAGGCATGGTTTCCAGTGGTGGAATGGTCGCCTATGGTGGGCAGCCCAAGCGTTTGGCCAAGCTGTAGAGCTTTTCTCTCCCTGTCTACAAGGAACAGGAGAGTGACTCTCTGGTCCTCTTTTTCTGTCGAGGCGCAGATTACCCATAATTCACTGTGGATCCCTAGGGGCTGGTGGACTGGCTGGAGGAAGGAGGCAGGTCTGTTAAAAGAGGGAGAGACTTGGGTACCGCAGCCCTGATCCATCAGAGAGGCACACACACACTGTGAAACTTGACGCTCAGGTGCGTGAGAGGGGCCAGGCTGGTATTATTGTCTCTAAACACACCTGGAGTAAAGATGCAGGTGAGAGGCAGGAAGGCTGATTTTTCATTGCAACACCACTAGAGAGAGCAAGAGCATCACAATGCCCCACCATGCCAGCTTAGACTGTGGACTCTGAGCTCCGATTTCATGTTGGGGGAAAAAAAATCCATACCCTTTAGGAGAAAGCCTTTGTAAAGTAAGTTGAAAACACCCCCCCCCCCCCACATCAATTCTCTCCTGAAAGTGCAAGGAAAAATGAGGTTCTACAAACCAGCTTCTGCAAGTATTCACCCTTTTCCCGTCACCATAAACTGCTCACACATAGTACCTGTCAATGGCACCTGCCTTGGAGGAGGTCTGTGGGCAGCAAGCGCACAGTCCCTGATAGGAACTGAGGCTGTTCTAGAGCGAGGAGGCAGAGTAAGAGACATGGACTAGTGGGCTGTCAGTTCCACAAGCAGATGGTAGGGGTGAATGCTCTGTCTCCATGATGGTGCCCATAGGCCATGACTTGTGTGCCTCCAGGGCCAACATTGTGTTTACATGGTCAGCTGCCACAGCCAGACTTGCAGCCCCCCTGTGTGACCTTCTTTGGTCAGGGAAGCCAGGGAGAGAGACAGGGATGGTGAGAAAGAGAAGGAGGAGGAGGGAGAGAGATGACCCAGGGATGCAGCCATTTCTCATGTTTCCAGGAAGTGGGGGTAAGCTTCTTCCATTTTTGTCATCACTCTTGGCCTCATGCCCTTATGAAATCAAGTCTGTTTAACAGGACAAAACAGAGTCTTTACCAATAGGGCTGAATCCCTCAATTGAGAGCAGGGGAGTTCATGGGAGAAAAGGACATGTTCAGGATAATGAAGGTAGATGGAAGGGACCTCCAATCTCTAAAACTGGGACCACAGAGAGACAGCAGTGCTGAGGGAAGCCAAATATTATAAGGATCATTCTGTGATAGATTAGCAAACCTCTCTTAGACTCATTCAAACACAGACCTGCATCAATAATTTACCAATGCTGCTGGTGTCACATTTTGAAGGATTCCTGCCTGGGACTGTGTGCTTTAAAGAGAATGACACGAAAAAGATGCTTTGGAATGACAGCCAGCCCTGCCATGACTGATTGTGATGTATTACAAAGTTGGAACAAGGGAACAGGGAAAAGAAAAATGAGGCATCTTTTTTCTTTTTCTCTCAAGACATGACAATGATGCCTCAGAAAATATCATCAGCCCTCATACACGCCAGAGTCCCTTGAAAAGGTACTATATATACACGCCTAACCCTGATGCTTAGAATACTAAGACATCAGGAAGGCACTGAGGTCAGAAGCTATACATATCCTGAACACATCAGAGGGAGAAAGAACATTAACTGAATATTTACTATAAGCCAAACATTTAATAAACATATCATACATAATCACAGAGTTACCATGAAGCATTATTATTAACCCCAGTTTACTGATGAGGAAATTGGGACTCAAAAAGATTATGAAATCTGCCCAAAGAGACATTAGTTTGGATTCCCGAATGATTACATGAGAACAGAGTCCCTTTCCACTTTGCCACCAATCAGGGACCTACGGATGGTCCCTGGGGATCCAAACTCAGTACATTTGATGCCATGAAACCCCATTCTAACAAGTACATGACACTGTCTGCCATCATACGAGACTGCCTCCTTTGAGAAGCTCTGAATTGCTGCATGTTATTTCTGGTGACAATCCTTAAACACTCTCTGCTTCTGGAATTAACCTTTCTACTATAATTGTAACATCAAGATTATTGTTAGGGGGGAAGTTTCTAGAATCCATTGTTAGTACACTTGGTGCACTTCTCACTTGGTGAGAAGCATATCAGGTTGTAGAAGATGATTTTTTCCCTAGCCTGTTGTGATATGACAGCACATTCTACAGAAAGAAATGTTTGAAAAATGACAAAAAACACACTCTACTGCAGAGCAAAGTCCAAAGCTATACTGTTGACAAGTTAGTTGGATTGGCTCCACACTCTGGACTCCCTGGTATGATCTGTGTCTAAAATAGGAAGTAAAAGGACCTGCTTTTACTTTTCCTGCTTTGTGGCATATCTTATCAACAACACAGTGGTCTCCCTGCTGCTTGAAAGGATCAATAAATGAGTGTAGTCATAATGGGCTGTAACTTGATTTGATTATGAGGATTAGTGCTTTTAATATCCACTGAGCTGCCAGGTAGGGTGATGCTATAATAATCTTTTTTAAAAATCCCAGATAGGATATGCTTGTTAACTAGACCACTTGTTATACTTGGAAGGCTGCCTGCACCATGACACCTTGTCAACATCTTGAGGTGGGGCATCCACTGAAAGGCACACCTTGACATGATAAGTTCTAGAAGTTTCTTTAAAGGCTTGGTGCAAGACAAGGAAAGAATATAGTAACTTAAATGTCAATCTGAGCAATTCTAAAGAACCATGGCAGTCTCGTAAGGAGGCTTTTAGTCTTCCACATTTCTTCACACTAACTGTGGCAGATGCTGACAGCTATTCCTTCTTTTTCCTGGGTACCCAGCCTGGGCTTCCCTGGTAGCTCAGATGGTAAGGAATCTGCTTGCAATGAAAGGAGACCTGGGTTCAATTCCTGGGTTGGGAAGATCCCCTGGGGAAGGGAATGGCAACCTACTCCAATATTCTTGCCTAGAGAATCCCACAGACAGAGGAGCCTGGCGGGCTACAGTACATGGGATCATAAAGCGGCGGACACAACTGAGCGACTAATACCTCCTCCTCCTCAGCCTGGCAACATTCCCCAACAGCCCTTGGCAACTGTGAGTGGCCATGTGACTAAGAAGGAATCTGAGAAGCAGTAATGTGTGCTACTGGCTTGGCCAAAAAAGTTTGTTCCGGTTTGCCAAGTATCTCCCTTAAAACCATTTCAACCATCCTCTACACTTTGTTTTCTCCTTGTCTTATTCACAGGGTAGAGAGAACCTCTGGGGAGACCTTGGAAGGCATGTATTCAGGAAAATAGAACCACCAGTGTCCAGGGATACTGAAGGACTGTTGGGGGCAGACCCCTTCCCCTCCAGCTGTCCAGGACCACTCTTTGGACTCCTAGGTAGGCAAGTAATAAACTTCTATTGTGTTTGAGTCATCATTATACATTTGGGGGTCTACCTGTTACCATAGGCTAGCCTTCCTGGCTAATACACTGCCCATCATTGACTCCTCAACTATTTATTTCTACACGACTAGTCCTGACAATTTTATATCCTAAGTAGGTCTTCAAAAGCTTCCCCTGTTCCAAAATGTACCATAACCTAGGAAAGCATAAGATTTAGCTCCTGCCTACTGTCCCCCACCTCTCAACCACAAGTCACCCTACTGTCTTCTAGCCTCTCCATCTTACAGCCAAGCCAGCCACATTTCACTTCTTTAAATGCAACATACTTTTTCTCAGGCCCTTTGCACATCCTATTCCCAATGACTGAAACTCTTCCTCCTCCTCTAACCCCTTATCTCACATTCAGTTTTCTGAATTCTTCTCCAATAGAGAACAAGTATGGGAGTGGTATAGGAGACTGAATCACTTGTCAAGAAAAAGCCTCATCAGACTTGTTGTTTAATGGTTTTTATGTTTAAGGGTTGGGAATAATTTGTGAGTCTGCATTTTACATGTTGAAAGCATACATGTGCAAAAGCTATTTAATGAAAAACTGCTAACAACTCAAACATGTAAGGACATGAGTTATTCTATGTAAATTATGTGATATTCTTAAAATATACTATTATATAGCCATTAAAATTATATCACAAGAGAGTCATAAAAGCCACTTGTAGCATCAAAGTAAAAATAGTTTCTTCTGCTATTTGGTATTATAGCTGTCAGTATTTCGACTGGAGACTCAGCTCAAGAATGATTTCTTTGTCCAGTAAATTCACAGACCAACAGTTTAATCAAAAGCAGGCTCTTTCCCATCTATGTTGAATAAAAGTGAAAGTGAAAGTGAAAGTCACTCAGTCATGTCCAATCCTTTATGACCCCATGGACTATACATGTCCATGGAATTCTTCAGGCCAGAATACTGGAGTGGGAAGCCTTTCCCTTCTCCAGGAGATCTTCCCAATTCAGGGATTGAACCCAGGTCTCCCACATTGTAGACAGATTCTTTACCAACTGAGCTACAAGGGAAGCCCATGTTGAATAAAAACTTTATTTAATAAAAGGCATAGTGACAGAGACACAAATTTATTTTATTTAACTATGATTAATACAAACGGTCCTATGAATAAAACTAAGTTTTTAGTAATGCAATGTGCATGGCCAGGCAAAAACTGGACCTTACAACCTAGGATTTCACTATCAGTTACCAAGAGTGAATCTCTGGATGAAGTTGGAGACATGGCGCTGGGTGGCCCAGAAGAGCTGACCAAAGCTGTTTTGACTTTTCTAGTTTTCCTGTGATAAATACTTTTCCACCTGAATTCTGGTTCTTTCAACCTCCTTCAGATGCTCAAGTCCTGGTTTTGCTGCCCTTTGCTTCCCACTCTTTTAGTCCTACCACTCCCAACACTCAAGAGGAGACCCAATATGGTCCATTATATTGGGAGACCCATCTTATCTCCAGTTGGTGTTCTGTCTTCAAGGCACATGTTCCTAGCGATCAGATGGGGAGTGATGGTCCTGCATAAAGGATCTGGCCTTCGCCATCAGTCTGTGTACAGAGGGGCAACTCATTCATGGGACACCCTGATTGAGAGTATAGAGCTTGAAGGGATTTAGTTCTACAGGCTTTCACTGAGGCGGCTGGATGCCAGGCCAAGGGAAGCTTTACCAAGAAGAAGCTAATGTATTATGACAGAGAGAGATTTATATTTTGGGCTTCCTAGAGCTACCAGAACACTTCAGAGAAAACCGGACCTCCCTGTTCTTAGGAAACAACATGCTCTAGATGAAGATCTTCCTCCTACTTCTTCTAAAATGGATTCTCTCTGGCCTTATAAATCACAGGTGGAGGTAAACTTTCCAAAGCTGGGGCTGAGATCTAAGATGAAGAAACACCCAGAACAGGGGCTGCCAATGCCTGTCCTCTTTTCAGACAGGGTATGACGTGGGAAACTTGGTTGGGGTGCCATGCGAGGGTATATCTGAGGAGGACAGCAATCAGGGGACTGTTGCTGGGCCCTGGCATGGGAGTCATCTATTTCCCCTTTGTGTCGCGGCAGTGAAAACCCTTAGGGCAGACAGGCCAGCAGTTCACAGGAAGGGAGATTGGTAGCTAAGCTTTGTGTCATTCTATGTGGGTGTTTTCTGTTTTTAAATTGAACGTAAATGCCTTTATGAAGGGCATACTACCACCTCCTCTGGTCTACTCCTCCTCCACTTTCTGACTTCCTGGTCCCTAGAGGCCTCTGAGTTTACAAGAGCTACCCAAAGGCAACATCTATATCACACGTCCAAGGGAAGTGGCTGTTTTCATAAACAACTCCTACAACACTTCTGAAAGGAGCTTCCCTGCTGACTCAGCAGTGAAGAATCTGCCTGCAAGGTAGGAGACCTGGGTTTGATCCTTGGGTCTGGAAGATCCCCTGGAGCAGGAAATGGTAACCCACTCCAGTACCCTTGCCTGGGAAATCCCATGGACAGAGGAGCCTGGTGGGCTACAGTCCATGAGGTTATAAGAGTCAGACACTAAACCACCACCACCCACCCATTTCGAATGTAAGCTCCAGGCTGCTGTTGTTCTTACCCCTGCCATCCACTCCTGAGCTTTCCCCCACCACTGTCCTGAGTTTAGGCCCCCCGTACCTCTGCTCTCAACTACTGCTGTTCATCGCTACTGTCTACACTAAGCATTCTTCCCTGGGAAGGCAAGAATACTGGAGTGGGTTGCCATTTCCTTCTCCAGGGGATCTTCCCCACCCTGGGGTAGAGCTCATGTCTCCTGCTGGGCAGGCAGATTCTTTACCACTGTTCCATCTAAACTACTGTGGGTTCTTTTATATATATATATTTGGCTGCACAAAGTCTTCATTGTGGCATGTGGGCTCAGTTGCCCCACAAAAATGTGGGGTCTTAGTTTTCTGACCAAGGATCAGACCCATGTCCCCTGCATTGCAAGGCAAATTCCCAATCAGTGGGTCATTGGGGAAGTCCCTAAACTATGATGGCTTCTTAACTGGCCCCTCTCAGTATTTTTTTTTTCTTCAACCTATTTTATACACTGCACAACCCCTAATGCCACTTCCAACCTGCTTTGTCTGAATGCCTCATCCAAGTGTTCAGAGTCTCCCATGGCACAGTAGCAAACCCACGTGACTAAAGTTTAAGCCCCTCTACCCACCCCATCTCTGAGCTCCGTGTTCCCACTAGACCAAAGCAGTCACATTTCCCTTGAAGTCCTGCAGCTCCCCTACTTAAATGATTTTTCTCACATTCTTTAGTCCATTGGAACACCCTTTGTCCCCATCCTTGCATGCTCATGTTCTATCAGTATGTGGGATGGAGATAAAAACCACCTCTTCCCCCACATTTATCCCAGTTTTCCTCTGATCAGCTTCAGTAGCACTTTCCACTTTCAGAGTGACTGAGTGTGCTTGACTTGCTCTAGTAGCCCCAATTCCCTGAGAGCAGAATTTGTGCTATCTTTTCAGCCCCCAACCTAGCACAGGGCTCCATTAATATCTGAACAAATGAATTAACAAATGAATGCATCTCTTACCTGCAACTTGGCAGTTAATAGTCACATTCACGCCTTGTACTGTTTTGATAGTGCTTCCTACATCAACTGTGATTGCAGGCTCCTCCGTGTTGATCACCATCTCTCGGGATGTTTTCACTAGTGGCTTTCCTGAGGGTGAGACAGAATGTGGCATTTTATTAGATGGGGGGCTTTGGACACTCCCTTGAAACATGATCGACAATGAACAAGGGATATACCCATCTTTTTCCACTGACCATGTTTTCCTTTTCTAACTGTAACTATAAAAACCATCCACCCATCTGCTTATCTAGCTACCACAGAATTGTCAGAAAAAAACAAGGATTGAAGAATCTGAGGCCGGAGCAAGGCAACAGTTGGGATGATTTGTACATCTTACCAGTAAACTACCAAGGTTTAGTAGATTCCATTTTCATGGAATTAAATTTTTATTTTTAGATAGTTGCAGAGTCACATTCAGTTATAAGAAATAACATAGAGGAATACTGTGTACGCTTTACCCAGTTTCTTCCAATGGCAGTATCTTACTGGTATCTCATGATATCATGACTAGGACATTGATACTACATTTCCATCGCTACAAGGATCCCTCATATTGATCCCAGCCCTGCCTTAATCCTTTGGCAACCATTAATCTGTTCTCTATTTCTTACACTTTTGTCATTTCAAGGATGTTACATAAGTGGAATCATACAGTATGTAACTTTTCTTGATTGGCTTTTTTTCACTCAGAATGACTCTCGGGAGATTCTTCCAGGTCTGACATAGTATGGTGGCATGTATCAGCACTTTGTTCCCTTCTATTGCTGAGGAGTAGTCCATGGGATGGATGTACCAAGTATGTTCAGCCATTTACTTACTGAAGGACACGTGGGTTGTGTCCACATTTTGGCTATTCAAATAAAGCATATAAAAACATTCCTCTCCAAGTTTTTGTGTGAACATTTGTCTTCATTTCCTCTGGGAAAAATGCCCAGGAGTGTAATTGCTAGGTCACATGGTAGTTACATGTTTAGATTTTTAAGGAACTGCTGAACTGTTTCCCCAAGTGGTTGTATCATTTCACATTTCCACCAGTAATATGTAAGTGATGTGGTTTTTCTGCATTCTTGTCAGCATTTGAGTTTTACCTTTATTTTTATTTTTGAACTTTTAATTTTATGTTGGAGTAAAGTCAGTTAGCAATGTGATAGTTTCAGGTGGACAGCTAAGGGACTCAGCCATACAAATACATGCAGGGTCTATGATATATTCTGAGTTAATTTTTGTGTAAGGTGTGAGATTTAGGTCAAAGTTTGTTTTTTGCCTATGGATACACAATTGTTCCATGACCATTAATTGAACAAGCTATCTTTCTTCCACTGAATTGCTTTTGCATGTTTGTCAAAATCATCTGGGTACATTTCTGTGGTTCTACTTCTGCATTCTCCTTCTGTTCCAACCAATTTCAAGATATCAATACCACACAGTCTTAATTACTGTAATTATATAATTATCTTGAAATTTATTCTTGAATCTGATTCTTCCCACTTTATTCTTCGCTATTCTAGTTTCTTTGCCTTTCTACATACATCTTAGAATAATATTATCTACAGCTATAAAATTTTGCTGTGATTTTGATAGGAAATACATAAACATCTATCATTTTAGAGATAATTGACATCTTTACTGTGTTGAGTCTTCCAATCCATGAACATTGTGTGTCGATTTATTTATATCTCCTTTCTTTCATCCGAGTTCTGTAGTTTCCAGTACACAAGTCTTGCATATTGTTAGATTTATACCCAATTATTCTTTTTTCAAGGGATGGTAAATGATACTGTATTTTTAATTTCAGTGTTCATATGTTCATTGCTAGTATATAGAAACAGTTGAGTTTTATACAGCATGTAACCTTACTAACACATGTTAGTTCTGTAACTTTTTCTTTTTAGAATTTCTGGTATTTTCTTAGAAGGCAATCATGTCTCTGCAAACAATTTTAGTCCTTCCCTTTGATGTATATGCCTTTTATTTCCTTTTCTCAGATTATTTCATTAGATAGAACTTCCATCACTATGTTGAATAAAAAGTGTTGGTAAAAGTGGGATATTAGTATGATGAGTGATTTTTCATTTGGAATCTGGACATTTTCATATCATGCTCTGCAACTTTGGACCTTATTAAAATCTGTTTTAGCGGCTGTTCTCTGAAACCACTCAGGTGGGGGAGACGGAGGTGCCACCTGGCTACCCCCCAGTGGAGGCAGAAGTCCACGTTCTCCCTTTGGCCTCCTCTGTGACCTATGTGGGGGCGCCTCTTAACTGCTGGGCCTGGGCGGAGCTTCTGGCTTCCCACTGACTCTGCTGCCAGAAGGGTGTTGTTACTGCTGGTGGTGGGCTGAAGTCCTAACTCTCCAGGAGGCTTCCTCTACCCAGAGGGAAGGGGGCACTGCAGGGTGAGAGGAGAGGCCCCAGGCCCCCGTGTGATCTCCACATTGCACCCTGTGGGGATTAAATCCATCTTCTCTGTCCAGGGGTCTTGGGGAACCACGCTCCCGTCTGATGAGGAGTCCAATCTTTCTATTCAGGCTTTGCTGGTATAGGTAGTGGTGGACCACACGGTTTTCTGTGGTGTTTGAAATAGAGCAACATTTTCTAAGAGTTCACTGCCCTGCGAGGCTGTCCCTTTCCTGGTCTTTTGGGTAGAGGGAGCAAGCTTTAGTGGGGACTTTTTTTTTTCTGTTTCTGTGTATTTCCTGGCAGCCACCTTCTTCAGCTCCAAGTTTGAGATTTATGATACAAACAAACACACAAACAAGCCACCCCCCAACCCAGTGAAGTCACACTTGTGTTCTTCCTCAGTACCCATGGACCCTAGCCAGTCTGCTTATTTCTCTACACTTTCAGTCTTCTTATGTTTTGTATAGAATGTCTGGATTTTACTTGCATTTACCAGGAAGAATAGGGGAAAATATATCTATGCCATCTTCCCAGATGTAGCAGTTCTGTGTACGTTATACTTTAATAGGCCTTTATCAGGTGGGGCTAACAATATAGCACTTCATGTATATGATCATTAAACACAATGAAAAGATACATTTAGTGAGCACCTTGGGGAAATAAGGGTCTACGTGAGATCATTTTCATATACTCAAAGCTTAACTTTTGTAAGTGAAATGGATTTAATTTTCCTTCATCGATTTTATAGGCAAGACAATCTACAATGGCATTTACTCCTCTGTGCCTTCATTAACTGTGAAGAAAACCATAATTCTCCAATGCCCTTCAGAGTCTCACACCTGCTTTTCATGTTTTGTTTTCTTCATCAACTATTTACCTTTCCTTCCTGTGTATACTACCACATGGCCTCATATCAGAAGCCATTCTTTTTTCTCCTCTTCCTTTTAATTGCCTTCTAGGCATAGGTTATCAGCTTATTGGGATTATGTCTAAGGACAGAAACTTGAGAATGTTCTGAGAAGTTCACCTTTGAATATATGCACAGGCTGTCTCTGTTCTGATCGTTTAGGCACTTTTTTCCCTTATTTCACTTATATTCAATGTGTTTGAGATTATGTATGTGCCTTTTCCCTTATTTAACTGGTATTCAATATGTTTGAGATTATTTATGACCTGATGTGAAGATAAGTGATTTCATACTTAATGCTGAGACTAATTAATGCATGTTGATAATCAGAGAATGCAGTGGGAATGATACTGAATTAATATGGGCCTACTGACTTTACCTCCTGACACTAAGAGGCTCCTGGCCCTAACATTAAAAGTACCTTGAATCTCACCAGCCCCTCCGCTGCTATAATCTGATGTTGCCATGTTCTCTGGCTGGACCACTCTACCAGTCAGTCTGGTCAGTCAGCCTGACTGGTTTCCTTGCTCTGACTGCCCCTTCATATTAAGTCTCTTCTGGTGACAGCCAGGGTGATCTTCAGAAAAGTAACACAGGTTCACAGAAAACTAACCATTCTAATCACACAGACCACAGCCATGTCTAACTCAGTGAAACTAAGCCATGCCCTGTGGGGCCACCCAAGAAAGACGGGTCATGGTGGAGAGGTCTGACAGAATGTGGTCCACTGGAGAAGGAAATGGCAAACCAATTCAGTATTTCTACCTTGAGAACCCCATGAACAGTATGAGAAGGCAAGATGATAAGATACTGAAAGAGGAACTCCCCAGGTCGGTAGCTGCCCAATATGCTACTAGAGATCAGTAGAGAAATAACTCCAGAAAGACTGAAGAGCTGGAGCCAGAGGAAAAACACCACCCAGTTGTGGATGTCACTGGTGACAGAAGCAAGGTCGGATGCTGTAAAGAGCAATATTGCATAGGCACCTGGAATGTTAGGTCCATGAATCAAGGCAAATTGGAAGTGGTCAAAGAGGAGATGGCAAGAGTGAATATAGACATTTTAGGAATTAGCAAACTAAAATGAACTGGAATGTGTGAATTTAACTCAGATGACCATTATATCTACTACTGTGGGCAAGAATCCCTTAGAAGAAATGGAGTAGCCATCATAGTCAACAAAATAGTCTGAAATGCAGTACTTGGATGCAATCTCAAAAATGACAGAATGATCTCTGTTTGTTTCCAAGGCAAACCATTCAATATCATGGTAATCCAAGTCTATGCCCCGACCAGGATTGCTGAAGAAGCTGAAGTTGAACGGTTCTATGAAGACCTACAAGACCTTTTAGAACTAACACCCAAAAAAGACGTCCTTTTCATTACAGGTGACTGGAATGCAAAAGTAGGAAGTCAAGAAACACCTGGAGTAACAGGCAAATTTGGCCTTGGAGTACAGAATGAAGCAGGGCAAAGGCTAATAGAGTTTTGCCAAGAGAACACACTGGTGACAGCAAACACCCTCTTTCATCAACACAAGAGAAGACTCTACACATGGACATCACCAGATGGTCAACACTGAAATCAGACTGACTAATCCTTTGCAGCCAAAGATGGAGAAGCTCTATACAGTCAGCAAAAACAAGACTGGGAGTGGACTGTGGCTCAGATCATGCACTCCTTATTGCCAAATTCAGGCTTAAATTGAAGAAAAGTAGGGAAAACCACTAGGCCATTCAGGTATGACCTAAATCAAATCACTTACGATTATACAGTGGAAGTGAGAAATAGATTTAAGGGACTAGATCTGCTAGAGTGCTTGATAAACTATGGACGGAGGTTCATGACATTGTACAGAAGATAGGGATTATGACCATCCCCAAGAAAAAGAAATGCAAAAAGGCAAAATGGTTGTCTGAGGAGGCCTTACAAATAGTTGTCAAAAGAAGAGAAGCAAAAAGCAAAGGAGAAAAGGAAGGATATACCCATTTGAATGCAGAGTTCCAAAGAATAGCAAGGATAGATAAGAAAGCCTACCTCAGTGATCAGTGCAAAGAAATAGAGGAAAATAATAGAATGGGAAAGACTAGAGATCTCTTCAAGAAAATTAGAGATACCAAGGGAACATTTCATGCAAAGATGGGTTCGATAAAGGACAGAAATGGTATGGACCTAACAAAGCAGAAGATATTAAGAAGAGGTGGCAAGAATACACAGAAGAACTGTACAAAGAAGATCTTCATGACCCAGATAATCACAATGGTGTGATCACTCACCTAGAGCCAGACATCCTGGAATGTGAAGTCAAGTGGGCCTCAGGAAGCATCACTACGAACAAAGCTAGTGGAGGTGATGGAATTGCAGTTGAGCTATTTCAAATCCTAAAAGATGATGCTGTGAAAGTGCTGCACTCACTATGCCAGCAAATATGGGAAACTCAGCAGTGGCCACAGGACTGGAAAAGGTCAGTTTTCATTCTAATCCCAAAGAATGCTCAAACTACCGCACAATTGTATTCATCTCGCATGCTAGTAAAGTAATGCTCAAAATTCTCCAAGCCAGGCTTCAACAGTACATGAACCATGAACTTCCAGATGTTCAAGCTGGTTTTAGAAAAGGCAGAGGAACCAGAGATCAAATTGCCAACATCTGCTGGACCATCAAAAAGCAAGAGAGTTCCAGAAAAACATCTATTTCTGCTTTATTGACTATGCCAAAGCCTTTGCCTGTGTGGATCACAATAAACTGTGGAAAATTCTTCAAGAGATGGGAATACCAGACCAGCTGACCTGCCTCCAGAGAAATCTGTATGCAGGTCAGGAAGTAACAGTTAGAACTGGACCTGGAACAACAGACTGGTTGCAAATAGGAGAAGGAGCATGTCAACGCTGTATATTGTCACCCTGCTTATTTAACTTACATGCAGAGTACATCTGAGAAATGCTGGACTGGATGAAGCTCAAGCTGGAATCCAGATTGCCGGAAGAAATATCCATAACCTCAGATATGCAGATGACACCACCCTTATGGCAGAAAGTGAAGAAGAACTAAAGAGCCTCTTGATGAAAGTGAGAGAGGAGAGTGAAAAAGTTGGCTTAAAGCTCAACATTCAGAAAACTAAGATCATGGCATCTGGTCCCATCACTTCATGGCACATAGATGGGGAAACAGTGGAAACAGTGGCTGACTTTATTTTTTTGGGCTCCAAAATCACTGCAGATGGTGACTGCAGCCATGAAATTAAAAGATGCTTACTCCTTGGAAGGAAGTTATAACCAACCTAGACAGCATATTAAAAAGCAGTGATATTACTTTGCCAACAAAGGTCCATCTAGTCAAATCTATGGTTTTTCCAGTAGTCATGTATGGATGTGAGAGTTGAACTATAAAGAAAGCTGAGCGCCAAAGAATTGATGCTTTTGAACTGTGGTGTTGGAGAAGACTCTTGAGAGTCCCTTGGACTGCAAGGAGATACCAGTCCATCCTAAAGGAGATCAGTCCTAGGTGTTCATTGGAAGGACTGATGTTGAAGCTGAAACTCCAATACTTTGGCCACCTGATGCAAGAGCTGACTCATTTGCGAAGACCCTGATGCTGGGAAAGATTGAGGGTAGGAGGAGAAGGGGATGACAGAGGATGAGATGGTTGGATGGCATCACTCACTCAATGGACATGAGTTTGGGTGGACTCCAGGAGTTGGTGATGGATAGAGAGGCCTGGCGTGCTGCAGTCTATGCAGTCACAAAGAATCACATACGACTAAGTGACTGAACTGAACTGAACTCAACTGAGGGTGATCTTTCTAAAACATGAATCAGATCACACAGTGCCTCTGCTTAGACTATCTAGTACTTTTCAGTGTAGTTAGAACAAAACTTCAAGCCTCCTTTCACGACCTACAATCCTCTAGGTGTTCAGGCCAGCTGCCTACATCCCAGCTCCTTACCTCACTGAGGTCACACTCCCCATGGATTGCTGTGGCTCTGGCCACACTGGCCTTCAGTCCCTTCCTCCAGAACATCAGCACACTTGTCCCAGCTGTTCCCTTTCCCCGACATCCTCCACCTGAAGACTTCTGCACAGTTATCTTCTGGTCATTCATGTCTCCACACAAATGTCTCCTCCTACTGGGGCCTTTCCCAACCACGCCATCTAAAGCATGCATGCCACCCCTCTCCTGCCTGTCATTACATAGCTCACTGCCAATTTTATTTTCTTCCTAAGCACGAGAACTACCTAAAATCATCTTACGTGTGTTCTCTGCCTCCCACTCCTCATCATGTAAATTCCGTAAAATCAGGGATCACATCCCTCTGTTCTCGTCTTTATTCCTACCACTTAGTCCTGGCACACTGTAGGTCCTTGGTAAATATCTAGTAAATGAATATATATGTGCATATAGGATAGTATGTACATTACCTGAATTTGTTTTTGTTGTCAGAATAACCCTGAGAGGCAGGTAAAGAATTTCCATCTTTTATATAGATAAGGGCTTCCCAGGTGTCGCTAGTGGTAAAGAACCTCCCTGCCAATGCAGGAGACATGAAACACAAGTTCAATCCCTGGGTTGGGAAGATCCCCTGGAGGAGGGCATGGCAACACACTCCAGTATTCTTGCCTGGAGAATTCCATGGCTAGAGGAGTCTGGCAGGATAGAGTCCATAGGGTCTCAAGGAATTGGACGCGACTGAAGTGACTTAGCACTCACACATGCAAGGAACTTAGGCTCAGAAAGGCCCCAGGGTTTGCCCAAGGCCAGAAAGCAAGCAAAGAGTAGGGCTGAACTGGATCCCAGAACTCTGACCTCAAGTTCGGTCCTTGTAACCAGAGATCCCAAATCCTTGTCTGTGGACTGGCTGCCTCAGAACCCCCAGGACACCTGTTAAAAACATAATCTGTCCTGCTGTATATAAAATAGCTGTCTCACTATGTAATAAAAACAACTGTGCCAATGGGGAAAAGCAGGTTAGGGACCAGAGAGTTTCAGACTCACAATTACCAAGTTATTTTTCCTACAGGAATTTTAATAATAAAGGTGGTTTTATAGCTGCAAGTGTATAGCTATAAAATTCAAATGTCACCGAATTAAAACCAGCCCTTAATTAATTACATTGAGTTTTGCTGAAAGTAACAACTGTGCATCCTGTCACGAGAGGCACTTTTGTTAGCACAGGCTACTTAGGTGTTATTACCTTCATTATAAAGACAAAGCACAGAGTTACTGAAGCATTTACAGTTAACAGAAGTTTATATTAAACACGATTCTTCTTAATCAATTGACCCTCTTTCATCTATCAGAAAAAGCACAGTTACCAAAGCATTTACAATTAATAGAAGTTTATATTGAACACACGGTTCTTCTTAATCAGTTGACCCTCCTACATCTATTAGAAAAGCTTGTACATATTATTGAGTCATACAGTGAGGCCTCCTAAACCTGACTCTCAGGTGGTGGGATGGAAGCTCTAGTTTCTATTTTGAACAAATTTTGAGGCAATTCTGACACGTAGGCAGGTTTGTTCATTAATGAATTACACTGTGTTACTTTTTCTTGAGTCCTGGTGAGAGCTGAGGTTTTTTTGAAAGCCCACTAGTTCAATATTAGAAAATTTCAGGTTGGAAACATGCACCCCAAAGTTCACTGCAGCACTATTTACAACAGCCAAGGCATGGAAGCAACCTAAGTGTCTCTCAACAGAGGCATGGACAAAGATGATGTGGTACATATTATGACAGAATATTACTCGGCCATGAAAAAGGAAAAAATGGCATTTGCAGCAACATGGATGGGCCTAGAGATCATTATACTAAGTGGAGTAAGTCAAGACAGGTGAACATCATATGATATAACTTATATGTGGAATCTAAAAAAAAGTGAACGTATTTACAAAACAGAAACAGACTCATAGATCTTGTAATCAAGTTAAGGATACCAAAGGGGAGACAGGGAGGGAAATGAGTAGGTAACACACATACACAGGCATGTATAACTGATTCACTTCGCTGTATACCTGAAACTAATACAACATTGTAAATCAACTGTATTTCAATAAAAATTAAAAAAAAGAAAAACAAAGGAAAAATAATTTAAGTCCACTTTTGATCACCCTAGATAGTCACCTAGTGAGGTGAGTACTGCTGAGAAATGCCACGCCTGTGTTTGTGCTTGATTACAATCCCATCAGCTAGTATTACTTTAATTATGGAAGTTAATTAGAAGAAAAAGAAGAGAGATGCAGAGAGGGAGCGAGATGATAAATTATGTATTTGTACTAAGACAATGTTAAAAAAAGGTCTGACCAAAAAGACTTTTACAACGGGCAAAACAAAACAAAAAAAGAGACTGATTCAGAGAGCTGGTGTAGATATACCTGAGCAGACCCTGGGCTGGAACTCTCTGTTCCCATAGCATGGGGCACACACCCTGACTGTTGGAGCTGATGGGGCCGCCTGAGGGAGGGGGCAGCCACCAATGTTTCTGGCCAGATCCAGAGAAGTGACAGGAGGCATGGACAGGACAAGGGCCAATGCTTTCCTTCCAATAAACAAAAACATTACCCTAAATTTAAAAAAAAAGAGGCTGAATGTAATCATGGAGCCTCTGCAGTGTGGGTGGAGCCTCACTGTCAGGACCACATTCACCTGTAGTCTGGTCATCTCTGCAGGTCAGCATCAGCTAGCAGATTACATGTGTGTTGATTTTTGGAAACTGTCAGGGTTTATAGATCACTCTGTCACTGAATCTGCAAACTGGTCATATATACAAATACAGGAAGAACAAGGAAATAGAAACAAAGGCAAGCGTTTCAATTTATCACAACCAATATAAGGAAGCAAGCCTCTTCAAGAGTCAGAAATAGGAGCATTAAGAGAATCATTTCCTGTAGACCTCATGAAACTGCTTAGCTTTTGGATCATGGCTCCTGGTGAAATGAGATGGAACAGGGGTTCCAGAGCCTCAGTGGTAAGCAAGGGCAGCCTGGGCACAGGATGAACCTGGGTTAGCTAATACTTGCCTGTCAATCAATATCCAGTGATGGGGGGGAGTGCCACCTTGGGCTGCCTTCACAGTAGAGGCATTCGACCAAACAGGCACTGTCCTGACCTGGGAGGACAGGCAGCTGGAGAGACAGGCAGGGACGGATGAGTAGCCCTGGGAGCAAATGCTTGGAACTATTAATACATTCCTGTGCATAGTCTGGGCTCTGGCTCACGCCTCTTTCCCTCATGTGTGACTCTGGGTAAAATCAAAATCCAATGGGAAAAAATCTGAACATATGTGCTTGAAAAATATCCTTGGCCCAGTACAAAGGTGATGGAGAGAGGAGCCAGAGGAGATGAAGGTTTCTTTTTTTGAGCGCAGCCAAGAACAGAGAGCATTGAAAGCAACTTTTTCTCAGGTCGGAAGTCTAGGTCTCTGCTAATAGCAACTTTGTTTTCAATAGCAGGATGGCAGAGACAGATCTGTTATCAACCAGATCCTTTTCTTTTCCTTCCTGGGCACACAGTTAGGCCATTTGTCAGCCTCTCTGCAGTGAGATGTGGGCAGGGTGCTGGCCTCTAGCAGATGAAATGTGAGCAGAAGTCAACTGTGCCATTTCTTGACCCAAACCACAAAAACCCTCTTGTGAAATAATTTGTTTTAGATGTTAGGTGAGTGAGAAAAAAAAAAATCTATTTTAGCCATCATATACTTATGGTTTGGTTTGTTAAGCAGGCAAATAGAAAAAAGTGCCTAGTAAGCGCACATGCTAATTATTCCATGTTTAATCTTCTTTCCCCTCTTCTAATATTATGAGTCACAAATGGCATTTGAAAATGGTTCTCTACAATCCTTAGCCATCAAAAATAACAAGGACCTACTGTATAGTGCAGGGAACTATATTCAATATCTCATAATAACTTATAATGGAAAAGCCTGAAAAAGAATACATTTCTCTCTCTATATATATAACTGAATCACTTTGTGGTACACCCAAAACATTGTAAGGCAACTATACTTCAGTAAAAAAATAAAAATTGAAAAATGAAGAGGAAAGAATGAATTGTACTTTGAACCCTTCAGATTCTCACTGTTGAGTAAGAGGCAATCTATCCCAGGAAGTGTGCGTGTATATTCATTAGCAAGGAGAATGAGAAGACTTGTTAAAGGTGACTGGGAACGTCGGCAATATTGGAAACCAGGACTGCAGGAGGCAGGTTTGGAGACAACACAAGAGCTCTGGGAAGGATGTAAAAATGGCAAATAGGTTTGAGATGATGGTGCTTAGAGTATGGCAGAGTCCTCCTGGAGCACTGCTCAGATAGAGATTCTGGGTTACATCCAGGAGGGCATGCATGTTTTATCAGTCAGTCTCTTTGGGACCCCATGGACTGTAGCCCGCCATACTCCTTTGTCCATGGGATTCTCCAGGCAAGATTGCTGGAGTGAGATGTTATTTCCTCCTCCAGGGGATATTCCCAGGCCAGGGATCAAACCCCTGTCTCCTGTGGTTCCTGCATTGGCAGGCTAGTTCTTTACCACTGAGTTACCCAGGAAGACACACTCAGGAAAATTGAGCAGCAGCAAAAGAATGTGATAAATCATGATGCCTCCAGGGGGCATGGGTGTGGGAAGTGGTGCCTACATGGCAGGTCTTCAGACTCCATCCCTCGATAGCTGAGTGGCCTCGGGAGAGTTATTTAGTCTCTGTATACCTTCGTTTTCTACTTCTATGGTTGCTGAAAGCAGTAATGCTTGTAAAGTTGTTTGCACAACATGAGGTCTGAATATATGCTAGCTATCATCAGCATGATCCCTGGTATGATACAGAGAGAAAACACTGAGGAACAGTGTCTGGAACTTTTGATAAACCAAGAAAACACACAGAAAGGACAAGTGTAAAGAAAGAAAGGGAAAAACAAGAAAGAGGAGAGGGAACAAATCTTTTAGTGAGAAGGAACTCAGGTGTCTCTATTTTGAAGAACTGTGAGGGTTTCAGGCTAACCAGAAGAAATTATTTTCTCCTAGGGCTTCCCTTGCGGCTCAGCTGGTAAAGAATTCTCCTGCAATGAAGGAGATCTGGGTTTGATCTCTGGGTTGGGAAGATCCCCTGGAGAAGGGAAACGCTACCCACTCCGGTATTCTGGCCTGGAGAATATACAGCCCATGGGGTTGCAAAGAGTCAGACATGACTGAGCGACTTTCACTTGGCTTCTCCTGAAACCAGTATTAGTCTCTGGACAGACAGTGTCAAGTCACATACTGGAGACCTCAGAAAGTATCTACTTCCAGAGAAATTGTGAAATAATGCATGCCAGGGTAACTTGCTGGTGCCCTCATGACTCTATTCGAGAAAACTGTAGTCAGATCCACAAAGACCCAAATCTTAATTCAAGAGAAAAGTGAATAAGGCAGTGATGCCAAATAATTAAAATATTTGCATACACAGCAGTAAGGTGTTATAAATCTCACCTGCTTTCACTTTCTAACACTAAGCAAGCTGTATTTTTCCAGATTTAATCAATGCATAATGCCTTGTAATTAGTGAGAATGCTTTAAGGAATGTTAGCCTCTGCTTACACTGCAATGATCATAGGTTTCTCAGAAGGGCCACCAGAGTGAAATCTGTGAAAATTCCCTGAAATGAGAATTCTCAGTTGAAGAACTGAAGAACTCATGAGTCAAAATTTAAGGGACCACAATCCACATGAACCTATGAAAGCTTTTCTCAAAACACCAACACCATCTTGTACCTTTGACATCGGTAGTGCTGGATCCTGATTGTTAATGTCCAGTTACCATCTCCTGCTGTCCAGAAACTTTTCAGGATCTGGCTACCTGGCAGTTTCAACAAGAGTTTCTTTGTTGCGGATAACAGTCATATTAAAATGCATGATATTTTCTTTAGTCTGGGTCTCCTTCCAAGTGCCTTTCACATTTTATAGCTCAGGAATTTTTAACTCCTTCCTGTCCTGCTGTCTCTCTTGCAAGGTCTCCTTCACTTCCACTTCCTGCCTCCTGAATCAGTGTTTGTCATTTCAGTCAACTCCACACCCTTTCTCTTCACCAATGCTCTGATACTTTTCCCCTTCATCTACAATTTTCCCTAGATTTCATTGTAAAAGCTATCCTTTTTTGCCATCTAGTTTTCCAGTCTCCAAAAGATAAAGGAAATAAATTTGCAAATGTTAGAATTTTAAGTAAGGGGAGTTTATAGCTGGTAGTGGTGGGTGGAGACTACTGTACTTTATTTGTATATAAGAGATTCATAGGACTTTTAGGTCTAAAAAAGACCCAAGAGTGCATCTATTTAAAACCCCTCTGTTTACAATAAGGACACAGGTTTATAGTTCTAAATCTGCTCTAAGTTTTGTAATGAGACAAATACCCTAAAATCTTACCTATTCTATTGTTACAATAAGTTTCCCTTTTAGTAGTAGTGAAAAAAAGTAAATGTTTCTCTCCCATCCAAATCATTACATGGTTTTACTTAGTGTAATCTAATAAAATAAATTATTATACTTCAGTGACACTCTGACTATGCTGGAAAATGAGGTGTAATATTTGAGCAGAGAATATAGAAAATGGATGATTGAACCAGAGGGCACTGTAGCCTCCAGGCTATGTTCAGTCCACTCACATGTTTGGTCTGGAAAGAATTTTTTAAAAATTTGAACTTGCTGGACTCAGTTAAAAAAAGAAAGAAAGGAGAAATTAAAAAAAAAAAAAGTGTGTGTGTATGTGTGTGTGTGTTTTGATTTGGCTTATATGGAAAAACTGGAAGGTCTACCAACATTAGATTTGTGATTTTCTTTGGCAATAGAAAGATAAAAACGAGTTGTGCCCTTCAGATAGGGTGTGGTGCTGTCCACACTCTAATCCTTGGGATCTGTGACTATGTTGTATTACATGACAAAAGGAATTAAAGTTGCAGTTGCAATTAAGATTGCTAATGAATGGACAGTAAGATAGTGAGATTACTCTAGGTGGGCCAGTCTAATCATTTGAGCTCCTAAAATTAAAAGAGGGATACTGAAGAGCTTGTCAGAGAGAGGCAATATGAGAAAGACTCAATCTCCAACTGCTAGCTTTGAGATGGAGGAAGAGGGCCAAAAACTAAAGAATGCAACAGCCTCTAGAATTTGCGAATGACACTCAGTCTACAGCCAGCAAGAAATCAGGATCTCAGTCCTAGGTCACAGTGACCTAAATTCTGCTCACAATCCAAATGAACAGGAAAAGCTTTTTCTCCTGGAGTTTATAGAAAGGAGTGCACCCCTTTGACACCTTGGTTTTATCCTGGTAAGGCTGTACTGGACTTTTGGCCTACAGAACTCTAAAACAAAATATTTGTGTTTTAGGACTCTAAGTTTGTGGTAAATGTTAGGGCAAAATAAAAGAATAACCTGCAGGCCATACACACTGCTTATATCACCAAAGTTACTACTTTGACAAAGAAGATGTATAAATGAGTAATCAGCATGAGAAAAGATACTCAACATTGTTAGTCATCAGGGAAATGTAAATTAAAGTCATAATAAATGATTATTTTACATGCATGAGGATGGCTATAATTAAAAAAATAGACAATAACAGATGTGGTGAGGATGTAGACACTGGAATCCTTATACTGCTGAAGGAAATACAAAGTAGTGCAGCTACTTTGAAACACAGTTGGACAGTTTTTTAAAAAGTTACACGTAAATGTGCCATACAACCCAGCAATTCTACTTTTAGGTATATACACCCAAGAGAAATGAAAAGATGTCCACACAAAAGCTTGCACATGAATGGTCACTTCAGCACTATTCATGATAGCCAAAAACTGGAAATAAGCCCAATGTCCATCAGCTAATGAGTGGAAGAAAATGTGGTATATTCATACAATGGAATAGTATTACTCCACCACAAAAAGGAATGCAGCATACATGTCACAACATGGGTCAATCCTGAACACGTTATGCTAAGTGACTAAAAAAGGACCATGTAGGACCCCACTTTTTCAAAGTATCTGGAATAGGCAGGTCTATGAAGATACAGTACACTCGTAGTTACTGAGGCCTCCAGGAAATGAGGGGATTGGGAAGTGATGGCTAAGAGGTGTGGAATTTATTTCGGGACAGTGAAAATGTTCTAAATATTTGAGTGTGGTGATGAATGTACAACTCTGAATGTACTAACAGCCACTGAATTGTATACTTTAAACAGTTGACTTGTACAGTATGTGAATTACACTTCAACAGTGTTTTTAAGAAAACAACAATCTTAGCTTGTTGTGATGATGGTTATACAACTTAAAAAATTTGCTAAAATATCACTGAATTGAACACTTATAATGGGTGGATATTATGGGATGCAAATTATGGCTCCAGAAAATTGATAAAACAATTTAAATCTAATTTAACCTTTTCTTGAGGCGTCAGGGTCAACAGTGTGACTACTAATTAATTATCTTACACAAAAAATAAGAAGGACTTGGTATTTCTTTGCCTTTGTGATTCTGTTTAGTTGGTGTGCCTTTGGTATCAATATTGCAGGGCCCTTACGGTCCAAGGGCTTCCCTGATGGCTCAGATGGTAAAGAATCCACCTGCAATGTGGGAGACCTAGGTTCGATCCCTGGGTTGGGAAGATCCCCTGGGGTCTCAAGAGTCAGACATGGCTGAGTGACTAATACTAGGATCTAAGGAAGTCTAGGGCTTAGACTATCCTTACTTACATATCCCCAGGCTGCCTGGCTTCTTTTTCCTCCCTTGCTTCAATCATCATTCCCTAAACATATTTTTTTTTTACCAATGCCAGTATGTCAGATTACTACCATTACCTCTACAGATTATTCAGTTGAAGTTAACAACTCTCCAGGACACTAAGGCAGCAACTTCTTTAGCATGTTCCACTGCAGAGTCCTAGATGAGGGACCCCATACCCAGGACAGCTGCATGATGCTACAGCCTCTTCAAGGAACAACACTTGAAGGATATGGTACCCACTACCTGTCTAGACTGAGTGCCTGATGAACTATGGACGGAGATTTGTGACATTGTGTAGGAGACAGGGATCAAGACCATCCCCATGGAAAAGAAATGCAAAAAGTCAAAATGGTTGTCTGAGGAGGCCTTACAAATAGCTGTGAAAAGAAGAGAAGCAAAAAGCAAAGGAGAAAAGGAAAGATATACCCATTTGAATGCAGAGTTCCAAAGAATAGAAAAGAGAGATAAGAAAGCCTTCCTCAGCAATCAATGCAAAGAAATAGAGGAAAACAACAGAATGGGAAAGACTAGACATCTCTTCAAGAAAATTAGAGATACCAAGGGAACATTTCATGCAAAGATGGGTTCAATAAAAAAATGGTATGGACCTAACAGAAGCAGAAGATATTAAGAAGAGGTGGCAAGAATACACAGAAGAACTGTACAAAAAAGATCTTCATGCCCCAGATAATCACGATAGTGTGATCACTTATCTAGAGCCAGACATCCTGGAATGTGAAGTCAAGTGGGCCTTAGAAAGCATCACTATGAACAAAGCTAGTGGAGGTGATGGAATTCCTGTTGCGCTATTTCAAAACCTGAAAGATGATGCTGTGAAAGTGCTGCACTCAATATGCCAGCAAATGTGGAAAACTCAGCAGTGGCCACAGGACTGGAAAAGGTCAGTTTTCATTCCAATCCCAAAGAAAGGCAATCCCAAAGAATGCTCAAACTACCACATAATTGCACTCATCTCACACGCTAGTAAAGTAATGCTCAAAATTCTCCAAGCCAGGCTTCAGCAATACATGAACTGTGAACTTCCATATGTTCAAGCTGGTTTTAGAAAAGGCAGAGGAACCAGAGATCAAATTGCCAGCATCTGCTGGATCATCAAAAAAGCAAGAGAGTTCCAGAAAAACATCTATTTCTGCTTTATTGACTATGCCAAAGCCTTTGCCTGTGTGGATCACAATACACTGTGGATAATTCTGAAAGAGATGGGAATACCAGACCACCTGACCTGCCTCTTGAGAAACCTATATTCAGGTCAGGAAGCAACAGTTAGAACTGGACATGGAACAACAGACTGGTTCCAAATAGGAAAAGGAGTACGTCAAGGCTGTATATTGTCACCCTGCTTATTTAACTTACATGCAGAGTAAATCATGAGAAACGCTGGGCTGGATGAAGAACAAGCTGGAATCAAGATTGCCGGGAGAAATATCAATAACCTCAGATATGCAGATGACACCACCCTTATGGCAGAAAGTGAAGAGGAACTAAAAAGCCTCTTGATGAAAGTGAAGGAGGAGAGTGAAAAAGTTGGCTTAAAGCTCAACATTCAGAAAACTAAGATCACGGCATCCAGTCCCATCACTTCACGGCAAATAGATGGGGAAACAGTGGAAGCAGTGTCAGACTTTATTTTTTTGGGCTCCAGAGTCAGTGCAGATGGTGACCGCAGTCATGAAATTAAAAGATACTTACTCCTTGGAAGGAAGGTTATGACCAACCTAGATAGCATATTTTAAAGCAGAGACATTACTTTGCCAACAAAGGTCCGTCTAGTCAAGGCTATGGTTTTTCCAGTGGTCATGTATGGATGTGAGAGTTGGACTGTGAAGAAAGCTGAGCACCAAAAAATTGATGCTTTTGAACTATGGTGCTGGAGAAGATTCTTGAGAGTTTCTTGGACTGCAAGGAGATCCAACCAGTCTATCCTACAGGAGATCAGTCCTGGGTGTTCATTGGAAGGACTGATGCTGAAGCTGAAACTCCAATACTTTGACCACCTCATGGGAAGAGTCGACTCATTGGAAAAGACCCTGATGCTGAGAGGGATTGGGGGCAGGAGGAGAAGGGGACGACAGAGGATGAGATGGCTGGATGGTATCACCGACTCGATGGACATGAGTTTGAGTAAACTCTGGGAGTTTGTGATGGACAGGGAGGCCTGGCGTGCTGAGATTCATGGGGTTGCAAAGAGTCGGACACGACTGAGCAACTGAATTGAACTGAACCTGTCTCAGCACCCATGCTTCCTTCATTCCATTGAACAGATGTGAGAATTGTTTTCTCAGGATGTGAGATGGGCTAGACTAGATCATTTTCTTGTTTGCTTCCTCTATTCTGCTGGGGAGCAGAGAAAGTTGAATTCTCTTGCTGTACTCTCATCCCTTTCATCTGAATTCTACGAAAGCTAGGCTTCCTCAGTGGGCATGCTACACATCTATACATACTGAGGAAAACTTTAGAATCTTGGTTACTCAGTATTGTAACAGATAATGAAATCCCTTGATGGCAGCTTGAATGAATCAATGGCGATTACCCTGGTGCTCAGAGCATCACTAGGAACACAGGTAAACTTCTGTGCTTTTCCCTCTGATCTGGTGCACTGGGGTAAATCTTTCATTGCTGGTTGTCACCACGGTGACAAAGTCCTCTCTGAGCCCAACTCTCTATGAAGCAGAACCCTCCCCTGGTGAACAGAGTTGCTGGATGAAGAATTCAGAAATGCCAATTCGAAATGACTTACATTATGAAAAGCTTACAAAACGGCTTGTCTTTATTGCAGCTACTAAATCATAATGAGGAGGGGGCTGAGAAAGGAGAATTAAAAAAAAACCAACCCAACTGCCTTTTATTTTTATTTTCCCAGTGAGGTTTCTGTGATCTCTTTATTAGACACAATATGTGTCAGCTATTCAACTCATAGAAAAGCAGAAAAACATGCCAGGAAAGGAGAAATATTTTCTGTCTCTTTCTTCCTGTGAACACTTGGGATGAGCTCATCTGTGTTCTCTCCTTTCAATGAAAGATATGCTTATCCCTCAGCCCCCATCTTCTTCTCATTTTCCATTGATGATGTCAAGCAGGCCTTACAGTATCTCTTTTGTGATCTTATAAAATCAATGACAACCAAAAGCGTTTCCCTTGTGGCTATGACCTCATCATTGGGCTACACCTGGACGGGCCTCATCTGCATTGGTGAGCAGAGCTCCCCTCCAGACTGAAGCAATTTACCAGGAAACCACTGCTTTCCTTCACAATGCTGCCTACACCATTCGGATTTGGCAGTTTTCTGAGCAATGTTGGCTGAATGCGGAATCTCACTAGTCAAGACAGCTCTCCAATCTCCGTGCCTCATCTTTGCGCACACCAGAGATTCTCCTTTACCTATGGCTACAAATGCACACAGTCAACTGTCCTTCAACATGTTAGGTATGTGACACTTTGGTGACATTCTTAAACTCCTCCCTAGCCGCTGCTACCCTCCCATCTACCTTCTGAGCAGTGAAACATCCAGTGAAGCATCCAGTTGAGTCGAGTTTAGGACAGAAAGGAGTTTTGTGCCACTGGGTCTACATGACTGTGAGTTTCTGGAACCAGGGAGGTAGGTAGGGAAACATTAGGCATCTCCACCCTGAGAGGTACTCGTAAAGTACTCTCAAAACCTTTGGGACTTAAAAGATAAAATCAACACATACTGATGAGTTTAGAGAGAAGCAAAGGGCTCTAAAGACAATATTTTACAGGCTTAAATAGGGCAGAGTAGGAAGGTTTGGTATATCTAAAACTAAATGGTGTTTCTATATTTAAACAAAAACTGTAGAGAGTACCAATGGACCTACCATAAATCTGAGCAGCAGAACTGACAACACACTCAACTCAGAGGATGGGGGAATAGGAATGTTCTAAGTATGGGCCAAGGAGGGTTCACCAGCTCTCCCTTCCTCTCCCATGTGAAATAGTCCTCGTGTAGCCACCTCCCTTGCTCTGAATCCAGGCACACTCAAACCACTTTTCAGATAGCGAATTCAGCTTTCCCCTTGACATTGAGACGTTGAGACATTAGACAGAGGTGCTCTACAAAGGGTTTGTGAGCGTTCCAGTCTCTGAAAAGGAATCTCCCCTACTGTAAAAATAACCTGGCTTTTGCTTTATCTTCACAGTAATAATAATAAGAGTGAACAGGTATTGAGTGCTTGCTACATGCCAGGCATACTTACAAGCATTTTACATGAAGGAAGGCATTTAATCTCTACAAGAACCTTCTGAGTCAAACACTATTATTATCACCATAAGTCAAATAAAGAAACTGAGTCAGAGAGTATGAAGAAGCTGCTCAGGAATATGTAGCTTGGACGTGACAGAGTCAGGATTCAAATGCAGACTGTGAGGCTCTGGAGCCTGCGGGCTTAACTGCCATACTATGCTTGCTTTCTTGAATTACTATGAACAAATTTCCCCACATCTGGTCAATTCAGGTGCATTAGCAAGACCCAAGTCTTGCTAATGTCAAGGGGACACCTGAGTGCTTTGAGCCTCAAATAAAATCCTTTTTTGGGGGGGCCTACATTTATACTGAAGTCGAGGTGAAAAACAAAAAACAAAACCCACCACTCTACAATGTCTTTTAAAGCAGAGAGGTACTGAGGTTTACCATGAGGGTCTGATCAAAAGTGAGTTGGCAGGCTATGCAGTCCAGGGGGTTCCAAAGAGTTGGACATGGCTGAACTGAGCATGAGCACAAAGAGCTGAATTAGCTCCTAATGGGCTTCTCTGATGGCTCAGAGGGTAAGGAATCTGCCTGCCATGCAGGAGACCTGTGTTCAAGCCCTAGCTCAGGAAGATCCCCTGGAGGAGGGAATGGCAAACCCACTCCAGTACTCTTGCCTGGAGAAGCCCATGGACAGAGGAGCCTGGCGGGCTACAGTCCATGGGGTCGCAACGAGTTGCACATGACTGAGCGACTAACACTCTGGGTTGGCCAGAAAGTTCGTTTGGGTTTGAGTTCTGAAAAAACCCAAATGAACTTTGTGGCCAACCCAATACTTGCAAATTTTCCGTGTGAAGATGTACACTGAAAAAACGCATGGATGCAAAGTTGGGCTGATGTTTTACACATTTCAGAATTGATTTCAGGATGTTTCATCTTAGAAGAGCTAGAGAAAGAAAGAGAAATATTTATTAGGTGTGAACTATGTGCCTGGCATTGGGCTCAGGGCTTTTTCACATGTGCAATCTTATTTACCCTCACAACAATCCTGTAAAATATGATTAATTTCACTCTTACAGATGAGAAGGAAGACTCAGTGAGCTTATACCCTTTGTTCAAGGTCACAGAGCTAACTAAAAGTAGAACTGTATCCTTTAGAAATGCCTCACATCTCCCCCCCTGCAAAGTGCCCCTCCCACCACCACTTACATGGTATTTGCGTTGTATCTTATACATGGCTATGCAGGGTCTTAATGGGTACATTTGAAGGAAACTCTCTCTCTTGATTCTAGGTGGTCACGTATACATCTATTGCCTTCACTAGTCTGTAAGCATCACAGATCACAAAACTCAGGTCTAACTTACTGCTCCACACTGATAATACTTGGCAGAGGATATGCTCAGAACAGTAGCTGGTAAGTCACTTTAAAACTGTGAGTGTAGATGTTGACGTCGGGCTAGGTGATAATCCCAGGTAAAGATACAAATACAATGTTAGAGCAACATCTCCATTTTGATCCTTAAGTTTCAGAGGGATTGTCTGACAGACTTGCCAGCAGACCTGAACAAACCCCACCACCGAAGACAAAGACACAGCTCCCTAAGCTCTGGGTGTGGTGTCCGTGAACTACTTCATCGCTCAGCTCCTTTCCTCCTTCTTCCCCGGTGCCTCTTTGGCTGTTCTCTCTCTTTCCTGGCTTTGAACATTTTGGCAGCCTCCAATAGCTCCTCTTCAAAGAGCTGAAGACAAGCCTGATGTTACAATTGCTTTGCTTAATCCCAGACAGGTTTCCATGAATTGTATTAAATTCAGGTGAACAAAGGGTATTTAGTCTGTGACAGAGCTGAACCGTATCTGGATAAATATAAACAAGAGACTTAATCCTGTAAGAGTTGGAAGGGTGTCTGCGCTGCCCTGGACAAGGCAGACTGTGTTGGGGGGGCAGGTAAGGCAGAAGAGAATTAACCAGATGGGTGCCAAGCATCTGGACTCTGTACAAAGAGAGGCATAAAGATTATGACTGGAATACATTAGGAGCAAAGCAAATGTTCTATTCACAAAAAAATAGGCATTAATAATAGTCTGTAATCCACCTCAGGGCCCCTCAGCTGGCCTCACTCTGGTGACTTTCATCCTCTCTGCAGAGCGTCCTGCTCAGGGTCCCTTCCCAAATCAGCCTTAGGTCATGGGGGTAGAAATATTGTTGCCAAACAGATATGCAAGGGAGTAGCATGTGTGACTGGAAAACAGTGTGACAACATAATCCCGGCGTGGATGGATGAGGTCAGTGTGGGGTGATGTCGGCTTTTCTAGCAACGATTGAATCATCTCATGGGAGCGGCAATTGAAAAGAATAAATACAAACACATGCAACACATTGCCACAAAGGCTGCATGGCCCAGACCTGAGGAAAGGGAGCCCAGATTGAAAGCATCAGTGGGGAGATGAGGGGACAATGATCTGGGGGTTAGGAGACCTCAGTTTCCTTCTCTCTGCCACCAGCTGAGTGGCTGTGTGACCTCAGGTTGCCTGGTCCCTAAGAACTGTGGGCCCTGGTTCAGCGTTCAGCTGGTGTCTGTCTCTTAGTTTTAAAGGCAAGGATCCATCCTATGTAAGGAAGGTTTTATAAAAGTGCTTTACTGTAAGACCACAACCTTACCAGGGGGAAGGGTGGGAGAATGGATAGTAAGGGAATTTGGGATTAACATATACACACTGCTATGTTTAAAATGGATAACCAACGAGGACCTACTGTATAGCACAGGGAACTCTGCTCAATGTTACGTGGCAGCCTGGATGGGAGGGGAGTTTGGGGGAGAATGCATATGTGCAAATGTATGGCTGAGTTCCTTTGCTATTCACCTGAAACTATTACAACACTGTTAATTGGCTATACCTCAACATAAAATAAAAATTTTTTAATAATTAAAAAAAAATCCCAAATCACAACTTTGGGAGGCAGTGCACTCTGAATTGCAATTTTCTGAAGTGACCACATATAGAATGGTTTGCCTAAGCTCTATGGATAAAGCTGAAGTACTGGCAGGTGCATTAGAGCAAAAGGTTGAAATAAACAGTGGGAGAGAAGAACACTTGTGCTCTAGCCCACAGTCACAGAATTCCAACTACCCAAGGGTCTTAAAGTTCCCTTTGTAATAGGTGGGAGGAGAAACGAAAAGATCATTTGATGACCTTAGGTCATGAGTCATGTTCCCCCATAGACTACTTCCTTGTATAAACCCATGCTCATGTTCTTCCCTGCATCTCTGTTATCAAAATTCTACCCCAAGTCTAAGACCTCTCAGGTAGAATGAAACTGCACCCTCTTTGGTTATCAAAACTTATTACATTCATTCTATCTCATATTACATGCTCTCTTCATTTAATTACAATTATAGGTCACAAACTTCCAAAGGCAGGGAATGGATCTCATTTATGTCTGTCTCCCTGACCCCACTGAGCACGCTGTAGGCACCTACTCAGCAGTTTCCAAACTGAACAGGGGTTTTCACATTACCTGCTAATGTGACGGCAATGGAGACAGAGTCATATCCCAAGGCATTTGAGGCATTACAAGTGTAGAAACCCACATCAGCTTCCACAGGTGCCAGGATCTGTAAGGAATCATCTGGCTGCAGAAGAATCCTGGAGCAACAGAAAAGAAATGTAGACCTGGTCAGGTCAGTTGACTCCTTTTTGGCACTGGACATGGGTAAAGCTGGAAGGAACCCCAGGCGATATTAGACAGAACCCTGTTTAACAACAGGCACAAACTAGCCACAGTGACATACGGGAAACCAGCCTCTTTTGCCACTTTGTTGAGTGTGATTCTGGAAGCGAGCCCAACTAAGGCAGTTTTGGATTGCTGACACAGTTTGTTGACTGCTTGGGCTAAATGCTGATAGTTGGAGCAGACAGCGTATGGACACTGAATACACATAACACATACACTGGGGGTGAGGAGACGTTAGAATGAATGGTGCAGAGGGATTTGGGGAAGGCTTCAGGAAAAGGCAAAGTTATAAAGGAAGAGTTATGAATGCTCTGGATGGTGGAAAGTAGGCAGAGCTTCCAGATATGGAGGAAGGCATCTGTTAAGGCTTGGAGGTGGGCGAGAGGAAGTCAGAAATCGACTGCTGACGAGAGGATGCTGAAAGAAGCTGTATGTGTAACCATGTCTCAATTCTATTGTCTTCATCAGTCAGTAAATATAGCTGGGCATAAAAATTGGATCTTATTTATTGTTTCATTTCCCACAATTCTTGGCAGAGGGCCCTCTGTAGAGAAGATGCCAGAAGAATGAAGGCAAAGCCTGCCCTTCAGGGTCATGGTAGAGATAATTCTAGAATAATCACCATGGAGTTTATATACTTTGCTTTACCTGAAAGGAATTATGAGACTCAAATGGTGAGTACATACCATGAGCTTCAAAATCGACACCTATCTCAGTCTATTTTTTTCTTTTCTAGATGGATGCCACTTCTAAGAAGTATCTTTTATGGTAGTTAAGCAGATGAATGACTAATGATGACTTTAAGCTGATGTCATGGTGAGGCTGAAAACTGGAGTGTGTATGTGGAGGTGGGAAATCTAGACGAGTTGGGGGAAGACTGGATGGGAACTTTAGAGATCCAGTGCTGGACCTGACTAGGCCTTAGGTCAATACATCATTCAACAGCATGGAAATGAGTGAGTGGTGGCTTTGTTGGTCCTGGAGTTAGTCACTTCCATCTTTGTGATTCTTTCCACCCCTTATTAATTTCCAAAACCTCCAAGAACTGTTCCCCTCATATGTTGGCATCCATCCATGGGAGTCAAGCAGGTAAGGGGTTCCTTTTCAGGTAAGGCAGAAAACAAGCTTTAATGATAAAATTAAGACTAGGAATCAGACCTCCTGTCCCACCAGCAGTCTCCCACCACACACTTCTTTTTCTTCACTGGGTCTCTGCTGGGGCCTCTCCAGACTCTACTGGTATGTGTAGTTTGGCATCGCTTCTAGTCAGCTCTTAATTATTCTGAAGTGGGTGACTAGTCTGGCAATGAATCAGGCCTTCTCAAATCTGTTCTCGGCCTTGGACGTACTGCACTGCTTTTTCTTACCTCCTGTTGGAGGAAAGGCAGGAAAGAGGAAAATCAGGGCTTCCATCAATCCTTCTCCAATCTCACTGTGTATGGGCAGTTCTCGTGACAATGAGGAAGGAAACTGAAACCCTTAGCTAAAGGGAAATTTCTGGATGACTGTGTCTGATTCATTGCCATTTTAGATCATCACTGCTATTACAGGAACAGTCTGGCTTCCGTGGCGTTGAAGGAGAGCTGAAACTTTGTGAGGGATGACAGAGAGGCTATGAGACACTATGATTGAACTCATCCACTCATTCATTCACTCATCCACCCAAGTTAGGTGCTTTTTCTCAAAATCAACAATTACACTCTAATTGGTTAGTTTATTTCAAAGAGATAATAAGAGAAAGATGATTGTATAATTTGCTTATCTTTGCTAAGCCATACAATATTTTAGGTAATATCCTTTTTTTTTTTTTTTTAGTAGGAATCTTAATAGATGCAGCATGGTATTATTGCTACATCTTTTCATGTATTCAGGCTGTTTTAGATTAAAAAAATGAAACGCTGACTTGATGATTTAAATTTTTATGATCTCTCAGGAATATGGATGACTCCAAACCAATTTCCAAACAGGACTAATCAAAGCAGGCTTAATAAACTGATCACTTAAGATGACTGAACTTGTTATTGTTGTTCAGTTTCTATGTCCTGTCCAACTCTTTGCAATCCCATGGACTATCGCACGTCACTCTCCTCTGTCCTCTGCTATCTCCTGGACTCAGTGGATCATTATTCAGTTTTACCATCCTCAAAAGGCAGGGATGAAGATTTGCTAAATTCCCAAGTCTGTTGGGATAGTTGCTTCTCTATCAGAGTTCTATCAGAAGGGGTTCTTGAAGAGAATATATAGAGAAGGAGATTAGAAGATAGGTCTTCCGAATTTGATTTTGTTTCTAAGATTTATGTAGCTACCATTGGCATATCCCTTTATTTTTCTACATTTCAGCATATCAATTTCTAAAACCCAGTTGAAGTATGTTTTCCTATCCAGCAGAGGGAACTGTTAAAATGAGGTATATAAGGAAGCTGCAGACCTCCTCTTGGTATATCCAGTGACCCTTCCATTGGTAATGCTGCACACTGAGATAGAGAATTAAAACCGAGGAAGGACAGGGGATGAAAAGATTGTGAGGAAGGAAGTGGGAGGGGTTCATGATACTGACCAATCCCCCCCTACCCCCAACCCCCAGGTAATTTATTAGCTTCTATAGTCAGATCATTTTGTTCCTTCCCATAGAACTACTGTACCTGCCTGATCTCATGCAGAGACTGTAAACTCCACTCTCACACTGGGCCTGACCCAACTTACTCTTTTAAAGTGGAGGTAAGCTTTTATACATGTATCAGTTCCTCCAGGCTACTGAGTGAGCCATGATGCTTCCCGACTGTATAAGCCTGGAAAAGAACTCCCACAAAGTTGGTGAAGAGAAGTGGGGCGATCCATTACACTGGATACAAAGACATAAGGGTGTGAACTAAGATGGGAATAATGGGAATGGAAAAACAAGAGAATCTAGATCTGAATATTTGGCATTCATACAGTCTTCTATTCCATAGACTGCATACAAAGATAAAGAAACTGAAGTATTTGCCGTCATAAAACAGTCTTAAATGTTGTCTTAAAACAAAATCTACATGGGATGAATCTGAATTTCTTGTTTACTGCGTATACTTAGAAATTGCTTGTAGTCATAAAATTGAACTCTTTAGCTCAAGGAGGTACATAGCTATTTGGCATCAAAGTCAGGATTTGAAATAAAGTTTCTTGGTCCAGTACTTTTTTTCAGTCACGTTTTTAATACGCCCATAAAATTGGTAGATGGGAGTTTGGAGGCTGCCACTAGGGGGCGCAATACTTCTGGAGAGGGCCCCCATGCAGGACTCTCTAGGAAATGTGACAAGGCAAAGAAAAGGGCTTGCTGGAGATTGAGGTTTACTTTAATCTATTTAGTCTGGCATCTAGAGAGAGAGAGACTCCAGGGGGAAAAACACTTCCTTTGTATTTCAGGCATCTACTCTATTAATTTAACTTAATTTGTTGGTAGCTGATTTCTGTCAGTTTGTATTTAGGTTTCAGATTTGACAGACCTGTTTTAGAATGCACAGGCACAGAAACATAGTGTTGCTTTCCAAACAAAACCAGAAAGATTTCTCTGGGGTTGTTTTGGAATTTATGGAATTAGAGGACGAGGGGACATGGAATAGGGCATAATTGAGACCTACATAGCAAATGGCGCTGTGGTCATATTAGGTATATTACTACTCATTGCTTTCCTTCTACACCTACATTCCCTTTTGGTTTACTGGGCTAAAACTTATTGCTTAATTTCTTTGCCCGTTATTTTTAGCTAGGAAATGAAAGAGCAGTTTTGCTTTTTTTGGTGACCTTTACTTGTAAAGGTGACAGCTTGCCTTCTCAAGCATTCTACAATTAAAGACCACCTGTGAGAGTACAAATAATTGCTTTAGTCACACAAGCCTTCATTGTCCAAATGAGCAGGTTATGGACAAAGTGCTCCTGGGCCAGTCCTACCAAGCACAAGCTGCTGGAGGTGGAGTTCTCTCTTCTGCATTTGCAAGGAGGTTTCTCTGGGTGTCTTGAGGAAAGGTCTAGAAATCTTGTGTGTGGGGTGGTATCATGATGCCTTCAAAATCCTTGGCCCAGTGGGGACACCACTGTATGTAACTACCCACTTCTCAAAGTCATGTCCACAACCAACCATGTGAAACTGCAGTGGGGGGAAAGGATTCCCAACTACAGTCAAGAGACACGGACTTAGGTGGTAGTCTTGGGCAAGTGTTTCAGCTCTGTGAGCCTCTATGTTCCTTCTGCATATTGAGGAGAATACCTCAGAGAGATCTTGTGAGGATCAAACAAAGGAGTGAGCCTACAATTTTGGAAAACTATTTCTAAGAAGTAGTTTCTCACTATTTTCTAAGTAAAAAGGCATCAGCTTAAGCACCAGATACATCTAATAAATTAGTAATTTTTAATGGTACAGGTAGGGGTAATCTACATTTCCATTTTGAAATTCCTCTTTGGAATTTCCAGTTGTCAGAGGAAAATTTCAAGCTCTAGACACAGAAATACTCATTTGCTACACGGACCATGATGTACCATCTCAAGACTCTCATCCTAGCAAATCACTCTTAAACTCATTTTCTCAACTAGAACTTGGAAATTATAGGTACATCCTTTCTCTTTAGAATAGTGTCTTCTTCATATTTTCAAACTTATCTGTCCCTCATTCTAGCACAAACTTATCTTTCCATTCAATATGGCCTTGTTCACTCTCCTTGTCATTAGTTTTGAGCAGTGTTCATTTTCTTCCTCCTCCTGTTGATTCTTTCAAATTCTCCTCATCCCTAAAGAACAAGTTCTAGTTCAACCTTCTGTTTTCCCACAGTCCACAAAAATCCCTTCTTTTCTTGACATTACAGAGTTGTTTTACCTTGTACTATGAAGTCCTTTCACTCTACCACATCTCATCCCTTCAGTTAGATTGTAAACAAATACCTCAAAAGTTGTGGCACATATACACATTGGAATATTATTCAGCCATAAAAATGAATACATTTGACTCAGTTCTAGTGAGGTGGATGAACCTAGAACCTATTATACAGAATGAAGTAGGTCAGAAAGAGAAAGAAAAATATCATATATTAACACATATATATGGAATCTAGAAAGATGGTACTGATAAATCTATCTGTAGGGCAGCAGTGGAGATAAGGGACATAAAGAATAAACTCATGGACACAGGGTGAAATGGCGAGGATGGGATGAATTGAGAGAGCAGCATTGAAACATACACATTACCACATGTAAAATTAGATAGCCAGTGGGAATTTACTGTATGATGTAGGGAGCTCTAATCTGGTGTTCTGTGACAACCTAGAGGGGTAGGATGGGGTGGGAGGTGGGAGGGAGGTTCGAGAGGAAGGGGACATACATATACCTATGTCTGATTCATGTTGATATATGGTAGAAACCAACACAATACCATAAAGCAATTATCCTCCAATTAAAAATAAATAAAAAAATACTTCAAGGATTCCTTTTTATAGTTGTCATTTCAGTATTCAGTGTAGTGCTGACATGCTAAATAAGTGGGGATTCCCAGCTGGTAAAGAATCTGCCTGGCAATGCAGGAGATGCAAGAGACCTGGGTTTGATCCCTGGTTGAGAAGATCCCCTGGGGTAGGAAATGGCAACCCACTCTAGTATTCTTGCCTAGAAAATTCAACGGACAGAAGAGCCTGGCATGCTACAGTCCATGGGTTTGCAAAGAGTCTAACAGGACTGAGCATGCACACACAATGAATGGGTACTTAATAAACACATTTGTGCTGTGCTGAGTCGCTCAGCCATGTCTGACTCTTTGCAACCCCGTGGACTGTAGCCCGCCAGGCTCCTCTGTCTATGGGGATTCTCCAGGCAAGAATACTGGAGTGGGTTGCCATGGTCTTCTCTAGGGGATCTTCACAACCCAGGGATCGAACCCAGGTCACCCTCATGGCAGGTGGATTCTTTACTATCTGAGCTACCAGGGAAGGCAAAACACTTGTTTAATGACCTTCCAAGCAGTGGAGCTGAAAATGATCATTTTGACAATATAGCACAGTGGATAAGAGCACAGACTCCAGAGCCAGAAGGACTAGGCCCCAGCCCCCAGCTGTCCCACTCAGTATCTCTGTAACCTAGCACAAGTAATTTACTTCTGAGTGGCAAAGTTTTCTCACCCACAGAATGAGGAGCATTACTACACCAACTGAGGGGTGTTGTGAATATTCTATGTCGAGCCCAAGTATTTAAAAAACATAGAAAAGTTGTGACAAGTAGTAAATACTAGGAAAGTACAGGTTATTATTACTATTTAGTGATTGTTTTTGCTATAACCAAGAAAATAGAATCTCACAGACTTTATTTTTCCTGGGCTCCAAAATCACTGAGGATGGTGACCACAACCATAAAATTAAAAGACGCTTGCCCCTTGGAATGAGAGCTATGACAAACCTACTGTACTAAAAAGCAGACACATCACTTTGCTGACAAGATCCATATAGTCAAAGCTATAGGTTTTCTAGTAGTCCTACGGATGTTAGAATTGGACCATAAAGAAGGCTAAGTGCCAAGGAATTGATGTTTTCGCACTGTGGTGCTAGAGAAGCATCTTGAGAGTCCCTTGCACAGCAAGAAGATAAAACCAGTCAATCCTAAAGGAAATCAACCCTGACTATTCATTAGAAAATTGACTACCTGACGTGAAGTGCTGACTCATTGGAAAAGAACCTGATGCTGGGAAAGATTGAAGGCCAAAGGAGAAGGGAGCGACAGGGGATGAGATAGATGAGGTAGCTTCATTGACTCAGTGGACATGAATCTGAGCAAACTCCAGAAGACTGTGGAAGACAGAGGAGCTTGATGTGCTGTAGTCCATGAAGTCACAGAGTCAGACACAACTAAGCGACTGAACAACATTAACATTACCATTGCCATCATCATTCACTCTTCATTTCTGAACCTATGTAATCTGGATGTTGTGATGAGCTGCTTAGACATGGGTAAATGACTGAGAAATGAACAGTTTTCAAGAAAAAAACACATAAATCAGGGCCACGGGGGAAGAGGTGAGGGGTCTGCTGTGTGAGAGAGCAGGGTGTGGGCCACAGTGTGTTTATCTTGGTGGAAGCCCTGCGGGTGGGAAAGACAAGCGGAGGACCGAGGCCACGTGGCACACTGGCTTGGCAACAGCCTCCATTCTATTCTTGACTCAGGAATCTCAGAATAAAGACAACTAGTTATTTCCATAACTGTTTTAACACTATTGACCAGATACTGATATTTTAGAACACTTTTAAAAATGCCAAAATTCTGCAATTGCAAGAAAAAAAAAAACCAAAAACATGAGTAAAAGAATAAGAACTGGGAAAAAGTGAGCTTAGAAGCAATTAAAGAATATTGTGCAAAGAATATTAGCTCACAACTCCAAGGAGGTGGTGTTGAAGTCTTTGCCTTACCCTGAAATGCAGACTGTTTTTTTCTGCTTAGGGATTCCTAAGATTAGGATAATCAAATCTACCACAAAGGGAGAGTGGAAACAGGTATTTAGTAGACAAGTGTACGAGCTTCATACAATTTCATTCCTGTTACTGGTCTGACATTATCATATTTTAGAGAGGACACAAAAGCTCTGAGAAGTAACTTGCTCAGTTGGTGCAGGGAACTGGGAATGGGGAATGACCTTTGACCTTAAAAAAAATGACTCTATTCAAATATCCACTGGGGCCTAGTAAGAAGGCATGTGGTTTGGCTTTATTTTTGGTTGAGTGTAATATATGCCAATGTTTCTCAGGGACATGGACAATCACTAATAAGAATATTCTGGATTTTAAATAGCTGGAAGGCATGTGGTTTGGCCTCAATTTTGTTGGGGGGTAGTTTGTGCCAAGGTTTGTTGTTACTCAGGGAAGTGGACAATTGAGAACAAGAATTTTCTAGATTTTAAGCAGCTTGAAGCTAGAGGACAGAAAGAATATTGTCAGAAGACATCCTCTGCAAGAATGTTTTTCTGAAACCAAAAATTATAGTAGCCCAGACACTTGCAAGGGAGAGTTTTATTTTGTACAGACATTTTGGGGAACAGACTTCAGGTTCATGAAGAGTTTTGTATCACCATTTGGCACGGGCAACTTTTTTTTTTAACCTTGTCTGCTTTTAATTTAATTGCCAACTAAAAGTTACTTAACTTAATGCTGGAAGCTCCATATGACTGCTCCAGGTGGAAGTATAGAAAATATTTTTGGAATGGGAAAGGTCAACTGACCACACATTCTTAAGTCTGTCCTAATACTTTCTGCCAAACCCTTAAGCTTCCTTCTCTTAACAAATTCATAAAGTCTTGAATTTGCTAATATGAGTAGTTCTATCTTCCTGCCAGGTAATTCATTTCAAACTGCAGACCTCTGCATGAAACGACTGACTGGATTTCCTATTTACCTTGAATAGAGATCATCAAACTGTAGCCAGCTGTCACCTGCTTTTGTAAATAAAGTTTTATTGGCACTCAGCCACAGCAGATTAAGAATCTATGGCTGCTTTTATGCTCCATTGGCAGAACTGAATAGTTGAGACAGATGGGATAGCCCGCAAAGCTAAAATGTTTGCTGTTTGGCCTTTTGCAAGAAAAGTTTGCTGACCCCAACCTAGAACATGGAAGCACTTTCATTTCTGGTTTGTTCTGGTGTCTTCCTCATTTATACTAAAATGTTAACCACTTTTTCAGAAATGCTATTTGCTAGGACCACTTTTCTAGGAAGAATAAATTAACTGTTAGGGGGATCTTTGGAGACTCTCCAGCTTTTCGGACTGGTTGTCACTAATCGTCTTGTGTCCTCTAATGTTCTCTGATTCATGCCGGTCACTTCTGTGACCTTGCACTGATCTTCTATCTTTTTTTTTTTTGGCTAAGCTTTACCTGTTTACTGAGATGTCTCCTTTTTCTCTGACTTGCTTTTCTTACACTTTTCAACTGAGAAAAACATTTGTCATCTCCATTTCCTTTGGTTCTAAAAGGAAACAAGCCAAACCAAATTGAAACTGGTTTCTTCTTCTCTCACTATCTGCCCAGCCTCCAGTTTTTATATGATCTACAAACTTAGAAACTGCATTTCATGTGCTTATGACTTTTACATATAGCATTATTCACAAGTGTGGTTCTGAAATTGACCCTGGAGGCATTTTCCATCTGATTCTCTCTTCCATTCGAAGAAGTTTCCATCTGTGGATACTCTGTGTTGCCCGAGCTAAAGCCTTCCAAATACTCCTTAATTCATCTTCTATTCAACACCACTTTGGAACACTGTCCAGAGCTTTCTGGGAAGTATAAACATTTAGAGCATACATATCTCTCTATCCTACCAGATCAAAAACATCAGAAAAAACTGTCCATAGAGTATAAGACACTCTCCTGTTGTCTGGATACAGGCTGACAATTCTCCATCACACTGTGTTTTCCTAGACACCTTTCTAGTGCTAGTCTTCCAACAACTGCCCAGGGGTTCCTCAAAATAAGAGTAATGCTCCTGATTTTGTGACATCCTGGAAGATGGTGTGTGGTACACTGGCCTCATCTCTAAGGAACAATGATCATACTATCAAATGTGTATCCACTGTGTGCCAGGCATACTACAGATATTTCTCTTCTTTACTCCTTCACTTTTCTGCAGGGTGGTTATGATGATTTTAACTAATGAGAAAACAAGGGTTCAGAGCTGTTAGACTCCTGTGGTTATTAAGCAGCAGAACTAAGATGCTATGATTCTAGGCTTCCGGTTCGCTACCATTGTGGGCTGTCCTCAGGGTTAACTGCTGTACCATTAGCTTGCTCCTCCTGACCAAACGGATGGTGGAGTGAGGTGGGTGCACCCAGACCCACAACAGAAAGAAAGTAGGGACTGGCTTAGGGATCAAAAGGCAGAGACTCTTTGGCATTAGCCTGTTCCCTAGGGCTCCATATAGATGGAATGGCACCTCTGAGCTGTTTCTCCATCCCTAAGAAGGGGAGGAGAATAGGACAACAGAGGATGAGACGGCTGGATGGCATCACCGACTCGATGACATGAATCTGAGCAAGCTCCAGGAGTTGGTGATGGACAGGGAAGCCTGGCACGCTGCAGTCCATGGGTTGCAGAGTCAGACAGGACCGAGCGACTGAACTGAAGAAGGAATCAGTATTTTCTCCCAAGTCTCTAGTTTCATATTTGTCTTTATGTTCATCTGCATTCCTCTGAAAAGTCACATGACCTTTAGGAAAGTCTTGTTTAAATGCTTTAAGACTTCGATCAGCTGAGCTATGACGAGTATGTGACTACAGGCTCACTCTTAGACCAAAGGTGTTGGGCAGGAAGTGGCGGCTTCCCTGCCAGTGTGGGACTATCAGCAGTACGTAGATCTTTCTCAGAGGAAAAGATCGATCTTCATGCAGCCTTCCTTTTCAGTTTGGTAACCCAGCTCCCTGTGGCAATTTGGGAGAATCTCAACATCCTTATAGGTATTGTTTCTGGAGTTGGATTCAGATGGAGGAATACTGGACATATATTTGTCCATAATGACATGAGCCTCCTGGTATTAGATGTGGGATGGAGTTACAAGATTTTTCAGCTAGCATGCCCCATCTCCAAATGCAAATTCAGCTTTTGCCTGAATCTCAACTCAAAGTGTGGTGCAGAATAAAAAGGCCCGAGGTAGTGTTCAGTATTTATCAGAATGACTGAAAAGCAAGAAATGGTTCAGTTTCATCTTCTTTGTGGTCGAGGTATCTAAACACATATATGCACAGGCTGTCAGTGCTGTAAACATACATGATTAGAGACACAAACACAGATGTGACAATAATAATGTTTCCTGAGTGCCTATTATGTGCCGAGCACTATGCATATTCACAGCTGGGTGTGTATATATAAAGGCAGAGAGACAGAGAAGAAAAGTCTTTCCCTGAAACAGACATGCCACAATTAAAAACCAAAGCCTCACAAACTGGAAGCCAGTTGGCTAGAGGACAGAATGCTGGATTATGCTAAGTTCAGCTGACCCCAGTGGCTTCTTTCTAAAACAGGGGCAAGCCCATGTATTCAACTAAGGTTAAAATCAATACAAAGAAACAGGGTTCCTGGAGCCAGACTGAATCTAACAATCTCTGTGCTTCAATTTTTGTATTTGTAAAATTGGAATAGTAACCTGAAAGGGTTATTCTAGGAATAAATGGGGGGCTTCCCTGGCAGCTCAGTGGTAGGGAATCTACTTGCCAATGCAAGAGATGCGGGTTCAATCCCTGGGTTGGGAAGATCCCCTGGAGAGGGAAATGGTTACCCACTCCAGTATTCTTGCCTGGGAGATCCCATGGACAAAGGAGCCTGGGGGGCTATAGTCTATAGGGTTGCAAAGAGTTAGACACGACTTTGCAACTAAACAATAACAACAAAATAAATGGACATCTATAAAACACTGAGAACATCTTGTAGCTCAAAGCAAGTGTTCAATAACTGTTAGCAATGATGGCCATGATGAGGAGGATTTCTCCATTGGCCTGGACGTGATGGGCGATTAAGGCACCACAAGATATTGACTCTTTGCTCTTACTTACTTCTAGTGGCTGGAAGTTCCCAGACAAACTCATAAACAGCAAGTAACTGGGTATCGTGGAAGGGCAGAGCTCAGTGGGGTGAAGTGAGGGGTCTGGTAAGAGATGAAGCCAGAAAGGTAGGCGGATGTCAGAGGATAAAGGACAGTGTATATCATGCTAGGGCATTTGGAAATTATCCTCAAATGCTGGCAGGCCAAGGGAAAAATTTTAAGCCTGGGAGCAGCACGGACAACTGCTAGAAAGATGCTCTGGCAGTAGCATGTCAATGATCTAGGGCAGAAGTGAGAATCCATTTACTATAAAGGGACATATAGCAAATACTTTAGACTTTCAGGGCCACCTATGGTCTCTGTTGTATATTCCACTTTTTATTTGTCTTTAACAATCCTTTAAAAATACAAAAGCCATTCCTTTCATAATCCTTTAAGTTACCTGAGTTCAAATCCCAGCTCCATGACTTATTAAATGAGGGATCTTAAGCAAGTTAATTAAACAGCTCTGGGCTCAATTTCAATGGCTCTTTTAATAATCCTTTAAAAGCCATTCTTAATACGCCCTTTAAAAAATGTAAAACCACTAGCTGGAATTTGCCAATCCCTCATCTTGAGAAGGCAAATATAGAGTTAGGAGGCTGCTGCAATCATTGAGAGCTGACACGTAAGCCAAGGACAGGCAGTGAGAATGGAGACCAGTGGAGGGTGAAAGAGCCACTGAAGAACTAGAACAGTCTAGAAATACAGGCAGACCTCATTTTATTGCACTTCACTTTCTTGTGCTTCAGAGATACTAATTTTTTTTCTTTTTAAATAAACTGAAGGTTTGTGGCAACTCTGCATGGGACAAGCCTATTGGTGCTATTTTTCCTTGTTTGTTTTCTTTTCCTTAGTATCCAGTGGATTCTACTGAACATTTTAAAAACTTTTTATGTTGTTTTGGGGTATACAATGAAAGTAACAAATAGATTCAAGGGATTAGATATGTAGACAGAGTGCCTGAAGAACTATGGATGGAGGTTTGTAAACACTGTCCAGGAGGTGATGACCAAAATATCCCGAAGAAAAAGAAATGCAAGAAGGCACAATGGTTGTCTGGGGAGGCCTTACAAATAGCTGAGAAAGGAAGAGAAACAAGGAAGGGAAAGATACACACAGCTGAATGCAGAGTTCCAAAGAACAGCAAGGAGAGATAAGAAAGCCTTCTTAAGTGAACAATGCAAAGAAATAGAGGAAAAAATAGAATGGGAAAGACTAGACATCTTTTCAAGAAAATGAAAGATACCAAGGGAACATTTCATGCGAAGATGAGTACAATAAAGGACAGAAATAGCAAGGACCTAACAGAAGCAGAAGAGATTAAGAAGAGGTGGCAAGAATACAAAGAACTATACAAAAAAGGTCTTCATGAACCAGATAACCAAGATGGAGTGGTCACTTCCCTAGAGTCAGATTCACCCCTGTTGTTGTAAAGTCAAATGGGCCTTAGGAAGCATTACTATGAACAAACCAAGGGGAGGTGATGGAGTTCCAGCTGAGCTATTGAAAATCCTAAAAGATGATGCTGTGAAAGTGCTGTACTCAATATGCCATCAAATTTGGAATACTCAGCAGTGGCCACAGAACTGGAAAAGGTCAGTGTTCATTCCAATACCAAAGAAAGGGCAAATGTTCAAACTACCATACAATTGTCCTCATTTCAAATGTCAGCAAGATAATGCTCAAAATCCTTCATGCTAGGCTTCAACAGTATGTGAACTGAGAACTTACAGATGTATAAGCTGGATTTAGAAAAAGCAGAGGAACCAGAGATCAAACTGTCAACATCCAGAGGGATGGGATGGGGTAGGAGATGGGAGGGAGGTTCAAAAGGGAGGGATATATGTATACTTATGGCTAATTCATGTTGAGGTTTGACAGAAAACAGCAAAATTCTGTAAAGCAATTATCCTTCAATTAAAAAATAAATTAACTAAAAATATTGCCAACATCCACTGGATCACCAGAAAAACAACCGCTTTTACTTCATTGACTACACAAAAGCCTTTGACTGTGTGGATCACAACAAACTGTGGAAAATTCATAAAGAGATGGGAATACCATCTCTACCTTACCTACCTCCTGAGAAACCTGTATGCAGGTCAAGAAGTGACAGTTAGAACTGGACAGAGAACAACAGACTGGTTCAAAATAGGGAAAGGAGTATATCAAAGTTGTATATTGTCACCCTGCTTATTCAACTTATATGCAGAGTATATCATGCGAAATGCCAGGGTGGATGAATCATAAGCTGGAATCAAGACTGTCAAGAGAAATATCAATAACCTCAGATATGCAGATGACACCACCCTAATGGCAGAAAGTAAAGAGGAACTAAAGAGCCTCTTGATGAATGTAAAAGAAGAGAGTGTAAAGGCTGGCTTAAAACTCAACATTCAAAAAATGAAGACCATGGCATCCAGTCCTATTACTTCATGGCAAATAGATGGGGAAACAATGGAAACAGTGGCAGATTTTATTTTTGGGGGCACCAAAATCACTGCAGACAGTGACTACAGCCATGAAATTAAAAGACACTTGCTCCTTGGAAGAAAGGCTATGACAAACCTAGACAATGTACTACAAAGCAGAGATATCACTTTGCCAACAAAGATCAGTATAGTCAAAGAATGGATGCTTTTGAACTTTCTGAAGACTTTGATGCTTTTTGAAGACTTTTGAGAGTTCCTTGGACAGCAAGGAGATCAAACCAGTCAATCCTAAAGGAAATCAACCCTGAATATTCATTGGAAGGACTGATGCTAAAGCTCCAATACATTGGCCATCTGATACAAAGAGTCGACTCACTGGAAAAGACCCTAATGCTGGGCAAGAATGAGAGCAGGAGGAGGTGGGGATGACAGAGGATGAGATGGTTGGATGACATCACTGACTCAGTGAACATGAGTTTGAGCAGACTCCAGGAGATACTGAAGGACAGGGAAGCCTGGTGTGCTGCAGTCCATGGGGTTGCAGAGTCAGACACGACTTAGTGACTGAACAACAATAGATTAAGAATGTTGTTATAGTTTCGGGTGAATAGCAAAGAGACTCAGCCAGACATATATGTGTATATGTTCTCCACCAAACTCCCCTCATATCTAGGCTGTATTGGTACTATTTTTCTTTTTCTTTCTCTTCTGTGCTAACATTTTATTAAACCAACATAATGTTTTCCAAAATGACTAAGATGTTATTTTAACAATATTTTGATTAACAATTAAGAATTCAAATTCAAAACTTGAAAGAACTTTGGAGACAATCCACAAACTTAATCATATAATCATATTACAAAAAAGACACTCAAGTCCTGAAAAGTTGACTAATTTGAGAATTTGATAGTCAACCAAGGTCTCAAATTCACCACTTTTAGTGGTAAAATATATTTACCTAAATTTTATAGAACAATATTATGTATATACAAGTCAATTCTCTTGGCCCTTAAAAGTAGAAAATTTTATAAAACACATGTGATTTTTTTTTTTACCTTGTAATATGGTGATAGCTAAACACATTTTTTAGGTTAGCCACAGGTTTTGGTGCTTAACGCATTATTGACTAGAGACGTATTACTATGTCTTTTGTCACCTGAATGTTATTGACCAGGAACGCATCAATACATTTTTAGAGAGTGATATTTCATATATACATCATATACCATTATATACCATATATAATATATATACCATTATATATATATATATTATGCATATAATATATATACCGTGGTATATATAATATATATGATCAGCAAACGACATTTTTCAAATTATATAACATTCTATATTTTCCATTATCAGGATTTAAAAATCCACAGAAACACAAAGGCCACTTTAACTTGCCTGATCATAGAGTTTTCCCACAAGTTTCAAATGTTTCTCTCCACCTTCCTGAAAGATTACCCCATTCCTCTGCTGAGCCATAAGCAAGCAGAGAGGAAGAGCAAGATCATGGTCTAATAGTGCATCCTTTAATCTCTGGGAGGATTTTTTAGTGTTTCTTATCTGGCCAAAATAACCACCCTCAGCTTTGAGTTGCTCTCCACCAGTCATGGCTTCTAGCTGCTCCATTGTCATTTCTTCAGTAATTTCTATCCCTGCCATTTTTTGTACCACTTCTTTCAGTATAAGCAGGTCAAAACTTTTGCCTGCCTTTAGCTGATTAGCCACATACTGAAGAAGACCAGCAAGATCAATTGGATATTTACGAAAAACTGCACCACAGAAACTAGCCAGACTCTGAAGCCAACTTGAGATGGTTGTGTCGTCATGTTTCATTTTCTCCTTTTCTGGATTAGCTAAAGCTTCAATGATACAATAGGCCAAGACGTCATAATTCAATGAAGTGAGGTATTTCAATGAATCTACTACAGGTGTTATTAAGTTATCATACTTCTGTATTTGTGACAAGATATAATCAAACAAAATGGTTGGATTGCTGTGGCTCAACTTCCCAATTTGTCTTCCAGAAGGCTTCACATTTTCCTTGGTTAGACGCTTCATGATATATTTGGCTCTGTCTATTGTTTGAGCTTTAACTTTTACTAAAAGTGGATGACTGTTGTAAGTTTCATTCTTCCACTGGCCATACAGATGATATCTATGCTGATATGGAAATGTTTTAAACATTCCCCATAGTTCCTCAGACATACAAGCATTGCAGTCCATCAAAGAAAGAGATGGAAGTAATACCTGGTCAGTAATGCTAAGCAAACAGCTAAGGATAACTTCCGTTTTCTCTTTATCTTCTTGTTTGCTTCCATCAGACTGAAACTCCTTCATAAATGACTTGCCTATCCGCACCACTTTTGCAAATAAAATGGGATCGTGAGAAAGGTGGGGACCAAGGTAACAGAACATATTGAAGACGTCTCTCCTCAAATCTTCAAAGCTCTCTGCTTGTTTTGGTGCTCTCTTATTTTGCAGAGCACTAACAGGTGAGCCTTTAGCACCTTTAGGAACGCCAACTCTTCGGTAGAGAGGCTCAATAGTTATATGAATCAGCTTGCAAATAGCAAGGGCTATTAGTTTATGTGAAGCTGCATAGTATGGAGGCATCTGATCCATAATGCTCTGGGCATGCTGCCAATCACCAATCTTTAACAAGGCTTCCAACAAACCAAGTTTTTGGTTGTCAGGTGGCTTCTCCACTTTCTCCTCTTCTTTTTCCTTTTCTTTCTCTCGCTCGTCAATTTTATCAGAAGACAATACAACCATTGTAAGTTTTCTAACAATCTGTTTAGCTTCTACAATTTCTCGTTTGTGTTCATCCATAATGCAATTATCAGCTGGAAGAAGATGTACATAAAGATCATCTAAGTCAATAAGGTTAAACTGTAGAAGTACTGCTGCAACTCTGTATAAAGATGAAGGAGTCTCTCCATTTGGTTCCTATTAAAGATTTGATATTTTCTAAGATTAAATCACTAGTAATATTTCCAGATAAATCTTGCCCCAATTCAGCAATCAGCTTGGCATAACCTTCATTTTCTTCTCTTAACAAATTAAATTTTTGCTGCTTATAAAAGAGTTTTGTCTTGATTTTAACTGACTTTTGATTGAATTGCTGTGACTGTTTGATAAGCCCTAACGATTCCAATGTTTCTGGATCCAAGCGTTCCTTTAGAACTGTGTCTGAAACTAAATACAAACATGCTAATACCAATTGTGTAAAATAGTCTCTCTTGCTTTTTTCTTCTAAACAATTTGTCTCAATATCTAATATGCAGAATACATCAGCAAGAATGGAGGGCATATCCTCACGAAATTCACTAATGTCACTAAGAACATTAGATGCCTGTTCATGCTTTAGATTTCCTTTAATGACATGGTATGACAATTCATAAAGAGCTTGCTGGAAATCTCTATAAGTTGAACTATCGTGGCTTTTATTTTCACTGAGGATCCGTCATAAATGCAAAAATTCGCCTCTCCCTGATTTCTCCCAGTTCTTTATCCACTCTACAGGAACCACCACAGTTGCGGCCGCCATCTTCCCCTCACTAGTAGCAGAGGCCGGTACTATTTTTCTAATAGCATTTGCTCACTTCACATCTCTTTGTCAAATTTTGGTAGTTTTCGCAATATTTCAAAGTTTTTCATCATTATTATATTTGTTATGGTGATCTGTGATTGGTGATCTTTGATGTTACTACTGTGACTCTGTGAGGACTCAGATGATAGCAAGAAAATATTTTTAGATTAAGGAATATAGATTGGTATTTAAGACATAATGCTTTTGCACTCTACAGTGTAGTATAAACATAACTTTTATATATTCTGGGAAACCAAAAATTATTGACTAGCTTTATTGTGATATTGGCTTTATTGTGATCTGGAGCTGAACCTGCAGTATCCTAGGCATACCTATATTTTGGCTTGGAAAGCTGGATGGCTGGAGGTATTCTTTACTGAGATAAGGACTGAGGGGTTTAGTTTTAAAGATGATGTGTATGTGCGTTCAGTTGCTTCAGTCTGTGTCCAACTCTTAGTGACCCCCATGGGCTGGAGCCCACCAGGCTCCTCTGTCTATGGGATTCTCCAGGTAAGAATACTGGAGTGGGTTGCCATGCCCTCCTCCAGGGGATCTTCCCAACCCAAGGATCGAACCCACATCCTGCATTGGCAGGTAGGTTCTTTTCCACTAGCACCACCTGGGAAGCCCTTAGAGATACTGAGTTGACCTTTCGTGGGGCATCTGGGTTAGGATGTCTAGCAGACAATTTTACATCTGAATCAGAAGAAAGATGTACTCTGTGCTAGATATGGGAGAATCAGCATACAGAGGGGTCCCGGAGCCAAGGGGTCACTAGTGTATACAGAGTGAGACTTCTAAGTGGGTAGCTAATAGGCGGGTAGAGAAAGAAGAATCCCAAAGATGCTGAGATAGAATAACCAGAGAAGTAGGAAGCAAGCCAAGTACATGTGGCTTCCAAAGTAGTAAGAGAGTGTTTTTAGAAAGAAGTTTTCAGCCTGTGTAGAATGTTGTTGAGAGTTCAGATTAGATAAGGCATGTTTTGTGAGACAACTTTCTTCTTTTTGAACAAACGAGAAATAAGCTTTTTGTGGGGGAGGAGGCTTTACACAAGAGGAGTGTATGTTCTATGTTGCATGTGGCCTCAGAATGCAAGGTGGGCAAATAGAAGACAACTCCATCATGAACTGAGTGGAAATATCAGGTAAGGATTTTAAAAACTAATAATTAACAACCTTGGTGGGGGACCTAAGATAGTCTTCTGTGTGTGAAATATTTCCAAGTTATAAATTAGCTACTTGAGAGTGATAATATTACTGTTTTCAAACCACTGGAGTATAGTATTCTCTAGTAGCCCTCCAGTGTATCTCCGTTTCTGGAGAGCAGGGACATTTCCTTACTTATGATCTCATTCTCTGGCACCTATCACTACCAAATGGCCAACAGAGATATTCGGGGAGTTGAAGGGACAATGCAAAGGGCCCCTGATAGCTCCCCAGCTTCTAGTCATGCTTGGCTATAATCCACTCACCACAAAGTAGCCAGTGTGGGTCAACAAAAATGGAAATCAGATCATTTTACTTTCCTGATTAATAGCCTCTAAAATCTCCCTGTGGTGCTCAGATCGAAACCCCAACTTCTCATCCAGGTCTCTGGTTGCCCCCATGGCATCCCATATCACCTCTTCTTTCAGCCTGCCACACTCCAGCCAAATGACCTTCTTTCTTTTTTTTTAAGGTCAAGTTTAAATTTAATGACTTTGGTATTAACTATACACATACTAGTAAGTGCTAAGACTTAAAATCTTCCAGTTCAGTTGTGACTCCAGACAGGATCCAAAGAAGAGTTCTAAAAATCTCTTCTCTGGGTTTTATGGAGACTTTCTTTACCCTCCTGTGTTAGCCTCTTAAGGCACTGTGTCAGCCTTAAAAGGGCACTGGAAAGGGAGACAAATGACCTTCTTTTGAGTTCTTCCAACACAATAAACTCATCTTCCCTTTGGGAGTTTTGCACTGCTTCTCCCTTGCCCAGGAAGGCTCTTCCTTCTGATGTTCTATTGCTGGACCCTGGTCATCATTCAGCTCTCGTCTTTCAGGTCACCTCTTCAGAGTAACTCACCTACTGAGGTCACCAGATCATTCCTTCTCAAAGCCCTATTTCATTTTCTGCCCAGCACTCATCACCATCTGATATTTCTCTTGTATCCTTTTCTGTGTTTACAGTCTTGCTTCACACTCGCTCATTAATTCACTCATTGTTTATTTAGTACCTGTTTAGTGCCAGGTACTCTTTCCAGCACTGGGGACACAGCAGTAAAGAAAATTTCTACCATCATGGACAGGAAACCAACACATCCATATACAATATGTCAGAGGATGATAAAATTCTGTGAGTAAAATAGAGTTAAAGGGTCAGAGAATGATAAGGAGTGCTCTTTTAGACAGAATGAGCTTGGAAGATCTTTCCGACGTGTGCCATTTGAGCAGATATCTAAATGCACATGAAGTGCAAGAGAACACAGACGTGTGTTTCATTCACCACAATATTCTCAGCAAGTAGGTGCGTCTTTGGTATATGACAGATAGAGGAATACTTATGAGATAAAGAAATATGCGTTCCTTTCACTTAGCATTTACACCCTGCATTTACTTCTCTGGTTTCCAAACTAGGCTTTGAGTTGCCCTCACAGGGAATGACCCTCTTTTCCCTCCATCCCTCATATCTAACATGGGGTCTGGTTCAGAGTAAGCATGGGAATGTATGTGAAATAAAGGAAGAAGTAGTAATTAGGAAGAACCAGAATGTTTTAATACACCGAGGGACATCCTGTAAACGATTGCTTAAGAAGTTGACATGTGCTTCTAAGAATGATGTGAATTCCTTTTAACTAGTAAGTTATACACCTGATGAGATGCAGTAGTATCTGAATTGTTAGTGATTCTTTCTGAAAGCCAGTTTCTTTTAAGTCAAGCTTTGGCATATTTAAAAGCCAAGACATAACAGACTTCAGTCACTTTCTTGGTGGCTCAGGCTATTCAGAGTGTACTTGAATATATCTGCAAAGTCCTTCAGACCAACAGCCGGCTGAAGTTTGCAGACTCTTTCGGAGAGATGGATTTGGGTACTAAGCAAAAACAGACTAAGTGAACTATAACACTGAGCATTTCAGCACTTCTCTGTTTAAAAATAAATGAGCATTTCTGAAGCGCTACCAGACACAGCAATGATGACAAGCAATGAAATCCAACACAAAAGAGGTCACCAACAGCCATAGCAGAGCAGTCCCAATGGCAGTTCTGTGCCTCCTGTGTGTTCTGTACAGATGCAACCATTTTATTTTCTCAAACAGCACTTGGAAAACTGCATAAAACACTAAGCTCCAGCCATATTTCTTACTGGCTAGCTAAGCAAAATGGAAAAATTATGATGTCAAGGATCAGAAACGGAAATCTCTTATTTTTCCCTACTGCATGCCATTAACTTGCATTAAACAGTTCTGTTAAGGCTAGATCTGGAAAAAATATGTTGATAGTGGCAAAAACTGTAATAATGTCTGCTCATGACCCCCATGTGTTTTTTTTTTTCTTCTTCTTTTTAATGTGGACCATTTCTTAAAAGTCTTTATTGAATTTGTTACAATATTGCTTCTGTTTTATGCTTTGTGTTGTTGGCCACAAGGCCTGTAGGATCTTAGCTCCCCAACCAGGGATCGAACCCACACACCCTGCAATGAAAAGAGAAGTCTTAACCAGTGGAAGCACATTCCTTAAGCACAGGTAAGTCCCTGGGCTTTCCTTCTTAATGTTATCCCCTGTTCCCACCAATGTCCTGGTGACTCATGACCTAGAATTTGCTCTTTTCTGTCCTAGGCCTACAACTTTTCATCTTGAGCAACTGGCTGCCACATTTCTTTTTTTAGCAAGATTCTGTTTGTTGACGACTCTTCATCTTAAAGCCATTAGACTCCTAATGCCCATTAAGGTAAAAATTAAAAGGCAAAAGTAGTATTTTAAGAATTATTGATGTCCTTGAGATTATTAGACCAAAAAATTATTCATTGATCAAAGAAATACTTGGAAAACACTGCATGCTATACATGTTGGAATGCTTATAGGAGTTGAAAATGGAAAAACCAAAATAATTTCCCTTGAGGGTTAGTTAAATACATTCAAGACCAGTAATCAGTGGTTAAAAAAGGTGGTGTCGACCTCTACATACTATTCTTAAATGTCTCCTAGACATGTCGTTGAATAGAAATTAAGTCAAATTTGTAAACATAACATTGCATTAAAAAAACACAAATCTTATGTGTGTATGTGACATATATAATATATAATACAGTAAAATATATAAAAATTCCAAATGGGTGTATACTGATAGCCTCTGGGGAATAGAATTGGGGGCATGAAAGAGATCTGAATTTTTACTTTATAGATTCAGGTATTATTTGAATTGTTTTATAGCCTTTTCACCACTTTTATAAAAAAAGAAAAAATCAAATACTATATTAAAAATAGAAGAAAGTCCAGCAGTAAATACATATGTTTAACTTTAAGCGAGCATATCCCAAACTCATGTGATCAATGAACCTCTATCTATGAACCACTTGGAAGATAACTTGTAGGGCAAATTTTGAAGTGACATGCTCAAGGCTCTCCCCATTCTCCATCAACATGTGGGTTTTAACCTTCTGTGACCTTCTATCAAGGAAGATAGATTAATAAATCTATAAATGGTAGATCAGAGATGATTTGCTACAACCTCCCTCACTTTTTAAATGAAGGGACTAAGGCCATGGAAAGTGAAGGGCCTTGGCAAGACCAGCCCAAAGACCTCAGTCCTTCTAATTCCTCCCACATTTTTCCTGCAGTCACCAGTGACCAAGATTGAGGCATGATCCTTGGATTTCATAAACTCTAGAACTCAAGGAAGTTGTTGGGACCCCCAACTAAGCCATGGCCTCAATATTCTCCCTGCAGTTCCAGGCAGAACAGAGTTCTGATCATCCCCTTCCCCATCTCAGTGGCCTACATCATTGTACACCCTTTAGGAGGAAGTAGTCACTATTCAAAGGAAGGGACTCTGGAAAAGGCTAGGAGAAAACAGCAGGGGTCTGGAGGCAACTTGGTATCCCGGGTCAAATATAGGAGATGCATGAAAACATGAACTTAGTCACTCAAAACAGCATGAGCTTGTGTTGGGCAGAACTGAATTTTAATTTATTTTCTTGATTCTGCTATTTACTAGCTATTTAACAGGGGTCAGCTTCCTTAACTACTGTGAACCTTGGTTTCCTCATCTCTGAAATGGGCTATCAGCTCATATGTTATACCTGGCAGTGGATATTAAGAGATGATGGCTGTGGAAGTTGCTGGCATGGGGATACAGTAGCTGGAGTTAGTCAAGAAATGTTAATTCCCGTCTTTTCCCTCACACAGGCAACTGCTACTCCCTTTGATCTCAGTAACACCAGTTTCGGGCAACAGGCCCAGAGGATATGAATAAAATAGGAACTGACTGGCTGATGGCAGGCATGGCATGATTTGGGCATAATGGGTGTGACAGGTGCAATGACAGAGGCAGTCCCAGTGCACCACCCACCTGAGTACCAGGGTACAAGTTTCAGTCAGCACCCATCCTTCTGGGGGTCTGAGGCTGGAACTGCCCCCTGAGACCCAATGACCTCAATGGGATTTACTGCAACTTTAAGCCTAACCCACAAACTCCTTACAAAGATTTATGGAAAGAACTGCAGGGATCATAGCAGAAAAGCTGATCAAGGAAAGTCTATGCTGGGGAGGATCAAGAAGCAAACGAGAGAAGAGATTACCATTATAAGCTCTCTGAACAAACTGTCTGCATTCAATCCTTGTCTCCAGTGCTTCTGTGTGGGTCCAACAACTGTGCCTTAGCTTTTTTTAATTACTGATGTTGTAACAATAATGGTACTTATCTCATAAGGCTTTTTTTTTGAAGATTAAACAAGATAATACCTTTAAAGCATTGAGCAGAGTGTCACAGAGAAAATACTTAGTATTGTTATTAAAGCTATTTGATCTGTAAGAGCTCAGGTTGAGAAGCAATATTAACGACATTTCAAAAACACAAAAGGTGTAAGCAGGATGGACAAAGTCATGTTTGTTCATCAAGTTTCAAAAGAGCAGACAGAACTATTCTTTGGAATCCAATAAACTTGATATTGAATCCTTTAATCAGGCCTTTCCTAAAGTGTGACCGTGAGTGAGCTGCCGAACCTCAATTTCTTATGTGAAACTGGAGGATAATGTCAATCTAGTGGCTTGACTGTCGGAAGAACAAATGTAGTGACATATAAATAAACCTGGCACACTGCCTGACATAATATATCTTGCCTTCTTTCCTTCCTTACTCATAAGCAGGCCAGCAAAGAGGATTAACTGAACAACAGTATTTAAAAGGACATTTAATGAAAAGAGCATGCTTCATGAACTCAGTGAAGATAATAAGTTAAAACGAGAACTCTGAAGCACAGACCTTAAAGTTCCTCTCTCATCCATTGGCTGCCTTTCTTATTTCTGTCACATATCTTGGCTCTGCCACCTAATAAATGTGATCTTTAGTAAGTTACTAGGCTTGGTTTTCTCTTCTGTAAAGTGTGGATAAAAATTATACTGCCTCTTAGGGCTGCTGTTAGAATTTAGTGAGATAAAGCACAAAGAGCATTTACACCGGCCTCGAAGACACTTACTACTCAGTCAATGCCGGCTCTATTTGTTGTCAGGGCTGGACAAGGCTGTTTATAAAGATTACAGAGGAGGTGCGTAGGAAGCATGGCATGCTTTTGGCACGCATGTAGTACTAAAAAAAATACTATTATTACCTCTTCTATCACTATTGATTCTACATTGTGAATGGCCATGGCCCAAGAAAACCAGCAAAGGCATGCTGTCATCCCAGTAAAGGCACATCAAAACAGAGACACCAAGAAATAATAGGATAATTAATCACAGATTCAACCGGGAATAAAAGCTTTCTGGAACAAACAGCTTTGTCCAGCACAGACAGAGGATGGGCTCACCCACTGGGAGCAGCAGGTGCTGGCTGCACTCTGTCCGCAACCCTGGGGGACCACACACACACACAGTATCCTGGTGTACAAGCTTTTCAGCGGTTCATCTCACAAAAACGGTAATGCAATAATGCTCTGGTCTGGAATGATAGCTTCCTGCCAAAGGTTCAGAGCTATCCGGAGAGAATCTCATTAATCTCAGCGATCCTATGGGGCTTGAGGGTTGTAGGTATTCTTAATATTATCTTACAAAGATGAGAGCATACAGTTTAGAGAAATTAAATACTTTGTCTTTGCTTTAACAGTCCATCAGTATGGAGAGAGCTTGAAACCCAGGATGAGAGCGGTCCCTGAGGCCCAGTACTCTAAGCTCTACCCTTGCAAACACCTTGAAGGAAGAATGAACAGGGTGCCTCCTACACAAGGTGACCCCTTCCCCGCACCTCTTCCCAGACCAGGTAACTGCAGAACTCACCTGTCGCTGAACTGAACCTCTTCTCCATTCCTGGACCAGCTGATGGTGGGCCTCGGGTTGCCAATGGCCTCACAGTGCAGAAGCACGCTCAGTGTCCCGCTGGCCAGGGCCACCGTCTGCCCGAGGTGGGTGACCACCTCGGAGGCAGAGAGCTGCTGGGCGGCGGATATCTTGCGCAGGATAACAGGCTTGCGGTACGGCCGGCGGGAGCCGCCCCCGCCCTCCCCAGTGGACAAGATCCGGGAGAAGCTGCTGAAGCCAGACACGTGCTTATGGGGAGGGATGGCCACCGGGGGGCCCCTCCGCTCCGACGGCTTGAGGAGCGCGTCCTGGTGCTCCAGGTGGCTTCGGAAGATCTCCTGCGCCAGCTGGGCCACCAGATGCTTGCTGTAGACGTCTCGGAGCTCCTCGGGTTGCTGCGAGAGGTTCCGGAGGATGTCGTCCAAGCGCTGCTGCTCCGTCACCAGGGTGAAGGGCAGACGCAGGAGGGCCTGCTCGGCGTTCTGGTCCTCCTCTGAAGACGCGTTCCTTTCCGTGGAGTCCTGCAGCTCCCACGACGCCAGCAGCTCTCCCGGCCAGCCCCCCTGCTCCAGCAGCCGCGAGACCAGGTCGTCATAGCGGCCCCCGGTGTCGGCGGGGAGGCCCCGCTTCTCGGCCTTGCTGCCGTTGGAGAAGATGCCGTTCTGGTGTTTGTGCGTCTGCAGGGCCTCCTTGGGGCTGGCCTTCCTCACCGCAAGGGCCTCCTCCTCGCTCCTCAAGCTCAAGGGCCTGGCCACCAACTTCCTGTTGCCTCCGATGAGCTTAATCACAAACTGCTCCCGGGCTGGTCCGGCCGAGCAGGTGTAGATTCCCGCATCAGAGGGCTTGAGGCGGTGGATCTTTAGGTACCCAAAGGGGGCCACAGTGACGTGGGCAGAGCTGATGAGGTGCTGGCCGTCCTTCTCCCAGGTGATGAGGGGCTTGCGGAAGCGCCGCGTGGGACAGCGCAGCACCACCGCGGTCTTGGGGAGCAAGTAGGCGAAGCCCCCCACCACGAAGTGCAGCTTCCTCTGCCGGCGCGTCTGGATGTAGACCTTCCTTGCTGCCGCGATGTGAGGACTATGCTTTGTGGATGGCCGCCCGGGCCCTGGAATGAAAGCAACGGAAGCAGACAGATGGAGAAAGAGAAGCAGAGAGTGGAGAAAAGGTAGAGTGAGGAGCAGCGACAAGAGAGAGGGGAAAAGGTCAGGGTGGAGAGAAAAAAGAGAGATGGGGGACCAAAGAAAGAAGAGGGAAAGCACTTCAGAGTTTGCTTTGGTCAGGGCCTTCATTTCCTGACTTGTTTGAAGGGAGGAGCTGGCTACCAACTGTGGACCATCAAGCTGCTGCCACAATCAAGCACTGGAGAGCTAAGGAGGTGCAGCTGGGCAACCTGCGATCACTCTCTTGGGGCTTTCTACCCCTAGAAACTGAGAGGAAGGGTTCTAGATGGAGGGGGATTCCAGGAGAAAGACAGTTCCTCTCTTTAAAAGGACTTTTTTAAAAAAAGAAATATTACTCAGCTATTAAAAAGAACACATTTGAATCAGTTCTAGTGAAATGGATGAAACTGGAGCCTATTATACAGTGAAGTAAGTCAGAAAGAAAAACACTAATACAGTATATATATATATGGAATGCATATATGTGGAATTTAGAAAGATGGTAATGATGACCCTATATGTGAGACAGCAAAAGAGACACAGATATAAAGAATAGACTTTTAGACTCTGTGGGAGAAGGCGAGGGTGGGATGATTTGAGAGAATAGCATTGAAACATGTATATTACCATATGTGAAATAGATCGGTAGCCCAAGATTGATGCATGAAATGGCATTCAAAGCCGGTGCACTGGGACAACCCTGAGGGATGGGATGGGGAGGGAGGTGGGTTCAGGATGGGGGATGTACACCCATGGCTGATTCATGTCAATGTATGGCAAAAACCACTACAATATTATAAAGTAATTAGCCTCCAATTAAAATAAATAATTTAAAAAAATTTTTAAAAAAGAAAGAAATCAGAATCATAAAAAGAGGCAGAGGACAAAGAGAAGGAGAATGTCTCCCTTTTGGGTCCTACAGAGCATCACGGCCCCCATATACATGGAGAGAAGACCTCAGAAGTGTTATACCTCTAGGGGTTACTAGTAAACAGAACACACTGTTAAGTGTAAAATCCTGGAGTGGGTCACATTAGACTTCATTAGTAATATATTGACTCCAGCCTCCAGATCTCCCTATGCCAGCAAGTGCACTTTGCCCTACCTCCTGCAAACTGGTTTTCCCCCAGTGGAGAAGAGCCTTCTGCCTGGCCATGTTAATTAAGATTCCTTTCCCATCTCTAGCTGAGATCACCAGCCTGATGCCCTCTGAGGTTTACTGCCTGACCATCCCCACTGCTCTTGGGCTCAGGGTCAGCTACCGCTCTTGCTCTCTCCCCATCCCAGAGCACTGCCGTACTCACTTGCACAGGTGGCCAGCATACACGGCCTGATGGATGAAGAGAATGGCAGGGGCGGGCACAGGGAGGAATTGACAATTGCTGAGACACCGGTTTTCAGCACCTTCCGGCAAACGGCACTTCGTGTCTGGGTGCCCTCCCCGCAGCTCGTGGAACACTGGTGGGGGAAGAAAGGCCAAATGCATGTAAATGCGGAGAACTGGAGGCTAATGGATTTTGTATGGACTCTCAAACTCACCAAAATATGAGAAAAATTGCTTGGAAAAGCAATAGCAACTGAGAAAGAGAGAAATTAATTATGTTACAGTATGAAAAGACACATCCATATTGTAGCCACACTCTTTTCTGGTCTCAGGTCTCCTGTGGACATTTCACCTATTTTTACTTTTATGGTCTGGGCTTTAGAGTTAGAGTTATAGAGTCCACTGTTCAAATTCCAGCTCAGTACTGCTTGTCACTAGTTGGCAAGTCACTTAAACTCTGAGTCTGTTTCCACTTCTTATAACTTACTTGGCAAGGCTGGGAATTCAATGATAGTATATTTTAAAACTTCACACACAGAAATGACATTCAACTAATGCTAATTCCTTTCTCCTTCCTTTACAAATTAATTATAATATTTTAATGTCAAGTATCAGATAATTCTTATGTATCTACTTTGTTTGAGATGGGATGCTAAATGCTATGGGACAAAGATGTGTAAGGCGATTCCTAACCTCAAAGGGATGTTATCAAATAATGAGAAGAAATCCAAATGCATTATTAAAATGAAATAGTATATTATGGAACATGGAAATTAAAACCACAATGAAATAGCACTCTATATTCACTAGAATTTTCGTAATCAAAATGACAATAATAAGTGTTATTATCATAAGTGAGGATGTGGAAAAATTAGAGCCTTCCTGTAATGCTGCTGGGAATGTAAAATACAGCCCTTTTAGAAAAAGTTTGATGGTTTCTTAAAAAGTTAAGAAACATATATTTATCATGTGTGTGTTAGTTGCTCAGTCATGTTCAACTCTTTGCAACCCCATGGACTGTAGCCTACCAGGCTCATCTGTCCATGGACTTGTTTGGGAAAGAATACTGGAATGGGGAGCCATTCCCTTCTCCAGGGGATCTTCCCAACCCAGGGATCAAACCCAGGTCTTCTGCCTGCAAAACAATAGATTTATGTATGGATGAGAGAGTTGGACTATAAAGAAAGCTGAGCACAGAAGAATTAATGCTTTTGAACTGTGGTGTTGGAGAAGACTCTTGAGAGTCCCTTGGACTGCAAGGAGATCCAACCAGTCCATCCTAAAGGAGATCAGTCCTAGGTGTTCATTGGAAGGACTGATGTTGAAGCTGAAACTCCAATACTTTGACCACCTGATGCGAAAAGCTGACTCATTTGAAAAGACCCTGATGCTGGGAAAGATTGAGGGCAGGAGGAGAAGGGGACAACAGAGGATGAGATGGTTGGATGGCATCACTGACTCAATGGACATGGGTTTGGGTGGACTCTGGGGGTTGGTGATGGACAGGGAGGCCTGGCATGCTGTGGTTTATGGGGTCGCAAACAGTCGGATACGACTGAGTGACTAAACTGAACTGAAAGCTGTTTAAAGAAATAGCAATAAAAGAACTTAGTAAAAATACAAGATTGTAAGTGAAGTATTGATATCATAAAATGAATGCTAACAATTGGTGAATGCTCATGGTATACCAGTGATTTCCTGGCCTAGTCTGGAAGATGGTTGGAGTCTGGATGGGTTTAGAGAACCCAGAGTAAGCATGGCAGTCAGGGAACTATCCAGAATCAAGGTGGAAGAGTTCAGTGCTCAAGGCCAAGGCAGGCTTAGGGACAGAGCTGAACCAGTTTAACTGAATAGAGAGGCCAAGTGGAGAGTGTCAGGAGCTCAAGAGGTAGTTTGGGGCCAGATGTTGGAGACTTAATTTTCAGACAGAAGGTTTGGAATTGGTCCATAAGGCAATAAGGAGCCATTTAAGGGAGGAGTGAAATGATGAAGGAGGTGTTTTGAGAAGGTTAATCTGGCAACAGTGTCTGGGAGGGATAGGAGTAGGAGATGGATGGGAGGCAAGGATGTCAGTTAAGGAGGCTGCCACAGTAGTCCAGGGTTGAGATGATAAAGGCCTGAACTAGGGTCATGGCAGCATGCCACGTTAACTTGAAAAATGACAGTAGAAACCAAAAAATAGTATCTTAGGTTTCCAAGTTTCATATGCTAGCCCATGGAAATGAACTATTCTATGCAATACACTGAGATATCCACCACCCTAAAAGACATTTAAGATGCAAAAAATGGAGATGAGAATCAAGCCCATTGCTTTTGTTCCCTGAAGAGTGTGGATTCCAGATTCCACCCACCCCTTATTTTATTGTAAATGACAGCACCAAATCCAGGGCTCAGGTGGAATGGGGGTAGAGAGCCTGGAAATTTTAAAAGCCTGGTCATCTGAGTGTTGCCAAGTACAGAAATGGAAAAATGGACCAAGTGTTGGAAGATCAGTTTATGATTCTGGTCAAATCTAGTTCTTTCTCTAGGCTCAATTTCCACATTTCTGAAACAGGGAAACTACACTCGAGCAGGGATTTTCAAAGTGTGTTCTTTAACTATGTTGAGGATGTGATTTAGGGGCTTCTCAGGTGATCTACAGACCCAACCATTTGGGGACCTGGGACCCTTACCCACACTTCCACCAAATAACTCTGATTCGTTCTGTTTTAGATTTCTGACTTCATTGAAACATTTCAATGGAAAAAAAGGGTTTTGTGGCTTTAATTTTTTAAAGAACCACTAGACTATAAGATCTCCTAAGTTCTTTCTAGCTTTAAAATTGACTGCTCTGACTTTAATTTCTTTTATGCTTGGGGGAGGAAGGAATTTCCATAAAAATATGACTTAAAAATATTGAATAGCCAACTCTTTCAAGAAATCCAAGTGTTTCTTTTAAAGAAAAGAAGTAAGGTCTTTTGAGAGACCTTTTCTCAGAATAGAATCTGAAAGTAATTTTACTTGAAGTGTTTAAAACTTTGGCTTAATTCTGTCTCTAAGGGATTCTGTGCAGTAACCGTGAGATTAAGCCCAGATAGTTGAGGATGAAAAACACCCATAGATCATCCAGGTCTTCCTTTCTCCAAAGGGAGTCATGTGGGGGGTGTGGAATGCATGTCTTATCCTAGCCAGAGGGCCAAAGGAAGGGTTGTGGGGATAACAGGGCCAAATGAAGCCTTTGTGAACACCCCCAGGAGCACTTTTGTATGGCACCAGCCATACTGAGTTTATCCCCAGTGAACAGGGGTTAAAATCCCACCACTCCCAGCCCCATCTCAATGTTTGGAATCTCCATTCATCAACCTAGATAGTGCAGAACCTGGTAACAATCCTTGGATAAGGGCTAACTAGTCCTAGTTCTAAAAATGTAACTTCTGCCTCCTAGGAAGACCAGGAGAGTCTGTGGGAGGTCTTGATCATAATCCTGGGTCCAGACAGTCAAGTTATGAGCTTTCTTTTATTTCCATTCCTTTTCCTAACAATAAGGAGGGATAGAAGAAAATCACAACCATGATAAGGGTTAACTTTTACTAGGCACAGAGTACTTTATATGCATCATTTATAACTGATAACCATGTTAGTGGACACAATTATCATCGCCAATATTCAAGTTCAGCAAACTAAAGCCTATAAGGGTCAAGTAACCAGCCCAAGGTTACACAGCCAGTAAGTAGCAGAGTCAGGATTTGAACCTGTTTGCCTGTCTGTGAGTCTGAACTCTCAAGTACACATGATACTACAGGTCTCCTTTACTTACTGGCACCTTAGTGCCTAACCACAAGAATCCTTCCTTCAGATCCTCTCTGAGTTCTGTGTGCTCAGAGGCCACAAACTCCAGGAACTTGGAAGGACAACTCCAATATACACAAGTCCCCTTCTTGGCATCCCACTCATGGAAGACCGCCACTGACAGGCTTAGAAGAGCAATGCTTTTTGCAAATACAACCCTGGGAGGCAGCCTTCATCCAGAGCCACTTCCTTGGCTAATACATCAGTGCTCTCACCTGCACTGCTGGTAATGATTTTTCATACATGATTGTTGTTGTTGTTTAGTTGCTAAGTCATGTCTGACTCATTGCGACCCCATGGACTGCAGCACACTGGGCTCTTCTATGCTCCACTATGTCCTGGAGTTGGCTCAAATTTATATCCATTGAGTCGGTGATGCTATCTAACCATTTCATCTTCTGTCGCCCAGGTGGCTCAGGTGTAAAGAATCCACCTGCCAATGCAGGAGCTGCAGGAGACACGGGTTTGATCCCTGGGTTGGGAAGATTCCCTGGAAGAGGAAATAGCAACACCCTCCAGTATTCTTGCCTGGAAAATCCCATGGATAGAGGAGTCTGTCAGGCTACAGTCCATGGGGTGGCAAAGAGTTGGACATGACTTTGCAACTGAGCACGCATGCGTGCACACACACACACACAAGGTGCCCATAGGTATGTGGGTTTAACTCAGGGTTTTCTATCTTGTTCCATTGATCTATATTTCCTATATGATACTAAACCCCAAATCAACATTCCACGGAAAAACTGTCACTAACATGTTCAAGCCTTCCTCAGCGATCAATGCAAAGAAATAGAGGAAAACAACAGAATGGGAAAGACTAGAGATCTCTTCAAGAAAATTAGAGATACCAAGGGAACATTTCATGCAAAGATGGGTTCAATAAAAAAATGGTATGGACCTAACAGAAGCAGAAGATATTAAGAAGAGGTGGCAAGAATACACAGAAGAACTGTACAAAAAAGATCTTCATGATCCAGATAATCATGATGGTGTGATCACTCACCTAGAGCCAGACATCCTGGAATGAGAAGTCAATTGGGCCTTAGGAAGCATCACTCTGATGCTAGTGGAGGAGGTGGAATTCGACTTGAACTATTTCAAATCCTGAAAGATGATGGTATAAAAGTGCTCCACTCAATATGCCAGCAAATGTGGAAAACTCAGCAGTGGCCACAGGACTGGAAAAGGTCAGTTTTCATTCCAATCCCAAAGAAAGGCAATGCCAAAGAATGCTTGAACTACGGCACAATTGCACTCATCTCACACGCTAGTAAAGTACTGCTCAACATTCTCCAAGCCAGGCTTCTGCAATACATGAACTGTGAACCTCCAGATGTTCAAGCTGGTTTTAGAAAAGGGAGGGGAACCAGAGATCAAATTGCCAATATCCGCTGGATCATCGAAAAAGCAAGAGAGTTCCAGAAAAACATCTATTTCTGCTTTATTGACTATGCCAAAGCCTTTGCCTGTGTGGATCACAATACACTGTGGAAAATTCTGAAAGAGATGGGAATACCAGATCATCTGACCTATCTCTTGAGAAACCTGTATGCAGATCAGGAAGCAGCAGTTAGAACTGGACATGGAACCACAGACCGGTTCCAAATAGGAAAAGGAGTACGTCAAGGCTGTATATTATCACCCTGATTATTTAACTTATATGCAGAGTACATCATGAGAAACGCTGGGCTGGATGAAGCACAAGCTCGAATCAAGATTGCCGGGAGAAATATCAATAACCTCAGATATGCAGATGACACCACCCTTATGGCAGAAAGTGAAGAGGAACTAAAAAGCCTCTTGATGAAAGTGAAAGAGGAGAGTGAAAAAGTTGGCTTAAAGCTCAACATTCAGAAAACTAAGATCACAGCATCTGGTCCCATCACTTCATGGCAAATAGATGGGGAAACAGTGGAAACAATGTCAGACTTTATTTTTCTGGGCTCCAAAATTACTGCAGATGGTGATTGCAGCCATGAAATTAAAAGACGCTTACTCCTTGGAAGGAAAGTTATGACCAACCTAGACAGCATATTAAAAAGCAGAGACATTACTTTGCCAACAAAGGTCCATCTAGTCAAGGGTATGGTTTTTCCAGTGGTCATGTATGGATGTGAGAGTTGGACTGTGAAGAAAGCTGAGTGCCGAAAAATGGATGCTTTTGAACTGTGGTGTTGGAGAAGACTCTTGAGAGTCCCTTGGACTGCAAGGAGATCCAACCAGTCCATCCTAAAGGAGATCAGTCCCGGGTGTTCATTGAAAGGACTGATGCAGAAGCTGAAACTCCAGTACTTTGGCCACCTGATGTGAAGAGTTGACTCATTGGAAAAGACCCTGATGCTGGGAGGGGTTTGGGGGCAGGAGGAGAAGGGGATGACAGAGGATGAGATGGCTGGATGGCATCACCGACTCAATGGACATGAATTTGAGTAAACTTCAGGAGTTTGTGATGGACAGGGGGGCCTGGCGTGCTGTGGTTCATGGAGTCGCAAGGAGCCAGACACGACTGAGCGACTGAACTGAACTGAACATGTTCACACATGCACATACACATATGCTCATCCCACACATTAAATCCTTCATCCTTCTGAAACAAAATTACTTCTAAAAGACGATAAAAATCATTCCCCCTTCTGTTCTGAGACATTTGCAGGGAACTACCATCAGAAGACCAAATTTTACTGCCAAACTGCAAAACCTATGATGACACAGGTTAAATCTCAACTGCAGTGTACTCAGAAGGTGTCATCTGATGGACCTCTGCATGGGCTAATAAAACACAGGGCGAGAATTCTCAGAACACAGGCTGAACAATGTGGCATCTTCATTTTTAGAGGCAGCTGCATTCCCCTCTGTGGCAGCAAGGACCTCTGTGATGGATTTCAAGCAGCAGCAGCGGCTCTGTCCTATGAGTTGGATGGTCTACAAAGGAGGCAGTGAGATTGACAAGGCCAATCCAGAGGCTTCTAGGCAAGAAAGAGAAGGGTTTTGAATCTGGTTTGGGCCCTGAGATTTTCACTTCAGGCCTTGTAATTCCGTTCTTGGCTGAAACTACTTGCGAGGCGAGACTTTTGGTGGGGGTGGTTTCTATGAAAGACGCGGGGCCTATGAAGCTGGGGGAGTTGCAGGCAAGTCAAAGAAGGAGTAGAGGCTGAAAACAAGTTGGAGCTGGGTGTCGATGAGTTAGTTCAGGCGAGTGTTGAAGTAGGAATGATTTAGAGAAGCAGGTTAGTCGGGGGTCTATCCTTAACTGATGAGGTAAGTCAGGAATGGTAATGCCGATGTGGTCATCTCCCCAGATGCAGGGCATCGGGGGAAATCAACTTCTCCTGCTGGGAAGCTGTTGACGTTTTGGATCCAGGAAACTGACAGGAAGGAGGCAGGATTTCCTTGGCCTTCTTTTCCTAATAAATCATATGCCTCATTGTCCAGTAACTTGGATGAGAAGAACTAGAGAGGCTTTGCCTTTCCTGAGGAGAGACTAGAAACATCTGGGAGTAAGAGATGTGGGGCGGGCGGCAGGGGGAGGGGGGAATGTCAGGAAGGTGGGAGTGAATGGAGCGGAGGGACCCGGTGTTCTCAGTAAAATCCTGGATCCAAATAGTACAAACGCGGCCTGGTTTGTTCCATGAAGGGCCCATTTTCAATTCTCTGCTCCTGATTGTTGAGTGAGGGCTGGTTGCTTAACAACTCCGATCCCTGCAGCCTAGTTAAAAGCTAGTTACACACTATGGTATCAATGCTTACAAAAACTCTGTTCCACATATAACTGATTCACTTTGCTCTACACCTGAAAGTAACCCCACACTGTAAATCACCTACACTGCAAAGAAGATTCGACAACAACAACAACAACAACTCAGGGACTTCCCTGATGGTCCACTGGTTAACAAGTCACTTTGCAATGCAGGGAACACACGTTAGATCCCTGGTTGGGGAACTAAGATCCCAAATGCTGCAGAGCAACTAAGCCCATGTGCCATAACTTGAGAGTCTGTGTGTTGCAATGAAAGATCTCGCATGACACAACTAAGACCCAAGACACCCAGAAAATAAGTTTAAAAAACAAAACAACAACACCCCCCACCCCCCACAACTCTGTTCCACAGTGCCAGGAGGATTCTTTTGTTCTGTTCTCTCCTTCTGTATCTGTAAGTCTGGGTGCCTTCTCCTCTTTATGCCTCTTTTGTTATCTCCTTCTGAGGAGCACACGTACCTCTGTCCAGTCGGAGAGCAGCCACTCACTGGGACAGTCATCTTTCTTGCAGGCTTGCTGGGAGGCCAGTTTGGGGGCTGAACAGAAGGTCTCGGGAAGCTCCAGGAAGCTCCCATCAGCCATGCGCTGTTTGCAAAGAACCTCGCGTTTCTGGATGCCCCCGCCGCAGGTCCTGGAACACTGGGGGAGGAAGAGAAAGCAGACTCTGCATAAGACAGTAGCACGTTTGACTGCCAATCCAGTCCTTACCTTAGCCTTGGCTTACTGCAGAGTGAGAAAAGAAAAAATAAATAAATAGGGAAGAAAACCCAGGAACCAACCCAAAGGAGATTGTTTCCGCACCTTGAAATGAATTTTGTAGCAAGGTCTATATCCTCCACTCTTAATCTTAAACATTTAACTAGAGCATCCAGGAATTTTGAGAGCCTTTAAATCTTAGAGAGTTGTTTCTAAACTATGATTTGCAGTCACCCAAGACAACTGGTTTAACAGGTGATATAATAGAGTGTTAAACATATTTACAATGCAGTGAAAATAATCTGTGCTTCTTCTAGAATGAAGGAGAGAGTGCTCCTGGCATCTATGTAAATATGGAGGAATTAATCTGCAGAAAAGGCAGCCCTTCCTCTCTCCATGTAGAGAGCCCATCCTCTCTAACCTATTGGAGGGGTAGCAGGTCTGAGGCTTAGTTTTTTGAACTTCCTGTAATATGTTTCTTATAGGATTGGTGTTTTTTTTCTGGGCAGTTGGAGCAAGAGCCATGGAAATTTGGGATACAAGAAAAATCTCCCCATTTTAGTGGTTTTCAACAGGCCCCCAATCAAACAGGTCATTTACATGTAACTGAATGAATATCATCCAGCTGTTTGTAGGGGTGGGGCAGGAAGCTGTTATTCTAAGATTTTGACTCCTCCTTTGCAGTAGTACAGAAATGCTCAGTTTTTAGCTGGGCACATGACCCTTTGGCATAGAGACTATATTTGCTGACCTCCCTTGAAGGTGCCATGTGACTAAGTGTTGGGCAAAGGTATGTACATGGAAGGTTGTGTGCAGCTTCATGGAAAAACACACAAGAAGAGAGTGTGGCATTTGTCCCTCCCCTTCTCCTTCTTGCTGGATGCAACATGAACATGTTGTCTAAAATTTAACCTTCCATCTTGGATAGTGATAGGCAAAAAGCTGGAAGCAGCCTAACTTCCTGGTGGTGACACCATACTGGCCCTGGATGGCCTGTGTGTGTATAAGAGAAAAACGCTTTTCTTTCTTACTTAAGCTATTGTGACTTTGGGTTTCTTATTCTTTTTAATCTGTCCAACCCGTCGATCCTAAAGGAAATCAGTCCTGAATGTTCATTGGAAGGACTGATGCTGAAGCTGAAACTTCAATACTTTGGCCACCTGATGTAAAGAGCTGATTCATCTGAAAAGACCCTGATGCTGGGAAAGATTGAAGGCAGGAGGAGAAGGGGACGACAGCGGATGAGATTGTTGGATGAATGGTATCACCGACTCAATGGACATGAGTTTGAGTAAACTCCTGGAGTTGGTGATGGACAGGCCTGTCGTGCTGCAGTCCATGGGGTTGCAAAGAGTCAGACATGACTGAGCAACTGAACTGAACTGAACCCTAATTAGAAAGACAAATACTGTATGAAATCACTTATATGTGGAATATAAAAAATACAACAAACTAGTGAATACAACAAAAAAGAAGTAGACTCATAGAAAACAAAATAGTTGTTGTGGGGGGGATGGGGCAATATACAGGTGGGGGAGTGGGAGATAGCAACTACTGGGTGTAATACAGGCTCAAGAATGTATGGAACAACATGTACTGTAAGTGGCAAGTAAACTTTAAAAATTGTATAAAAAATTTTACAGGAGGTATAGACACAAATGCTAAGAAACAGAAACAAGAAAAAAAAAATCTAACCTTAAATAATATACCAATCATTACTATTCTGTGCTGGGGTAATTTGATTGTAAAAACTCTAAGGAGAGCTCCATTTTCTTCAAGAAGAGTCCCTTTTCTTGAATCAGCTGCCCTTGTGCTTGTTGAAAATTTAGGGCTGGGTGTTTGTGCCATAGGAGCTTTTCCTGTTGCAGCAGTGGCCACTCAGAACTCATGGGGGTCTGTGCTCAGTGGGCTGGACTCAGAACTGTAAGAGGGATGTGTGCCCAGAGTCAAGGTTAGGATGGTGATACAACGTCCTTGAGTAGAGTCAGAATGCTGCTGTGGCCCAGATGTCACTCTCTTACTCAATGCTCCCAATCCTGATATACTTTAAAGCCACCTGGGAGCTTTTAAAAACTCCTGAGTCCTGGGCCCCATTTCATATCTATTAAACTCTGGGAAGAATGTCCCAGACATTAATTTTTTAAATTTAGAAAAAATTTAAAACTTCCCAGGTAATTCTGTATGACCAGGATTGACAGCCTCTTGATGATGGTGAAAGAGGAAGGTGAAAAAGTGGACTTAAAACTCAACATTCAAAATCTAAGATCATGGTATCTGGTCCCATCACTTCATGGCAAACAGAAGGGGAAAAAGTGGAAACAGTGACAGATTTTATTTCCTTGGGCTCCAAAATCACTGTGGACTTGACTGTAGCCACAAAATTAAAAGATGCTTGCTCCTTGGAAGAAAAGCTATGACAAACTTAGACAGCATATTAAAAAGCAGAGACATCACTTTGCCAACAAATATCCTTATAGTCAAAGCTATGGTTTTTTCAGCAGTCATGTACAAATGTGAGAGTTGGACCATAAAGAAGGCTGAGCACTGAAGAATTGATGCTTTTGAACTGTGGTGCTAGAGAAGACTCTTGAGAGTCCCTTGGACTGCAAGGAAATCAAATGGGTCAATCCTAAAGGAAATCAATCCTGAATATTTATTGGAAGGACTGATGCTGAAGCTGAAGCTCCAAAACTTTGGCTACCTGATGCAAGGAGCTGACTCACTGGAAAAGACCCTGATGCTGAGAGACAGTGAAGGACAGGGAAGCCTAGCATGCTGCAGTTCATGAGGTCACAAAGAGTTGGATACATCATAGCATCTGAACAAGGACTCAGAAACATCACTCTAAATGAATGCCTCTCCACCATTTCCAATGGGAATAAAATAAACATGGGGTAGACAGGGCAGGCGTGGGGACCTGACACCCAGAGCAGCTTCTGTTAGAACCACTGGTTGTTTGGAGTATCACATAAGGTGTATGGGGGTTCTTTCAATTTGACTAAATGCTTCCAAAATAAACAGGTGCCGGAATGAGAACCGCTCTCAGACTTAAGCATCTTAGTGAATGCGACGATAAGGAAGAGACGCAGGTAAACTTTCTCTCTCTCCAACTAAGGAAGTGGATGAAGATAACTGGCTTCATTTTAAGGGTGGAGATGTAATAAAATGTATATAGAGTGTAACCACTCAAAATATCAGAGCTGGGATATCACTTTTCAGATAGGACCTAATTTAAGGGCCAAACCCTCAGAAGACTCCCCCTAACACTGTACGGAATTCCGTGATAACTGGATGACAAAATACCTGCAAGAAAAGTAAACAAACAAACAAAAAAAAACAATCAGCTTGTTATTTTGAAGTTTAATTTGGATAGAAATGGGCTTTCCCAGGTGTCACTAGTGATAAAGAACCCGCCTGTGAATGCAGGAAACGAGGGAGATGCGTGTTTGATCCCTGGGTCGGGTAGATCTCCTGGAGGAGGGCATGACAACCATTATAGTATTCTTGCCTGGAGAATCCCATGGACAGAGGAGCCTGGTGGGCTACAGTCCATGGGGTCACAAAGAGTGGGATATGACTGAAGTGACTTAGTGTGCACGCTACATAGACAACTTGCAGGAAAGTCTCAACACTTGAAGATAAAGTCAGACTGGTGATAATGTCCTTCAGGGCCCTCACACTCTCATCTGTGTTGAGCTTCCCGAGCACATGTCTTGCTGGCCTGCCATGGCCTCTGCCTTAGCTGTGGTGGACAATCTGCCCTTCTCTGGGCACACAGATACCTCCTGTGCTATGGCCTTTGACCACATTGTTCATTATGGGAGCAATGCCCTTCACCTCTCTGTCCAGCCAGAAATTTCCAGGACACCCTTGAAGGTTCAGCTCGCAGGCCACTGCTTCAGGAAAGCCTCTTCTAACCCCTCTGCCTCATGGTATGACGTCACCTCCTACCCCACCTTGATCTGGAAGGGTGCTGCACCTCCCCAATTAGGGCTGGTCGTTTATGGCCCTGATCTTTCCCTCCACCTCCCTACATGTACACAGGATTATGTGACTTTGAGGAAAGGGAACACACTCATTTTTCTATTCCCCAGTGCCTACTATTGCATCTGGCAAAGAGTGTACTCTTCATAAATGTTTGTTGAACTGATGATTGGATGAACAAAAGAGCCAAAAAGCCAGATGTTGAAAAGATGTAAAACAAACATTCAGCTGATGGGCTGAACATCCACCTTTTATCAGACTGTTTTATCATCAGCCAGATGCTGCTTCTACATCAGTCATTGATGGGTTTCAGCCAGATGCAGTGAGTGCTCTTCTGGGAACTGTGACCCTCCAGGGATGGAAGACAACCCTCTGGCTGGGTTAATGTCATCAGGGATTTGGCTTTTAAATACTTGTCTCATCTTTGCTCAAAGAGTTTCTCTGGTGTGTACACTGATGAAAAGGTGGTTTTCAAATTTTTAAAAAAATTGTAGAAGATGAAATTTCAAATTAATAAAGCTTTCAAAGTCTGTGGTGACTTTGTGAACAGGTCAAGGTTACCTGGTGAGGCTGACAGTCCTGATGTGAGAGGCAGAATGCAAAGGAGAAAAATATTTAAAAAGGAGTGGCAAGAGAAATTTAATAAAACAAAATGAAAAATGTTTGCTTTATGAATCATCATTGAAAATAATATTGTGGTATGAAGAAGCAGATCTCTGGTAATGGGTATTGTTTTAAAATATATGCCATAAACAGAATAAATAACCCAAAATAGCATTTATATTGCTTATCCTTGTTGCCATGCATATTTCATGATATAAGGTCATGGATTCATTAGTTTTATAAGAAAAGTAAAAACAATACAATATGAGGAATATTTAAAAGTTATGTTTCTATACAAAAATATAATGACCTGAGTGTCCATAATTTTTAAAGATTTCCCTATGATCAGCACAGTCATAAATTCTGCCTCCTTTGACATTTTTGGTTTTATGTTGGTAGTTCAATTCACTGGGAGCTGAGTTTATTTCCTTGGCACCTCAAGTCACATTATTGAGCCCAACACAAGTGATATCCACATTCTGTTTCTAAGGTCAACTTTCCAGTTTTAATATAATGTGCTCTGCTAATAGATTCTAAATTCATTTCATGCCTTTCTTCATTTGCTCATCCATTCTTTCCTCAAACATTTCCTGAGTACTTGCTGATTGTCAGGCACTGTCTTAGGTGCTAGGGACTACAGATGACTGTGAGATGGTCACTTTGCTTCAGGTATCTGCAGTTCAGTCCCTGTACTTTACCATAAAGTGAGATTAGTTTTGGGCCTCCAAGGTGGCAGTAGTGTTAAAGAACCCACTTGCCAATGCAGGAGATGTAAGAGATGTGGGTTCAATTTCTGGGTTGGGAAGATACCCCGAAGGAGGACAGGGCAACCCACTCCAGTACTCTTGATGGAGAATCCCATGGACAGAGGAGCCTGGTGGGCCACAAGTCCATAGGGTCACAAAGAGTTGGACACGGCTGAAGCAACTTAGCATGCAGCATGCATGTGATCAGTTTTACAAAAGAGGAGAGTGCAACCCAGTCTTTATGGAAAAGATGGAAGGCTTTGCGGAGGAAGTGACATAGGAGTGGATGGCCAGGGAAACAGGAGTGCTGGCAGAGTCGGACCATGTGTGTGCAGATAGTCTGTGAAGGAACATGGCATATTCACACTTTGAGCAGTCCTGAGAAGACAGAGGTTAGAGTTCACGGGGATGTGTAGTTGGGAAACAAGACTGAGTAGCAGCCAAAAGTGAAGGACCTTGGACATAATTGGATATACTTTTAAGACTCTGGGGTGTCATTAAGGGTTTTAAAGCAGGAGGTAACATGATTTAATTTGTAGAAATTAATTCAGGCAGCAAAGGCCAATGGGTTCCAACGAGTACTGCCCTGTGAGATAGTCACAGGTGTGCAAGGTTTCCTGGTCCAAAATAAGTCTAAACATCTGTGCATGCCATTCACTTATTTGGGGATTCCAGGCACATGTTAATATTTTAAAGGCTTTACAGAGGGCCTGTAGTAAAAAACCAATGATACCAGGTTATGAAGCATTGGAGCAGAGTTAGGCAAGACTGAACAGGGACACCAAGTACAAGGATGTTTTATAATGGTCTGGCCAGTCGTGAGGACTGAAACCAAGGCAGTGAAAGAAGGATGTGAGAGGAAGAGAGCAATGGGGGCTGGGGAGATACAGGAAGTAGAATCAACAGGACACGTGTGTTGAATGAGCGTGAAGGACAAATGAGGCTGAGATAGCTCCAGGTTCTCACGAAAGGATAGGCTAGACAGCGGTGTCACTCACAGTACCAGGCTCATGAGGGAAGATCAGGTCTGCTGGGGAAGGTGGCAGATAGGTGTGTTATCAAGATTGGTGTTAGACCTTTGTAGTTGGAGGTAACTTGGTGATATATGAGACTGAGAGGTTCAGAGGGCAGTTAGGGAGAGCGCTTAGTATATAACAGGGGTCAAAACTGAGTCAAACTGCAGGAGGGCTCAGAAAAACAAAGAACATGAGGACTGGAATCTCACTTACTAAATAAAATTATTAAATAAAAACAGAATTTCTATCTGGATCATTTTGTGAATTAAAATTATCTTGGTCATCTAATATGAATTAAGCTTTCTTAATCTTGGAAGTACAAGGAGTGTGCAGGGCATCTTCTGGGTTTAATAGTCCTGTTACTACGTGGAGCATGGATAGCATTTGCTGTTAGTTGCAACTTGTGTTTGACAGTTTGTGACGCCCTGGAATGTAGCCCACCAGGCTCCTCTGTTCATGGAATTTCCCAGGCAAGAATACTGGAGTAGGTCACCACTTCCTCTTCCAGGGGTCCTCTTCTGGATCCAGGGATCAAACAAGCATCTCCTGCATTGGCACAGGTTTTTTTTTTTTTAAACCACTGAGCTACCAGGTATCATACACCCATTTCTTTATGAAGTACACTACTAAAAATAAGATAAATATTCCAATAGGCTTTTTTGTTTTCCTTTCTGGATACAACATTTTAAATCAAGATGTCTCTGATTCATGAGGATTTACATCTTAGTCACTGGTATATAACAAAACTGATGACCACATTGACTCTTTCTGCCAGAATTCAGCCCTCTAATCCAGACCAAAGTTATTCTTCTCTGTGTGGTGTGTTTAGATCTAGAAAATGAAAAATTTAATTCACAAGCATTTATGGTTATCATTAAAAGTCTCTCTTTTTTTCCTGAATATTACCAGCAGGGCCTCTTCTCTCATATGTCTTTTTACATAGCTAAACTACAGGCATTTTGAATTGTAACCCTGATTAAAAAAAAAAAGAAAGAAAAAGAAGGTTTACAGGGAAATCACCACATAATCACAGTTTTAAGCAAGGGAGGAAAATAGGGGTTGTGGTGACTTTTCAGTCTCTACACAGATGCGTGCAATATGTATGCACAGTGGGTGGATACAATCCTGCACATAAAACACAAGTAATATAGATAAATATAAACGATGCTTCAGAGTGGAGTTTCTCATTGCAGTTTAATCTTTCCTGCATCTTTCTCTTTTTTTCTCACTTCTGTTTTAAAGTTATTTTTTAGAATAAAAGCAAAGAAGAGATTGATGCATATAAGGCTCAAAAACAGTGACAAGAGGAAGAGCAGTAGAAAGCAAACTTTGAATCTCAAGGACCTTGTGCTAATGGAGACTAATAGGCCTTGTCAGCCCACAGTCTAGCAGACTGTAGTAGGCTGAGTCATGACCCCAGAGATACCTATATTCTTATCACTAAAACCCATGAACATGTGACCTGACCTGGTAAAAGGGACTTTGTAGATGGGATTCAGTTAACTCTCTTGAGACATGGCGATTACCTGGGTTATCACAGTGAGCCTGATGTAGTCTTGATGGTATAAGAGGGTGGCAGGAGGATCAGAGTCAGACAGAGAGGATATAAGGACAGAATCTGAGGTTGGAGTGAAGTGCTTTGAAGCTGGAGAAAGGGGCCATGAGCCAAGGAAGCCAGGATCCTCTAGAAGCTGGAAGAAGCAAGATGACACATCCTCCCGTAGAGCTTCAAGAAGGAATGAAGACCTGATTTTAAAATCAACACCTTGATTTTAGCCAGTAGGAGCTGGTTTCAGACTTCTGACCTCCCAAGAGGTAAGATAATAAATTCATGGTGTTCTAAGCCATTGAGTGTGTGGTAATTTGTTATAGCAGCAGTAGGAGCCATTCGCAGATGAACAACTCTGGGTAAGGTAACAAATCCTGACTTTTACCTAAACTGATACTAGGGCTGATATCAGATTTCCTCACGCTTTAATACTTTAGAGCAAACAGCAAGGACATTCTGGGAATGATGCACAGCACAGTGGAAAAGAGAACGGGTTTTGAAGCACACAGACTTCTCTTGCATTTACGGGCTGTGTGAGCTGGGGCAAGCACAGCTTCTCTGAGCCTTGTTTACTCAGGGGGTTGCTATAAGGATTAAGAGAGAAAATGAAGGACTTCCCTGGGACTCCAGTGGTTTAGAGTCTGCCTGCTAACGTGGGGGGGACACAGGTTCCATCTGGATCCAGGAAGATTTCACATGCTGCAGGGGCAACTGAGCCCATGTGCCACAACTACTAAAGCCAGTGCTCTAGAGCCTGTGAGCGCAACCAGAGAAAGCTCCGCAATGAGAAGACTAGAGAGCGGCCCCCATTCGTTGCAACCGGAGAAAGCCTGCGTGCAGCAATGAAGACCCAGCACAGCCAAAAACAAACAAACAAACAAAAAATTTAAAAGGGAAAATGAAGCTCAGTAGAATGAACTCTACTACATAAAATCCGAATTCACATTAATCTCACAGTGCTTCAGTTTCCTCATCTGTAAAATGGGGATCATAGTAGTAACTATCCCATTAAAGCTACTGAGGACTATATGAGTTGAGTATAAAATTAAGTGCCTTGATGCTGCACTTGATACATAGTAAGTGCTGCTCTTATTAGAATAAGAAGCTTCTGAAATGTACCAAGTGCCCAATAAATGAACAGGCACACGTGCCATGTACTTTTCTGCATCCTTCTCTATGCTTCACCTGCCCAAGCACTGCGCGATCTCACTGTTAAATGAGCAGCACTGACCTTGAACGGCATGAGGCTGCAGAGCAGGACAGGAGAGGAGTCCTGGTGGGAGACGTGGGACTCCTGGGGGCTCTGACAGGTAGACAGGAGGAAAACTGTGGGTAGGCAGAGAGAAGTGTGGGCAGAAGCAATGTACAAGCAGGGATGGGAGAACCAGAGTCAGAGATGTAAAGGGGCAGACATGCGGAGGAATGACGGCCTGACTAAGCCATTTGACTTTATGATATGACCATGGAGAGTCATCAAGATTGCCGGGAGAAATATCAATAACCTCAGATATGCAGATGACACCACCCTTATGGCAGATGAAAGTGAAAGAGGAGAGTGAAAAGGTTGGCTTAAAGCTCAACATTCAGAAAACTAAGATCATGGCATCTGGTCCCATCACTTCATGGCAAATAGATGGAGAAACAGTGGAGATAGTGTCAGACTTTACTTTTTGGGTTCCAAAATCACTGCAGATGGTGATTGCAGCCATGAAATTAAAAGATGCTTACTCCTTGGAAGGAAACGAGTATGACCAACCTAGATAGCATATTAAAAAGCAGAGACATTACTTTGCCAACAAAGGTCTGTCTAGTCAAGGCTATGGTTTTTCCAGTGGTCTTGTATGGATGTGAGAGTTGGACTGTGAAGAAAGCTGAGCACCGAAAAATTGATGCTTTTGAACTGTGGTGTTGGAGAAGACTCTTGAGAGTCCCTTGGACTGCAAGGAGATCCAACCAGTCCATCCTAAAGGAGATCAGTCCTGGGTGTTCATTGGAAGGACTGATGCTTGAAGCTGAAGCTCCAATACTTTGGCCACTCATATGTGAAGAGGCTGACTCATTGAAAAGAACCCTGATGCTGGGAGGGATTGGGGGCAGGAAGAGAAGGGGACAACAGAGGATGAGATGGCTGGATGGCATCACCGACTCGATGGACATGAGTTTGAGTAAACTCTGGGAGTTGGTGATGGACAGGGAGGCCTGGCATGCTGCGATTCATGGGGTCACAAAGAGTCGGACACGACTGAGTGACTGAACTGAACTGATGGAGAGTCAAAGAAAAAATCCTCACAAAAGACTGTCATGATCAAGGTGTCTCACACTTACTCGTGCATATATATCAAAGGTTCTCAATCACGGTGGTGTAACATACATGTGAAAATGATCTCTCATGAGATATATAAAAAGTAATTAATATACGTAGATGGACTTAGAAGTTATCATATTAAGTGAAGAAAGTCAAAGATAAATATCATATGAGATCACTGCTGCTGCTGCGTCGCTTCAGTTGTGTCCGACTCTGTGCGACCCCATAGACGGCAGCCCACCAGGCTCCCCCATCCCTGGGATTCTCCAGGCAAGAACACTGGAGTGGGTTGCCATTTCCTTCTCCAATGCATGAAACTGAAATGTGAAAGTGAAGTCGCTTAGTCATGTCCGACTCGTAGCGACCCCCATGGACTGTAGCCTACCAGGCTCCTCCATTCATGGGATTTTCCAGGCAAGAATACTGGAGTGGGGTGCCATTGCCTTCTCCATATGATATCACTAATATATGGAATCCAAAAAGTGATACAAATGAACTTATTTACAAAACTGAGAAATAGCCTCAGACATAGAAATCAAATTTATGGTTACTGAAGTAGATAGCAGGGTTTAGAGGAGAGATGAACTAGGACTTTGAGATTAGCAGATACATACACAAGGCCCTATGGTATAGCACAGGGGACTACCTTGTAATAACATATAATGAAAAAGAATCTGAAAAAAAAATATATAAAACCGAACCACTTTGCTGTATACCAGAAACTAATGCAGCATTGTAAATTAACTATACTTCAATAAAAAGAATTAGAAGTAATATATATAGTCAACATGAAAGATGAGGAGGAGGAGGAGAAGAAGCAGGAGTGTGGGTGCATGTTTAATAAATTATAAAGGATTCAGGAGACTAATGCATGAAATGTGTGTTTCAAAAGTGAAAGTGTTAGTTGTTCAGTCATGTCCGACTCTCTGCGACCTCATGGACTGGGGCCCCAAGTCAACCATAAAACCTCAACGAGCCATTATAGCTAAATTGATAAATATTGAGTCCTTCACACAAGACCAAAGATGAAAACCAAGAGATGCAGTAGGGACTAAGAGGTAGAAATGAAATAAAGATGGAACCCTAAAAAACCAAAGCTAGAATTAGGAATTAGATTTGTGCTTCATTTTGGCATAACTATTTCTAAACTAAAATATTAACATAAATCCTTGGACTTCTCAGACCTGTAGAATGTGTAAATATTGGCTACATATTACTTGTTAGTAAATGCTCTATGAAGGACAAAGGAGGTTGCATTCCTAGTTGGTAAATGACAACTTAACATAATTTATGTTTTTTTTCCCCCAGAAAGAAAAGCATATGCAATATGCATGAGGTCAGTGGTAGCCCAATATTCAAAGAGCAAGGAGGGGGACTTTCTCCCCTCAGACAGGCCAGTGTTCATCAGGATGTAATCTGTCTTCCTTTAAATGAAGCATTGATCTACCCTCTCCTTTTCTTTTGTAAGAAAAAAACTGTACATTGGCTGTTGAAGGATGAAAGACCTCAGCCCTCTCTCCTGGTGCATCTAGGCAGCTGAATAGAAAAGACATTTCTGTGTACTACAGGGTCCCCTGTCCCAGCAAGGGTTGCCAAGGGACCAGGCAAATGGATAGTCAATAGCTGATATCTCAACCAAGTGGTGTCCGAGGACAACTGCTAATTAGACTGGAGATGTTTAAATTATTCCTGACTTGTTCCATAATCATAAACAATGACTTCCTTTCTCCGAATAAGTGGTCAGTGGTAGCTGATTTTGCCTAAAAAACTAAAGATGTAAGATCCTAGGAAATAATATAAGAAGAATAGTCTATTGTTTTCTCTAGGTTCAGAGAGGTTCCTAAAAGTGACCAAGGATTCCTATGTATCAAGTGTTTAACAGGAATTTTCCTGTGGAAGATAGAATCCCTAGCGGCTTTCACTTTCTATGCTCTTTATTCATTATGATTGAATATTTTTCACAATGATTATGTATTGGGTTTGAAACAAGACCTTTTTAAAGGTCCTGATAAAGTATAGTCAGTGGTTCATTGGCTAGACTTCAAAGAGTTCTTTACTATTACTTCCTTGATCTGAAAAGTGAATTTAAATCCAACTTATCTCAAAGGCTTCTTCCTAATGAAATGAAATAGAAAGCTTTCAAAATAAATACATATCTTAACAGGCCCAAGGTCAATGGACAATGGAAGAATAATTGACTCTTTAGAAATCCACTGATTCAATAGGACCGCTGGGCATGGGGGTGGTAATGTTGGCAATAGACCAAAAGAGACCATGTATATGGATGTGCTGTAAAAACTGAAAGAACAGCATAGGTCCCTGACATTACTCAGCATCATGTGCAACTACTGAAAAAGGCTGTGCCTCACTGACTTTCATCATCAATATTATGACCTACAATCATGAAACAAACCCATCAGTGGGATATAAAGTAAAAACATTTCAGGGTTTGTGGGTGGTATTATTGATCTCTTCATTCATTTTATTATTCAATAAACATTTTACCTAGAACTTATTAGGTAATTAATGGCAACACAAACTAAAAATACAGGGAATTAGTTTCAACAGTAGAGGTTGATCTAGGCTGATTCCTCATCCTTTCTTAGTGTGGCCATAAGTTAGTGGTGCAGTACGGAGCCGGAGTATAGTTAAAGGTAAAAGTATAAATGCACCAGAAATCAGGAGACCTGGGTTTCTGGATTCAGTTCAGTTCAGTTCAGTCGCTCAGTCGTGTCTGACTCTTTGCAACCCCATGAATCGCAGCACACCAGGCCTCCCTGTCCATCACCAACTCCTGGAGTTTACTCAAACCCATGTCCATCGAGTTGGTGATGCCATCCAGTCATCTCATCCTCTGTTGTCCCCTTCTCCTCCTGCCCCTAATCCCTCCCAGCATCAGGGCTTTTTCCAATGAGTCAACTCTTTGCATGAGGTGGCCAAAGTACTGGAGTTTCAGCTTCAGCATCGTTCTGGATTAGGCTTTGTGATTTTGGGCAAAACTATATCTTGGTCTCAGTTACATCATCCATAAAACAAGGGGGCTTCTATGTAATCCCTTGAGGGCCTTTTCTGCCACAGTGGTTTCCAACAATGGGGTACCATGGGAAGGATCACATAAAACTGGGTTGATGTCCACTCCTAAGTTTGCTAGTTCTGTGAGCCTCAGTTTCCTCAAAACTAAAATGAAGACAATAAAATCTCCTTATCACTGGCCTGTTATGAGGATTAACTTCAATTAGGTGTATAATAATATATATTTCTCAACAGAACAATGGTATACAAAGTATTCAAAGTACATAATATTCTCTTGATTTTCACATGACACAGTAGCATGGAAGTTATGAACTTAATCATATACATTTAGGTTCTAAAAGGATATTTATCCAAGCGGACATGGACAGTATAGTGTCCATGCCTGCTTCTAGATGCTTTACACCTAGTCTTTTGCTCACTTATTACTATTTGATTCTTTGGGGACTGAACCAGGAAAGGGAAGGAGGAAGGAAGGGGTCCTGTCCACTGGTTTGAAGAAGCACAGAGGATGCGTGGAAATGGCAGCTCCTTGTCTCATCACCAAAACTGCCTTCTCTCTCCTTCTCAGTCTGATGACTGACTGCATCATTTATCATTCTAACTGGGGCACTTCTGAGAGTAAAAACTGTTTCAGTAAAACTGGGATGTATATCTCCCTCACCTTTCAGGCTTACTTTCTATGACTTTTTTTTTTTGGTCACTTTGAAACTATGAGGGATATTCTAATAGGAAGGCAATTGCACAGTAAGATTTTATCCAAGTAATCAATCTAAAATCTTGTGTCTTTTCATAAGGTGTGAGTGAAATTGCAGTTTGCTGTCCATCTCCTATTGCTGACGACCCTTCAGCTCTCCCATCTTCTACCTTCTCTCCCTCCTCTGTCAGTAACTCCTCTTGCCTGTTCACCTGATGCTGGCCCCTGTATACCAGCTGTTGTACTGTACTACTGTACTTTTCAAGGTACTGCACTGTAAGATTAAAAGTGTTTTCTTTTTTTTTTTTATTAGTTGGAGGAAAGTGTTTTCTTTAAAAAAAAAATCCTATGTTTTTTAAAGGCATGCAAAAAAAGTTACTTTAGTTTGATAAATATATATTAATTTTAGATAGGATATGAGGATAAAATAATTGTGTTTTTATTATTATAATAAATGCTTTAGAGTGGGGTCAGCCATCTGTTCTGTAAAGAGGTAGAGTAAATGCTTTAGCTTTTGGGGACCATATAGTTTCTGTCACAACCAAGCAGTTATGCCCATGTAGTGCAAGAGTATGGCTGTATTCCAAAAAAACGGTATTTACAATAATTGGTCATGAACTGGGTTTGGTTTTGGGCAGCAGTTTGCCAACCCTTGCTTTAAAATGACAATTCCCCATGGATCAGGAAAATTTTAAAAGTCTGGAATTGACTTGATTTCTAACATCTTATTTTGCTAAGGAATTATGTTTAAAAAAAAAAAAAGAAAAGAAAACCCATCTCCTGGTATCTTTATCTCTTAGAATTTTAAACAGAAAAAAAAAAAAAAAACTAGAAAGAGCACACATTCAGACAAGTTAGCTTTAAGGAAATTTACCCACCACACAGTCCTTATTTAAAAAATTTTTCTTTAGCTCAGTGGAAACTTTGTCAGGAATATCTTCAGGTTAAGAGATGGGTCATTTGAGTTGCTTTTGGAGATCACTGTGGGTGGTAGAATAGAAAGAGCTTGCTATTTGTAATGAAAAGATCTGAATTGAATAAGGTTGTAGGAGGACTGGGAAGCCCCAGTGACTCAAGAGGTAAAGAATCCCTCTGCCAATGTAGGGGATGCAGAAGGCAAGGGTTCAGTCCCTGGGTTGGGAAGATCCCCCGGAGAAGGGAAAGGCTACCCACGCCAGTATTCTTGCCTGGAGAATTCCATGGACAGAGGAGCCTGGTGGGCTACAGTCCACAAGGTCGCAGAGTCAGACATGACTGAGCAGATCTTGAACGTTCCTTTAATGGGACAACACTCTCAGACAACACAGTCCCCTGTCCTGGGCTCCTGCTGCAAACACAAGCTCCAACACTGTGTAACCCCAGAACTCACCGGCTGCCACTGTGCTGGGTACCAGGCTGGGGGGCAGTTGAAGCGGTTACAAGCTTGCACCGTGGTGGGCTTGGGCTGGCGACACAGCTCATCAGCCAGGATTACTGTTTCATTTATCTCTCTGGAAAGCAGGTGGGAGCAGAAGACATCTCTGGTCTGCAGCCCAACCCCACAGGTGAGACTGCAAGGACTCCACTTGCCAATTTCCCACCTGTGAAGAAAGCAGAGGAAGAGAATACCCTGAGAACCCGTGCACAGAACAGTTCCCTTGACGCCAAGTGTTATCCTAATGGAGTGAAAACACCTATGTGGCTATTTCGGAAGGTCCAGCCCAAGCTTGGCTGGGAATTCTATCCCAAGCCAAGAACTCATCTTTTCTCTTCATGTTCAAGAATCTATTTAGAGTAAACTAAGAGGGTGATAAAATGAAACATCCAATTTTTACCACAAAATCACCAGAAATGGTCACAATCATGCCTATTTTGATGGAAGTATTAGGTGCTCACTTGTGCCTGACTCTTCGTGACCCCATGGACTAGAGCCCGCCATGCTCCTCTGTTTATGGACTTCTCCATGCAAGAATTCTGGAGTGAGTAGCCATTCCCTTCTCCAGGGTATATTCCCGACCCAGGGATTGAACCTGGATCTCCTGCATTGCAGGCAGATTCTTTACCATCTGAGCCATCAGGGAATCCCTACCTTTTTTTCACTTTCTATGTCTATTTTGATGAAACATATAAGCGTCATCAAAATAAGAGGGTGTGTTAGATAAGATATAAGTTGTGCACATAAAGACTTTGGATACCATATAGTGAATGGCAGGTCTAGAAGAAGGGTTTCTGCTTCTCTCTTTAGCCTCCATTCTCAGCAAAACTGAAATATTCATGTTTATTTTTCTTTGGCTTCGAAATGAAAGGTTGCCAGTTCCAACTTCCTTCAAACTGCCATCATAGCATAGAAATGTCCCTGTCTTATGTGTAAATATCATCACTGTCTGGGACTGGAGAATGTAACAAAAGTGAAAGCTGCTAAACAGATCATCCTTCTTGAGGAGGAATAAGTGGAGAGGACAGCTTATTATCTGGAAGAGGAAGTCAAACACAGAGATGAGTTAAGTGCATAAACTGGCCATTCCAGTTGGCCAAGTCTTGACAAGTACATTTATAGTGAGCTAAGGGCCTATAAAAACAGTTTCCCTGTTGATGCAGCCTCCAAAATGGGAATACCAAATAAAAAACTGAGTTTCTTGGGTTTAGAGTAAGAAGTGTTCTTTAATGATCAGTTTTAGAAAGTTCTGTTTACAAAGTGAGACACAAAGGTTCTACAGGAGCCAGCCAAGAAAAGCATGGCAAGTAGACCCTTCAGTAGCTAGGACTGCCTAACTTTTGTAGCCAGCCCTGAAAACTGGTTTAAAAGTCTCTGACTTTATGGACCTAGAGTCTGTCATACAGAGTGAAGTAAACCAGAGAGAGAAAAACACATATTTTACATTAAAGGCATACACATGGAATCCAGAAAAATGGTACAGATCAATCTATTTGCAAGGCAGAAATAGAGACATGGATGTAGAGAACAAATGTAGAGACACTAAACGGGGAAGGGGAGAGTGGGATGAACTTGAAGACTGGGATTGACATATATACACTAGTATGTATAAAACAGGTAACTAATGAGAACCTACTATATAACATAGGGAACTCTGCCTAATGCTCTGTGGTAATCTAAATGGGGAAGGATATCCAAAATAGAGGAGGTATATGTACGCACATAGCTGATTCACTCTGCTGTAGAGCAGAAACGAATACAACCTTGTAAAGCAACTTTACTCCAATTAAAAAAAAAAAAAGTCATTGGCTTTAAAGTTTCTCATCAGAGTGTAAAGCTGAATGGAGCTCTCTCAATCCTTTCCAGGTACTCTGTTAGGGTAATTATCTTTCCAATTCCTATTTCCACAACTTCCTTTCCTACCCTGGATTCAAGCCACATCAGTAATGAAGTTCTTTCTTGTTCTCAGTTCAGGCCCCCTGGTTTTCTAGCTCTATCTTTACTCAAGTGATTACTCCTAATCTGTAATACTTCTGGTCTTTTCCTTGCCCCTCAAAATTTTTTCCATTTCCATATATCCAAACTTAATCCCTATTTAGTTGTAAATAAATTGTATCTATATTTGTTCCAGACACTAAATATTTTCTCAGTAGTATTACAGTTATTCTGCCTGTCAAGGGTGCTATGAGAATATATACTTGTAGAATAATATATACTTGTGTCTCTCACAGGGTTCATCATAGCTCCTTTTAAACAGTTAATATATATGGTTACTACTTTTTAAAATAAATGAACAAATGGAAGGGATCTACCACCATAGTGGGCACTTTATACACATTATCTCATTTAATTACTTCCAGAACACTATGAGATAGGCTGTATTGATTTTCCCTATTTTAAAGTTGAAGGAATCTGAGAATCTAAGAGGTTGCTTGCCCAAATACCCGTAATTAGTAAGTAGTGAACCCAGGATTCAAACTTGGGTATGTCTGGCTCTGAAGCCTTTGTACTTTCTATTATGCCATCTTATTTTTAGGAAATACCTTGAAAACTGCCCTATAAATATTCACAGAATTTTAAATGAATAAAAGAGGAGAGGCTGAGTTGAATATATTTCTTTTAGATCCTTTTATGAATGTCTGTAAACTTATTTTTAGATTCCCAGTTTGGGTAAATTCCAAGCTTTAAAATATTAAAGGGCTACTGGTTTAAAAAATATGTCCACACAATCTTTGCCTCTTCCCCATTCTAAATGGAGTCGTGAGTATGGGCTGGACTTACTGGCTCACTTGTAAGGAATACAATGAGGCAGAAGGGGTTCTATGTGACTTCCAAGGCTAAATTAGAAAAAGGATATTGTTTCTACATGGCTCTCTCTCTTTGACTGCTCACTCTGGGGGACGCCAGCCAGCATGTCATGAGGACCCCGAGACAATGTGGAGAAAAGTCCACATGCAAAGGAAATCGGACTGCTCACCAACAGTCAGGATCAACCTGCCAGTGATAGGGGTGAGCTACCTTGAAAGCAGTCCTACTGGACTAGGTACAGCCTTCAGATGATTCCAGCCTCCTAAGAGATCCTGAGCCTGAACTGTCTTTCCAAACTGCTCCCAAATTTCTCATTCATTTAACTGCAAGAAGTAATAAATGTTTATTTTTGTTGTGAGCTCTTACATTTGGGGAAAATTTATTGTGGAACAACAGACAACTAATTATGTATCTCAAAGCACATGTTGTACACTTGAAATATATATAATTGGGCTTCCCACATGGCACAAATGGTAAAGAACCCCCCTGCCAACTCAGGAGACATAAGAGAAGCGGGTTTGATCCCTGGGTTGGGAAGATCACCTGGAGGAGGGCATAGCAACCCATTCCAGTATTCTTGCCTGGAAAATCCCAAGGACAGAGGAGCCTGGCAGGCTACAGTCCACAGGGTCGCAAAGAGATGGACATGACTGAAGCGACTTAGCATGCATGCAATACAAGTATAATATTCTCCCCCCAAAAGTTGCATATGTTCATCAAAAGACATATGCAAGAATGTTCAGGGCGTCCCTGGTGGTCCAGTGGTTAAGAATCCACCTTGAAATGCAAGAGATACAGGTTTGATCCCTGGTCCGGGAAGATCTCACATGCCGCAGGGCAAGTGAGTCTGTGTGCCACAAGTAATGAGCCTGTGCTCTAGAACCTGCGAGCTACGACTCCTGAAGCCAGTGTGCCCTAGAGCCTGTGCTCCACACCAAGAGAATCCACCTCGATGGGGAGCCCACACACTGTAACTGCAGAGCAGCATGCACTCGCTGCAAGACGCTTCATTGCGAGCAGCAATGAAGACCCGACACAACCAACAGAAACGAATGACACTTCTTTTAAAAAATCAATGTTCACAGAAGCACTATTCCTAAGAGCCCAGATGGAAAACAACCTAAATGCTCATCAACAGGTAAATGGACAAATAATGATTATATATTCATATAAAACTTTATCAAATGAGAATAAACTAGAACAACAAGGAGTATGACTGAATTTCACAAACAGAAAATTAGTGAACAAAGCCACAGCTACAAAAATTCATAGTGTGATTTCATTTACCTAAAACTCAAAAACCAAAACTAGTCTACAATGTTAGAAGTTGGGGGGGGGGGGAGGGGTGGCTGCCCTTGGTGGGTAGTAACTAGAAACAGGGTATGGTGGGGGGAGAGGGAGGGTTTCTGGGATGTTATCTTGATCTGGGTGCTGGATGTGCACCCACTTTGTGAAAATCACCAGGCCATACATGCAGAATGTGTGCACTTTTCTTTGCATTTGTTATGCTTCAAAAAAAGGATGTTCTTCACCCTCCACCCAACCACTTTCAAGAGAAATACTAAAATGCTGTGGGTGTAAAATACAACCACCACCCCCAAAGCTGATGACCACTCTATGTGTGTCTCATAAAGGAGCTGCCTACACAGTGAGCACTGTTCCAAGGGTAAAATTTGCTCCAATACAGTCTCCACACTGCTGGCTGCCCCACTCCTGCCCTCACCTCTGGCAGAAAATCAGTCACTGGGAGCTTGAAGCAGAGGCATCTGGCAGCCAGGAGGCCACTTCAATGCTGCTGGAAAAACTCACAAAACAGACATATCTGCTTACTCGTACATCTTCAAGGAAGGAGGGCAGCAGAAGCTATCTGTGCATTCAGCACTTTGCTGATTCTGGGTCCAAGTATTTTTCATCAAGTTAGGCCCAAAGAGGGAAAGCAGAGAGATGAACCCGCTACTCCTCCTCTGCACGGGGGCTTCAGCTGTGAGCACTGGGTCTCACTGGCTGCCAATAGCTGCCTCCCTGAATTCCGTGCCATTGGCTGTTTCTGAGGGAGGGACTGTAGGCCCCTGGGAGCCAGCCCGCAGGCAAGCTGTAGCTGGCAGCCTGGGAGATAAGGACAAGGCCTTCGCTGGGATTCTGGGTTCTGGCTTCCCATAATTCCAGTGCTGAGAAGGACTGGGGCTCTGGACATCAGAGGGGGAGGGCATTCATGCTTTTCCTCTCTACTTTTTCTGGCTGACTTTAACTCATCTTTTCATCTTCATTGAAAATATTACCTCCTCAGGGAGGAAGCCCTCGACTAGGTGAAATTCTCCTCTAGGATATGGCTCCATGCATAGTTCTCTATTTGGAAATTCTCAACACACTTGATTTTTTGTTTTATTGTGGAAAGAGCATTCTCTTAACAAAATTTTAAGTGTGCTATGCACAGTATTATTGTCTCTAGGTATAGTGCTGTACAGAAAATCTCACACTTCATCTTGCTTAACTGAAACATTACACTTGTTGATTGCAATTCCCATTTCCTCTTCTTCTGAGCTCCTGACAACCACCATTCCACTCTTTGATTCTATGAATTATTAATTCTATGATCCTGTGACTATTTTAGGTGCCTTGTATAAGTGGCACCATGGAGTATTTGTCCTTCTGTGACTGGTTTATTTAACCTAGCGTAAAGCTCTTAAGGTTCATCCATGTTGTTACATACTGCAGAATTTCTTTCTTTTCTAAGGCTGAATAATATTCTATTTAAAAGTATACATCACATCTTTTATGGTTGTTTAGGCTGTTTTCAATCTTGGAATCAGCTACTGAGAATACTTAGTGCTACAGTGAATATGAGAATGCTAGACTGAAGCTGAAACTCCAAAACTTTGGCCACCTCATGCGAAGAGCTGACTCACTGGAAAAGACCCTGATTCTGGGAGGGATTGTGGGCAGGAGGAGAAGGGGACGACAGAGGATGAGATGGCTGGATGGCATCACTGACTCGATGGACATGGGTTTGAGTAAACTCCGGGAGTTTGTGATGGACAGGGAGGCCTGGTGTGCTGCGATTCATGGGGTTGCAAAGAATCGGACATGACTGAGTGACTGAACTGAACTGAGTATCCCTTCAAGGCCCTGATTGCAATTCTTCTGGATAAATGCCCAGAAGTGGGATTGCAGGATCATATGATAGACAGAGAGCCTGATGAACTATGGATGGAGGTTTGTGACATTGTACAGGAGGCAGGGATCAAGACCATCCCCAAGAAAAAGAAATGCAAAAAAGCAAACTGGCTGTCTGAGAAGGCCTTACAAGTAGCTGTGAAAAGAAGGGAAGTGAAAAGCAAAGGATAAAAGGAAAGATATACCCATTTGAACGCAGAGTTCCAAAGAATAGAAAGGAGAGATAAGAAAGCCTTCCTCAGCAATCAATGCAAAGAAATAGAGGAAAACAACAGAATGGGAAAGACTAGACATCTCTTCAAGAAAATTAGAGATACCAAGAGAACATTTCATGTAAAGATAGGTTCAATAAAGGACAGAAATGGTATGGACCTAACAAAAGCAGAAGATATTAAGAAGAGGTGGCAAGAATACACAGAAGAGCTATACAAAAAAGATCTTCATGACCCAGATAACCACGATGGTGTGATCACTCACCTAGAGTCAGACATCCTGGAATGTGAAGTCAAGTGGGCCTTAGAAAGCATCACTATGAACAAAGCTAGTGGAGGTGATGGAATTCCAGTTGAGCTATTTCAAATCCTAAAAGACGATGCTGTGAAAGTGCTGCACTCAATATGCCAGCAAATTTGGAAAACTCAGCAGTGGCCACAGGACTGGAAAAGGTCAGTTTTCATTCCAATCCCTAAGAAAGGCAATGCTAAAAAATGCTCAAACTATCACACAATTGCATTCATCTCATATGCCAGTAAAGTAATGCTCAAAATTCTCCAAGCCATGCTTCAGCACTACGTGAACCGTGAACTTCCAGATGTTCAAGGTGGTTTTAGAAAAGGCAGAGGAACCAGAGATCAAACTGCCAACATCCGCTGGATCATTGAAAAAGCAAGAGAGCTCCAGAAAAACATCTATTTCTGCTTTATTGACTATGCCAGAGCCTTTGACTGTGTGGATCACAACAAACTGTGGAAAATTCTGAAAGAGATGGGAATACCAGACCACCTGACCTGCCTCTTGAGAAATCTGTATGCAGGTCAGGAAGCAGCAGTTAGAACTGGACATGAAACAACAGACTGGTTCCAAATAGGAAAAGGAGTACGTCAAGGCTGTATACTGTCACCTTGCTTATTTAACTTATATGCAGAGTACATCATGAGAAACGCTGGGCTGGAGGAAGCACAAGCTGGAATCAAGATTGCTGGGAGAAATATCAATAATCTCAGATATGCAGATGACACCACCCTTATGGCAGAAAGTGAAGAAGAACTAAAGAGCCTTTTGATGAAAGTAAAAGAGGAGAGTGAAAAAGTTGGCTTAAAGCTCAACATTCAGACAACTAAGATCATGGCATCCGGTCCCATCACTTCATGGCAAATAGATGGGGAAAGAGTGGCTGACTTTGTTTTTCTTTGTGGGGAGGGGCTCTAAAATCACTGCAGATGGTGACCGCAGTCATGAAATTAAAAGACGCTCATTCCTTGGAAAGAAAGTGATGACCAACCTAGACAGCATATTAAAAAGCAGAGACATTACTTTGTCAACAAAAGTCTGTCAGTCAAGGCTATGGTTTTACCAGTAGTAATGTATGGATGTGAGAGTTAGACTGCAAAGAAAGCTGAGCACAGAATTGATGCTTTTGAACTGTTGTGTTGGAGTAGACTCTTGAGAGTCCTTTGGACTGCAAGGAGATCCAACTAGTCCATCCTAAGAGAAATCAGCCCTGGGTGTTCATTGGAAGGACTGATGTTGAAGCTGAAACTCCAATATTTTGGCCACCTGATGGGACAAGCTAACTCATTTGCAAAGACCCTGATGCTGGGAAAGATTGAAGGCAGGAGGAGAAGGGGATGACAGACGATGAAATGGTTGGATGGCATCACCAACTCAGTGAACATGAGTTTGGGTAGACTCGGGCAGTTGGTGATGGACAGGGAGGCCTGGCGTACTGTGGTTCATGGGGTTGCAAACAGTCTGACATGACTGAGTGACTCAACTGAATTGAGTGATGGTTCTATTTTTAATTTTTGGAGGAACCAAAATTTTGGAGGAACCACTGTTTTCCACAGTAGCTGCACCATTTTTTACTTCCCCCAGCAGCATGCAAGGGTTCCAATTTCTCTACATCCTTGCCAAGATTTGTGGCCTTTGGTTTTTTGATGAGAGCCATCCTGACAGGTCTGAGATGATATCTCATTGTAGTTTTCATTTGCATTTCCCTGATGATTAGCAACACTGAGCATTTTTCATATATCTGTTGGCCATTTGTATGTCTTCTTTAGGACATACCTGTAATCTGACTATCCTACTTGACTATTGCCTTGGTGAGAGCACGGGGCTATGCCTATTTTGGCTTACCACTCATTATGGGTTGAATCGTACCCCTCTAAAAGATATGTTGGAGTTTGAACTTCCAGTACCTCAAAATGTGACCTTATTTGAAAGTACAGTCATTGTAGATATAATCATTTAAGACAAGGTCATATTAGAGTAGAGTGGATTCTTATATAACAGGTATCCCTATAAGAAGGGAGGGAGACACTCAGGGAGAATGCCATGTCATGACACAGACAAGAGACGGCAGTGAAGTATCCAGAAGCCAAAGAATGTCGAGGACTGTGGTAACCTCCAGAAGCTAGAAGAGGCAGGGAAGGATTCTCCCTCACATATTTTGGGGACCATGGCTCTGCTTCATAATTGGCTTCATAATTTTGGACTTGGTTTTTGCCTCAAGAACTGTGAGGGAATACTTTTCTGCTGTTTTAAGTCACCCCACTTGTGGTACTTTGGTACGGCAACCCTGGGAAACCAATACACCACTGTGATCTCAGTACCTAGAATGGTGCCTGAAACAGCAGATGCTCCTGAAGAATGAGGGAACTCACATTTAATGGAATCCCCGTTGTATCCTCTAAAAACCACCCACCCCAATTTCAGAGTCCCTAAAGCTCTAGGTTTTCTTCAGGGTGGTACAAATTCTTTGATGACAAAGCTGCACCTGGACAGACATGATGCTTTGACAGGCCACATCTCACTTGATGTAAACATTTACAGTTTACTGCAGCCATATTAGCCTATTCGATTATGGTACCCCTCCCCAACCCCCACCCCTCACCAGGACTTACTGCAGATGTTATATACTTAATGTATTAGTAATCATAACATATTTCTAAAATGTTCCAAATTCTGAATTCCAAAACACACCTGCCCCAGTGGTTTGCGCTAAAGGATCTATGGTTCTGTACACAGAGAATGGTAAATATGAGCACTATGGTTTGTTTCTGTTTCTGGGCTTCAGGTGTTGGCTTCATGGTTGGGCTCATGGCCAAAATGTTAGGGAGACAGGTCCCCTTGAATTCTCTTTCTACACTATTTTCTTCCCTCTGAACCTTTCTTCTCCACAGTCCTATTTCTTTCTGCCAAAACCTGCTTGCAGGGAAGGCATCGGCAGTTGACAGATGACAGTGATGCCCTGTAGCTTCAGGCTGGACCTTGCCAAGTTACTCCTCATCCAGGGTAGGCAGGAGACAGAAGGTCACTTCGCCCTCTGCAAAGCTGGAAGCAGGCTTCTTGCCCTCTGTCCAGCATCATGTGTATTTGGGTGGCCCTATGTTTATAAACGGATTTAAAATTTTAGGCTTGGTTTCCCAATTCCTGCTTTGTTTTTCTGATGGTGCTGGAGTCCCGCCCAAAGTCCAACTTATTGGAATGTGGTCTTGTCTCTCTGCCTGTATCTGGTTAGTTCTTGGCCTTGGGCAGAGCAGTGACCCTTTGCCATGAGCCACATACCATGATGTGACAGCGACATATCCAGCTGATATCACCTATTACTGCCAATAACAAGAGTGATACTAATATTACCAGTGTTTATAATGAGCCAGATACTGTGCTGGTGGCTTTAAATGAGTTGCCTCCTTTAAGCCTCTCCACAGCCCTGTGAAAGAGGTACTATTATTATTTGCATTTTAACAGCAAGGAGCTGAGGCCTGCAGAAGTTCAATGATTAATTAGTCGTGGCCTGGAGTGTCCCCTCCCAGGCCTCACACTGATGTCAGTGCCACTTGTATCACATCCAAGTCTCCCATGACTGGGACACGTGGGTGCTGAGAATGGGGCTGCTCCCTATGACAGAGGCCAGCACTGTTGATATTAGAAGCCCCAGCTCTGCATTATCCCAGCAGAACTCAGGGCTAAGGTCCCTCCAGGTGTGGGATACATACTTAAATTTATGCATTACTTATATCAACCCGATGAAGATGGTACTATCAGTTCTCCCATTTTATAAGGTGATAGATCAGAGGCTCTGACCAGCCAAGCAACTTATCCAAACTTACACAGCTAGTAAACAAGGGAGGACTTCCCTGGTGGTAAGAGTGGATAAAAATCCGCTGGCCAATGCAGGGGACGTGGGTTCGACCCCTGGTCCGGAAGATTCCGCATGCCATGGGACGATAAAGTCCATGCGCCACAACTACAGAGCCAGCACTCTGGGGCCCATGAGCCAGAACTAATGAGCCATGTGCTGCAACTACTGAAGCCTCTGCAGCTAGAGCCCATTCTCCGCAACAAGAGAAGCCACCGCAGTAAAGAGTAGCCCCCACTCACAGCAACTAGAGAAAGCCTGCACACAAAGAAGACCCAATGAAACAAATAAATAAATTACTAAAACAAACAAACAACACAACAAAACAAATGACAACCGAGGGAATCAACAATCAAATCCAGGCAGCCCGGGAAATGCTTCTGAGGGCCAGAATAATGAAGACAGCAGGACACACTGGATTTGAGATGCAAATTCCTGGGTCCCTGATGCTTTCCACTTCAGAAAATGACAAATGACAAAATGACAGATCGATAGCTAAGTCACAGAATCAACCACACCAATGTCGCCAAGGCTCATGGACACACTTGCGGTTGTTTTTCAGAGAAGCCGCAGTGTGACCTGGCAGCTGAAGGGCAAAGACAGAGTGTGGGTCCTCCAAGTGCATGTGAAGGTGGCCATCAGAGACAATTTGGGTAATCAGGACCCACGGAGGTTGGCGCTTCTTAGCTGCTCGTGTGTGTATTTGCTACACAAGGGAGGAATTCTGGCCTTCCTTTAGACAAGAGCACATTATGTGAGTGGTTTTGCTCCCCTACCTTTCAGAGAGGCCCCCAGCAAGGCAACTCACTGTTTGTTGCTGGTAAAACGTGTGTAATTTCTAACGGCAGACTCCCTGCCATAAGCTATTATTGGGAGAACCTCCTCTTACCTTGGCTTGGCTTTTGGTTTATTTCTCTGTTTTCTGTTCAAAACTAAAAATGCAGATTTTATTGGGAGGCAAAAAACCATTATGAACTTTGCTTGCTTGTCAGATTCATTCTTTACACTTGTGTATAATCCTGTAACATTTTTGCTCAACATTTCTATCCTGTGATTTTTTTGAAAGGTCCCTTAAAGATATTTGCTTTCTTTAGAATGCCTCTGAGGTCAGGAGGTACACAGCAAGATAGCAATAATAACTCAGACACCATGGAGCATGGCCAGCTCTAGAAATCCTAAGGTAGGACAGACAGAATCCTCACTTCACCAGGGACACTATGACCTTGTCCCACTTTAAGGTTCTTGGACTATTATTAGTGGCTCTGAATTTATCTCCCCATCTTCCACTTTCCAATCTACCCATAGCCTGAAATATCCAAAATGACATCTGAAATGTGAATTTGCACACTTGACTTCCTCTGATTATAAGCTTTCACTGGGGTCTGAGCTGAGCTTTCAGGGGAGGGGGACATGTGTTTCCAGGGCTCAGTTTTGGTCCAGTGCACCCAGTGGGGGCAAAGTGGAGGTACAGGCTGCAGCTGTACTTTCTAATTAGCTTTCCTACCTTTCCTCCCTCTTCCACTTTGTAGGAGTGAACTTAAGCCTGAGGTTTGGTAGGGAGTGGTCCATAGGCATGGGACTGGGCTCACCACTGGGCAAGGATAACTGAGAACCAAACATTCAGGGAGGATTGAACAAATATGTAAATACATAATGGAGAATGAGAGCCAGACTTCTTCTTATCAGAGAGAGGGGTTACACACATGAAAAGGGGGAAGACCAGAGTAAATCATATAAATTTGGTATTGAAACCAATGTGAACTCATGATATTTAATTGACATATAGCTAGATAAAGATATGTCAACAGATACACATGAATGTATACAAATGTACATATGTATATGTTTACAATATTTCCTAGCTCTCTCTGCTAAAAGGTCTGGAAGCAATGTCATCCTAATTGTATCAAGTCTAAAGTGCCCAGATCTTAGTTTGTAAATATCATTCTCCACTAAGGAGCCAGTTCTTATAAAAATGGTTCTGGAGAAGGGGCTGGGAAAATAAAAAATGAACTTGAAATGTCTTGTATAGAAAACTGGGAAGTACTCAAAGAAGGATGGGGTAAAAATCAAAAGGACACAGAGGTTAAGTTTGAAGGGATTCCCACTGGTCATGTCTGGGACAACTTGATAGTAACGAATTTTAATCCTCTGAGTAAAGTAGATATTCAAGGTAAACAAATGAAGAGAAATCTCTACTCAACAGTAGAATGCCTACTAGTAATTTAGAAGGATTGATAAGAGTTTAGAAAGTCACCATTTGGCAACAATAATTACAACAATAACAACTGATTCAGGCAAGACTCATCAATGAATATTAACCCTGGGTGAAAATTTGGTGAGGCACAGGGTATCCACTTAGTTTTAGATTATCTCCCAATAAAATACTCATTACTTACTATTAATATGATCAACCTACTTACAAATTTTACAGTGGAAAACCTGGCCAGATCATCTTAACCAAATCACAAGATGACATCAACAGTGACGAATGGAATCTTTCCTCTTTCATCGTCTCCTGATACAATGCACTAAGAAGAATACAGCGTCTTTCTGTGCTATTTCTGGCAAAAGTCAAAATTCATAGGGAACATTAAGCAAACCCAAACAGAGTGACATTTTACAAAGTAACTGGCCTGTACTCTTCAAAAATGTCCAAGATATGAAAGGCAAGAAGAGACTGTCCAGATGGAAGTAGAAGAAATGACAGCCAAATACAAGACCCCAGATTCAACCTTGCATCTAAAAAGGGCATTTCTGGGACAACAGGCAAAATGTGAGAGGAGTTTGCACATGAGATGGTATTACTGAATTCAGCTGTTTCTTGATTGATGGTTAGTTACACTGTGGATATTTATGACAACATCCTAGTTTTTAGGTAATAAACATCCAAGTGTTAGGATGCATATGGGATACATACCTAAAATTATTCTCAAATGGACCCAAAATGTTAACAACTAGAGAACTGAGGGGACAGGTATAAAGGGAGTTCTGTGTTTTATTTTTGCAACCTAAAGCAAACCCTGAAATTCTATCAATAAACGTTATTAAAAAAAAACCATTTTTCAGGCAACAGGTAACACCCTGTTACCCACAGGTCAAGGGTCCAGTCCTTAACTGGCCCATAGTGTGCTTACCAAAGAAGTCTGAGTTTACCTTTCTGGTATACTCTGTGGTCACCCCCATAATCAGCGTTGCTGAGTACCCAGCAGAGGGGTACTGCTCTTTTCGACTGGCAGACTCCTCTCCTCTCAGGTTAGATCATGAACATCATCTGTCTCTCTAAACACTTTTCCAACGCCCCCCCCCCGCCCAAGATGAAGCTAGCGCTTTTTCTCTGCAGCACACTACTGTGTCTCTCCTCTGGTGGCATTCTTTTCTCCCCTCAATCTCATTTCCATCATAGTGTAGTTATTTATCTACTTATTTGTCTCTCTTACTAGACCCTAATGGCCCAGGCTTATTCATCTTACTATCTCCAGCACCTACTATCGCGCCTGGCACATCGAGGATGCCCAGGCATCACAGCCTAAGGAAGAAGATCTTTGGATCTGGAATTGGATGCAGCATGAAGACCTGTGCTTTGCAACTCTCTACCTGCACAAGCTAGGGCCAGTTACTCAACAGTTCAGTCATGTAAAATAGGAATAATAACAATACTCCCTTCAAAGGGCTGTTAGGAGGTTTAAGTGAACACATCTATGTAAAGGGCTTAAGTAAAGTGCCTGGCGCAGATGATGGGCTCTATAAACATTAGCTAATATGAACAGTTCTTGCTGAGTGCTCAGTAAACATTTGGTAAATGCATGGATGATGATTGAGAGAAGAGAGTTTAATGAGTAGAGTGAGAATTCCTCCTGGAGTGAGTCAAAGTTGCCCTAGGTTATGGAAACAGAGGACAAGGACATTTGTGACATGTCCACCTTAATTTAGCATTTAAGCATAGCTGGCTAAGCCCGGGGACAAATACAGAGGTAGGGGATGTGCTCGCCACCTTCAACATGATTGCAGCAAAGACAGAAAGAAATGACAAACACCCAGGAGACCCAGCAAACATTGTTAGGTAAGAGGAATGAGCTCATTGCTAAACGTCTAGGCTGAAGCATAAACACTATAGAATTTCAGAAGATAGGCAGTGTGGTGCTCATAAGACTTGCATTTATATGACTGACTACAAATCACAAAGGCTGTTCATCGACACTGTCTCACTCGATCCACCTAACTTGGAACTAAAGCAAAGGAGGCATTACTACCTCCATTTTACAGATCAGCAAGTTAGGGTTCCAGTGATTTCCCCAAAGTTCGGAAGGGAACTGAGATTACTTCTATCCTGAGGAGTCACTAACAATAGAGGAGGCAGTCATGAAAGATCAGAGAGGAAGACGCATTTAGAAAAACACTTATACTCCAGGGCAGATGGGTCTGCTGCAACCTCTGTGTTTTAAAAAGCTGCTTAAAGGGGCCTAGGAAAAATAAAATAAAAGATCAAAGGAGATGTTAGACAATAGAGAGCACAAATATTCTTTGAAGGCCAAAAATTAATCAAAAGCATATATGATAAATAGCATTGTGAAAATCAGGGCTCCCTGTTAAAGAGGAACTTGTGTGGCTCAGAAAATAGGAGATAGATCCACGCTTCTCTTGGAAGTCAGCCTGCTTGGCATGAGGCTTTGGCTCCATAAAAATACTTATAATAAAGTTTTCCAAACACCTGAGATTGCAAAGTACTTATTTCCATCGGAGAACAGTGTGGTGGAAGTGACAACTTTGGCCATGTCAGCTTACCTCACCTTCTAAATCATCTCTTTAAAAAAAAGAAATCAAGGCTATCAAGATTTCAACATTGTAAATGACCTCTTTGGTACTTTTTTTTTTTTTTCTATTTAAAAAACAGATTAATGAATAGTTCTTGAAAAAAAAAGCACTTGCAGCAAGATATATATTTACTTTCTCATTACAAGCACACTTTTGTTTTTTTAATAACTACTTCCTTCACAGGGATGTCAAACAGTACAAGGGCCCCCAAACTAGACCCAGTTGTGCAGTGCATCTCCGACCCTCCCTCCAACACTCCCCGAAACTTGTCTCTGGCATCCCATTGTCTAAGAAACACCATGTGCCTATTTACCATGGACAGCTCAGTTCAAAGAAAACTAAGCTCTGCCTCCCATTCTCTGATTGCCCTGTTTTCTGGGGGACAGTACATCAAAATGAGATAGAATTTCTGTTGCCTGTTATGATTCAGATAGGATTTCTGAAACACAGGTTAGGGAGGTAGATGGTCTGCCAAATCACTTGTGCCTTTAGCAGTCTGAGATTTCAAACTGGGTTGCTTAGAATTCTAGGTGGAAATTTTCTATTAAAGATAGTAGCAGGGTTGGCCTATGGAACTGTGGAAAATTCTTAAAGAGATGGGAGTAGCAGAGAGCACCTTACCTGACTCCTGAGAAATCTGTATGTGGGTCAAGAAGCAACAGTTAGAACCAGACATGGAACAACGGACTGGTCAAAATTGGGAAAGGAGTACATCAAGCTGCATATTGTCACCCTGCTTATTTAACTTATATGCAGAGTATATCATGTGAAATGCCAGGCTGGATGAATCACAAGCTGGAATTAAGACTGCCAAGAGAAATACCAACAACCTCAGATATGCAGATGACACCACCCTTATGGCAGAAAGGAAAGAGGAACGAAAGAGCCTCTTGATGAAGGTGAAACAGCAGAGTGAAAAAGCTGGCTTAAAACTCAACATTTTTTTTTCATTTTATTTGTTTATTTTAATTGGAGGATAATTACTTTACAATATTGCAGTGGGTTCTGCCATACATTGACATGAATCAGCCATGGGTGTACATGTGTACCCCATCCTGAATCCTCCTCCCACCTCCCTCCCCATCCCATCCCTCTGGGTTATCCCAGTGCACCAGCCCTGAGCACCCTGTCTCATGCATCGAACCTGACTAAGATCATGGCATCCAGTCCCATCACTTCCTGGCAAGTAGATGAGGAGGAAGTGGAAACACTGACAGATTTTATTTTCTTGGGCTCTAAAATCACTGTGAATGGTGACTGCATCCACAAAATTAAAAGATACTTGCTCCTTGGAAGGAACGCTATGACAAACCTAGATAGAGTACTGAAAAGCAGAGACATCACTTTGCCAACAAAGGTGTGAACAGTCAAAGCTGTGATTTTTCCAGTAATCATGTACAGATGTGAGAGTTAGATCACAAGGAAGGCTGAGCACTGAATAATTGGTGCTTTCAAATTTTGATGCTGGAGAAGACTCTTAAGAGTCCCTTGGAAGCAAGGAGATCAAACCAGTCAAAATCAACCTTAAATATTCATTGGAAGGACTGTGACTGAAGCAGAAGCTCCAATACTTTGGCCACCTGATGTGAAGAGCCAACTCACTGGAAAAGACTCTCATGCGGGAAAGGAGAAGAGGGCAACAGGGGCTAAAGGTGGTTGAATGGCATCATTGACTTAATGGACATGTGTTTGAGCAAACTCCAATAGATAGTGAAGGACAGGGAAGTTTGGTGTGCTGCAGTCCACGGGGTCACCAAGAGTCGGAGAAGACTGAACAACTGAACAAGAACAACTACACCGTCTTTGTGGACTTACTGTCATTTGGTCCTTGTTTATGTTCTGTAACATGGACCAAGATGCTGTTCTAAGCCAAGGCTAGAGTATTTTATTTGACATAATGCTATTTACATAAGTATTTTTCTCTAGTTATCATCCCAAGTAAAATATAAGGCTTTTAAGATTCAGGACCAAGTATTTTGGAGTTAAGAGCATTGCTTGGCATCCATCAAATCAGGTTATAAAGATCACCATCTATTCATTGACTTGCAGGTGGCATTCCTCACTTAAATCCTAAAAGCCTAAGAATTCTCCTTGTTATGGGTTGATAATGTCCTCCCCAAAAGATATGTTGAAATTTTAACTCCTGGTACTGCAGAATGTGACCTCATTTGGAAATAGGGTCTTTATAGTGATGATCAAGTTAAACTGAGGTCATGAGGGTGGGTCCTAATCCATTATGACTGGTGTCTGTATAAAAACAGAAAACTGGAGATAGACAGGCAAAGTGACCACAGGAAGATGGAGGATTAGAGAGAGAGGCATCTACAAGCTAATGAACACCAAAGATTGCTGACAAACCAGCTAAAGCTAGGAAGAGGCAAGGAAGCCTCCTTCCCCTACAGACTGCAGAGAGAGCATGGCCCTGTTCACATGATTTCAGAATTCTAGCCTCCAGAAGTATGAGAGAATAAATCTCTACCTTACGAAGACACCAGTTTATGGTACTCTGTTATGGTAGCCCTTGCAAACTAATACACTTGCTGGAGTTAGTTCTCTCCGAGCAGTTTTTAATTTTTTTATTTATGTTGTAAATGGAAACCTTTCTGGCCATTTATATTCATGGGTTTTCTCTTAAATGCTTGGGAAGGTTAGTCCTTTATGTCAGCATCCACAGATCTGCTTCTATTATCTCCTGCAAGATTCTCCCCCCTCTTCCCTTGCATCATAATAGCTTTAATATTTAAAATTTTTTCTTCCATCCATGTATTCAGCCATTCATATATGTATATTATGTGCCTATAACCATACATTCATTGGATAAAAACCTACTATCTACCAAGTATTATGCTGAATGATGGGGATACAGAGATTAAAAAATTTCTTGACTTTAATGGCTTTCAGAGACAACTATAAGACACTGTAATAAGTGCTATTTATTTATTTATTCAACTAGCATTTGTTGAGCACTTTATGTGGCCAGGCTCTATGTGAATGGACAGAGTGGTAGAGGAGAGAAACATAGACCTTATTTCATGGGACTCACAGTTCAGTCCATGAGAAAAACGGAAGCATAAAAATACAGACTGGGGATCAAAAAGTTAGTGATAGTCATGGAAGGCTTCCTGGAATCAGTGACATGTGGGCTGAATCTTGAAGGGTGAATAAGAGGTGGCCAGGCAAAGGCAGAAGTAAAGAGAAAGTATTCTAGGTAGAGTGATTTGTAAGAAAGCATGATACATTTGGAGAATTTCAGTTTATCTCTTTTCATGCTCAGGGCTGGAAAGAATGTTTACTGGAAAGCCTAGTAAATGCTTGGGAAATTCTGGTTTTCACTCCTCTCTGTTTTCCTTGATATAGTTATTACAGTGGGTAAGGGAGCCTGGGAAACAGGCACAGCGGGCAGCCAAAGCCCCAATGATAAATATGGTCTAAGCTCACTATAGTTCAAACTCACAGCCCCCAACACTCTAGCACACGTTTCATCAGCAGAGAGCCAAATGCCCAGCACACTCCCTTTCCATTCATCCCAAGGGGTGCTGAGCCTTGGTGAGAATCCCAACAGGCCCACAGCACAGAACGATGCGGGACTTCAAGTAGGCCCTCTGTCATGTCTGATCAGACCAGAAATTCATTTCAAACCTGGTTTGGAAGAGGGAAACAAAAGATAGAGTGATCTCCTCTGGAGAGATGTCTCTGGCTCAGTCTCCAGAATTTGATACGTGAGGAATCAGGATAAGTAGCTAGCTATGGTTGCAGGGTGTGATAAAATCCATCAGCACGGGGACACATAAACACACACACACACTGCGACAGGCAGCACCTGCTCTTTGCAAACCAAGGCTATTTTTTATTCACACAGCAGCTTGTGCACTGCCTCTCCAGCCCTGAGGGGTGTCTACTTGAGGAGAAAGAGGGAGACCACGCACAAATATTTTCATATTTGACAACACAAAAATGATCTAAGTTGTTTTTCAAGTGAGGTTCAAAGACCTCTTCAAGTAGAATGCACGTTTTACTCTTTGATGTTTTGTTATCTCAGGGTGAGTTAAAGGATTATTCTCAGACTGAAGTCTGAATAAATTTAAACCCTCCTATTAGGATTTATTTTGGCTTATTAAATCCATCATTTGTTCTTGATTATCCATGATGCTCATTTATTGCTAGCACTTTTATCCCTGGAACACTATTTTTAAACACACTGGGATCTGAATAGCACTGATGAATTGCCCTGAATTCCTGAGTAATGTTCACCAAGCAGGAGACACACGTGCATTAGACTGATCTAGAACTTTGGATTCCAGCAAGTCAGGGACGGAACCTACTTCCACTTGTACTTTATAACTTTGGGCAAGTAACCCACTTTGAATGTCAATTTCTTTATTTGTAAAATGGGACAGCAACTGTGATGATAGCTTTCAGGATTTATTGGATGCTCATCATGTACTAGGAATGGACTTCCCAGGTGGCACACTGGTAAAGAATCCACTTGTCAATGCAGGAGACAAAAGAGATGCAGGTTTAATTCCTGGGTTGGGAAGGTCCCCTGGAGAAGCGAATGGCAACCCACTCCAGTATTCTTGCCTGGAGAGTCCCATGGACTGAGGAGCCTTGTGGGCTACAGTCCATAGGGTCACAAAGAGTTGAACATGACTGAGTGACACACACCTACACATACATACTATTGTAAGACCTTCACATTTACTAACTCATTAATCCTCATGGCGACCTAAGACAGACAGACTATGATTATGTCCTTTTATATATGGGTTAACTGAAGTAATGGGACCAAGGTCACATAGCTAGTCAGCAGAGATCCAGGATTCAATCCTAAGTGGTTTCCAGTTTTAACTGTGTTCTTACCTGCCGGCCTCTAGCTTGTGCAGGTGCTGGGAACACAACACCACATGATAGCTGCCATCACTATTATTATTTTCATAATATAATTTGTCTGACACAAGAGGCCAATAGTAAGAAAGGGTATTTAGTATTTTTTTTTTTTTTTGCCTATTTGTGGTTCCTTGAATTGACTGTTACTAATATACCCAAATCAGAGCAACTCTTTGGTATTCAATTGTGCTTGCTTTATTGCACATTTACAATAAATATAACAGTTTGGTTTCAGGTACCTCAACATTCCCCAGGCCACAGAGAACTTTCTAGCAGCTCCCTGATCCTCAGAAAATATTACATATTTTCCAGTTAAAAAATAGGAACTTGAGACAACCTGATAATTAAGTTCTGAGCAAAACAGTAGAATCCATGTGACTTCCAAAAAACCATGGGGAGGATTTCTACTCCATTTCACATGGAGGCCAACTGAGTTCCTAATTGTGGACTATCATTCATTCATACTAAATTATTAGAAAAATGCCATGCTCTGTGAACGCACTTATATTTTCTTCCTTTCCCTTTCATTTTCCACTTAACTCTTATTCTTCACTCTCAGGGAGTAAGGAATACTTTTCTTATGGGTCGATATGCTTTCTTTGGGAAGGATAAAAGATTTCTCTCGGAGGTAACTGGTATCTTTTTAGCCAAACACAAACCACTCAATTCATTTCTATCATGTTCTGGAGGTAGAGAGAAATAATAAAAACTTCTTTCAATATTTTGGTGAGGGGACGTCCCTGGTGGTTCAGTAGTTAAAAATCCATCCTGCAATGCAGAGGGTGTAGGGTTCGATCTTTTGTCAGGGAACTAAAATTCCACATGCTGCATAGCAACTAGCCCTGTGTGCCCCAACTAGAGTCTGTGTGCCCCAACAAAACATCTTGCACGGTGCACCGGAGGTCCCCCACATGTGGCACCTCAGACCCGACACAGCCAAATAAACAAATTAATTAAGAAAAAATTGTTTAGTGAGAAAATCCTTTCTTATTGTAGTGAAGAGTATATTTGTTCACCTTCGACCATTGGGGTCTCTTACTCTGTCATCTGATTCCAGCTCTAATGCATTTTGAGCACTGGGCCTATAACCAGGCCCTCTTATAAGGACCTTACATAAATTAACCCGTTAATATGCACAGAACTCCACTGAGACAGGTATTATTTCATTCTTATCTTACAGACAAGGAAGCAAGGACAGAGAAGGGTTAAGTGACTCACTCAAGGGCACATAGTTGATGAGTGGCAGAATCAGGATTTGGAACTTGGAAGTCTGGCTCTCGACCATACATTTTGACTCACTACATGAGTTTCTGGAGTCCACCTGTTTATGATACACACTGAACTCAAAGTCAAGAAGCATTCATTACCTTTTCAGGCTTTTAATTTGAGCTCTGCTAGCCACGATTACTTGGGCAAGTCACCTTTGACCTGTCTTCCTTCACAGATAAGACGAAAAAAGGTTACATTCTGGGATTGTACAACCCCAGTCACTAACAGAAACTCATTTGCCAAATTTTTAGATTCTAGATGAGTCTGTCAACCAAACTCCTTACCACTCTCTGGCTTTTTAGAGTGTAATGAATAAAACTCTGTGATTTCTTGGTGCTGACACTGACAGAGCCGGCAGGGAAGTGATGAGGATTCAATGTCCACCAAGCTCTTCATGTGACCGTGATGCCTCAGTCACCGGAAGTGAAAGAATCCAGCTTCCAGTAACTGGTTGGCAAAATTGTCCACAACACACAAGGACTCCCAATAATACCTGAAGAAGGTGGACTCGATCCATCAGCATTATCTGCCAAGGATCTGGACATGAGAATTTGTACTGGAAACCCATCCCACATATCACTGTTGCAACTGGCTTTTCAGGAAGAGAGAGTTCTTTGTGAACAAATAGGTGCATTTGATGTTCAGAAAACCCATCCATTTCAGAGACTGGTCTGTCCATAGGGAAGGATTTGGGGTTCCCAAATGCAATAAGAAGCAAATAATGAAACAATTATCTAATCAGCATATATGTCAGGACAGGTTTACACCACATTACCTATGCTCAGGGAATCTGACGCATATAAGGATGAAAAGATGCAGGAAGATGTTGTGACCAAGTATATAAGATAGCAATACACCACCTGCCTGTGTATCAAGAGAGAGGAATACAATCCATGGACTCACTTTCTACACCTACATACACAGCTGCAGCACGGTCACGTGTGGTGAAAAGTAGTCCACATCTTACCCACCTTGTTCTGCACAACAACCCTCTTGAAGGAGTTAAGCATGCAGGGGTGAGCTGGAAAACAGCACTTTTCTTTTCTAGATCAAGGGAGGGTCAATCCAGCCCACAGCTGGTTTCGCTTCACACCACCATGGGTCAGTTATATCGTCAGCCTCCATTAAATGAAAGATGAAGGGCGGGACACTGCCCATTTCCACAGAAGGCCTTTCTAGGTGTGCCAAGGATGGGATGTCAAAAGGCTTGTGGAAGCAGCGAGTAGGTAACATAGGAGAAATAGGAAAAAAATGGAAGCACCCCGGGCCCCCAAACTGTCATCTTACTGTCTCCCCCCAGTTGCAAACAAATAGCCAACCATTAGTGCCAAAAAGAAAAAGCCATGAAATCGAACCTGACAGAGGGGAGCATCTTTGGCTCCATTATCAGCCTCTCCCCCACACTGTAATTTTGGCATCATTTTCCTGACAAAAAGAGCATTGATAAATGGTATCTGTCTAGTTGTGGTGGGTTTTACATCAATAAATACCTTGCTTATAACAGCTTCCTTCTGTGAATTTTTCATAGCTTGATGAAGCTTACCATTGTACAAGCTCTGGGCATTGCAATCTTTGATTTTGCCGCCTTGCTTGTCTGCAGAAGGAGTTGAGGCAGTTGAAGCATGGTCCCTGGGTGGGGGTGGAGTTAGGGCTGGAATGGGTGATAGACCACACACAGAGGTTTTTTTGATTCCAGGAAACTTCCCCAGTAAATGTATCAGTGATGCACAAGCTTCATTTTCTATTATTCTTAACTCAATTTCTCTAAAAGCATCCTGAATGCATTCGACAATGATCTACAGAGTCCACCCTCAAACACTTTTTGACTGAAATAAAAGAGAAATCCGTGTCTAGCATGTGGGGTTCTGCCAAGGCCAGAGTACACATCTTGTTTTTGTTTACTCCTTAAACCTCAAAACAGCTCGAGTGTCAGTTCCCAGACCAAGATTTCTCTGTGATATTGCTGTTTCTGTGTATTAAGCCAATCTTCCAATGACATCTGCACAGTAAGCAAGTATCTGGATGACGGATTAGATAGCAGGACCCTGAAAACCAACCCTTGGAGTATCTCACAGGGCAAAAGAGGAAGAGGTGGCTTAAATTAAGATGAAATAAAGAGAAATATTCAGTATCTTGTATTTACATGACCCTAAGTTACACAGAATTCAGAGAAATTAGAAAAACTGTATAATCCAAGAGCTCTTGACCCTGGGTTTACAGCTTAAGGAAATGGCAGGGCATTAGTGATCCATCTGTTTTTCAGAGTTGTCTACCATTGCCTGAAGATGCAACACAAATACATTGCCCTATGTTCTTGGGTCCTCTCTTGCATCTCCTGAGTCATGGTACCTTGGAGAAGATAGGGAAATTACAGAAAAATGATCAAGTTCAAGTTCCTGTGTTACCCACGGGGACAGTGATCGGACAAAGCTGGTAGTAAATAATCTGACCTATTTTAAATAGTTGGAAAGTTGTTACTATATTACATTGTTATGTCAGTTTCCTGTTAATTGAGAGCAACCAGAAATACTCTAGTAACACATTACTGACCAGGGAACTTGTTCAGAAACTAATGCCTGTGGCTGGTGATCTGTTATGTGAGCATTGAAACGTCTCAAGTCAACAGCATATGTCTTTAGTCAATAATGTAGACAAGGAAATGGCAACCCACTTCAGTATTTTTGCCTGGAGAATCCCATGGACAGTGGAGCCTGATGGGCTACATTCCGTTGGGTCGCAAAGAGTCGGACATGACTGAGCGACTAACAGTTATTCAATAATGAGATAAGACAGGGGAATCAAGCACTTTTAGGCTCATCCAGAAGACTGAAAGGGGACAGAAGGGAAGACATAAAGCTGCCCAAATGGCTTCTGAAGTACCTGGATTAGGACTTTAAGGGCAATATCGAAGTAGTATATCAGTAATATGTTTGTTTGACTAGAATTTAGAAAAAATACTTTGATATCTATAAGAATGAGACTCAGTGAGCTCAGTGGTCACCTTCTCTGGGTCACCCTCCCCAATCTGGATTAGATGACTCATCTCAGTGTTCCCGAGGACAGTCTTCACACCTTTGCTATGGCTGTTATGACTGTGCATTGTCATGATCATATGCATGCATTTGTGTACTGGCCTCCCAGTTAGCTTCCCAAGTGGCTCAGTGGTAAAGAATCCACCCGCCAATGCAGGAGCTGCAGGAGATGTGGGTTCGATTCCTAGGTCAGGAAGATCTCCTAAAGGAGGGCATGGCAAAACACTCTAGAACCCCATGGACAGAGGAGCCTTGTGGGCTACGGCCCATAGGGTCGCAAGAGTTGGACATGACTGAAGCCACTTGGCTTGCACAGACACAGGGAGCAAAAGACTTGAAAGAATTGGGGTCCTGGCACGAGTGGTTGAGAAAGGTCATTAGGGAATTTTGGTGCTAAGAGGGCAAGGTGATTAGGATTAAGTCTCTGGGGGAGAGAAGGAAGAGGTACTAGGAAAGAGATGCAGAGAAGACAGTGGCACAGAAAAGGAGACGGGGACCCAGGGTTGTACAGAGGACACTGAGGAAAGAGAAGTATGTGTGTTTGTAAGAGAGTAAGGGTGTTGGCAATTTACAAGACAAACAGGCCATAAGCTAAGCATAAGCTAAGCCAGTGGCTGTTCCTGTGGCCAAGCAAAGATGCAAAAGCTCCAAGGGAGCCACTGATGTCTCCCAGATTCATATGTCCAGGCTGAATCTCTCTGGATGACTTAGTATTTCTTTGTAAAAGTGTTTTCTTAGGAACTGAGTGCTTTACCTAATGACTTAGTGCTGGGTTTTAAGACACTCACTTTAGGTCTACTTGATCTTTCTTTTAACATGGTTCATTTCCTGTATGTCCTGAGACATGTGTGCTTGAAAGAATTTTTCACTATCCCTTAAATGCTAGCTTTTACCAAGAGTCTAGTTCTACCCTTGGCAACCGAGACTCTGAGATGAAAGCTATCTGTTGCAGATAAAGAAAGATGGGACTGTAAATTTGCCTGTGATCTTCACTATGCTTTAATCTATTCAATACTATGGGGTGAGGAGGACTGGTTCTCTTCACCATGTCAACTTTCATGCCTGGAGCTTAATGCCTAGAATAAGACAGGGGATGGTCAGATAAAGCAATGGGAGGAAGGCAAGGATGGAGGGCCTGGATGGGGAAATGAAGGGAGGAATAGGGGATGTAAACATCATTAACAGAGGCAAAGACTGAATCACAGCTCTTTTGTAACAACTTCGGAACTAAATTTTGCTCCAATCTGAACCTGCCACCAGCTAGTTACATGATCCTTCTAAAGACCCAGTTTCCCCAGCTGTAAAGTTAGGACAGGAATAGTAAATCCTCATAAAACTGTTGGGAAGATTAAACAAAATAATGTATATAAAGTGACGAACACAGTGCCTGACAAACTGCAAACTCCCAATAAATGGAAGCTATTAGGGCAACCCTACCTTGCTCAAAGATGGCCTGTGAAGATTAACAAGGATGTGGGGGCAAGATGTCCTTAACTTGTCTGTACCCTGGACTGGATTTTACTTCTTTCCTTCTCTCTCCCACAAGTATTTGAGGAGACAGCTGGGTGGAAACAACACTATTTACATAAACTCTCTGATTTCTCCCTGACTTCTCACAGGCTTTTGTGACCTCCAGGACACAGCTGCTCATTTCCAGGACTCACACCTCACTTGCCCATGGGCTTTACTTCCTTCAGTCATGTCACACAGGATATTAACTTTTTAGGGACATTTGGACTCTGCCTCCTCCACTCCCACTTCATCAGCTCATTGCTGTTCTTACAGAACACACCTTAATGGATTAGGTGTTAAAATAAAGTGGAATATCCCAATAATTGCTACCTTTTGCAGGAGCAGTAGAAACCATGAGAACCAGCTGTTGTGTTTTCTGTTCTAGATATGACCAAGAGATGGGGCGAGGGCTGTACCAAAAGATGCCTTAAAGCCTGGCTCTATCCATACCCTCTACCTTACTCTGCTTCCACACTAGCTGGTTTAATGTAGGAATAAACTGCAATGGCTATGAAATAAACATGAAGGTCTTTTTATATCATATGCTTTCCCAAATAGGGAACTAAGAGGGATGGCAAACCCTTATTTTTTGAGCATCTATTTTATGAGGTAGGAATTAGCTGAGGGTTTTACAAGCATGACCATCCTCACAACTCCTCCCCACTCTGGTTCAGACAATTATATCTGCTTTACAGCTGAGGACAATGGAGTCTTGGAGAGGTTAAAGGAGCCGACCTAAGACCACAGAGCAAATAAGGGAGCCAACATCTATCTGACCTCAAAACTCATGATTTCTCCCTATTCCTGGTAGGGAATATTTAACTCTGGCACTGCCAAGTCTCCTATGGTTCTTATCCAGAATTCGTCCCAAGTACTCTCAAGATTTCTATAAGGAAAAATATGGTGTCTGATAAAAAAAAAAAAAGAAGTCATGCTAAGATGATAATAAGTTACCAGAGGCACATACCATCAAAGCAAACCATGACTTTGTTATTTAACACCACTGCTGAAAGTGGAATAAGGGTCAATTCTATGTGACCTGGGTAAAGGGTCCATTGTGGCTCTTTGAATGACGTGAGCAGTGACCTATGGTGGGCCAGAAAGGTGGTTGTGTCTACCACTTGGGAATCAGAGTTGACAGCAATAAGTGACAGAGAGAATGCACCACCTTCCAAGGTTCCAATATACAGCCAATCACTTGTGTCTCTGTGTGTCTAGGCCCCATGGATAGTGATTCCACCAGTAAAACTAGAAGCCCTACTCAATACTCTGTAAGGGCCTGCATGGGAAAAGAATTTAAAAAAAAGAGTGGATATAAGTATAACTGATTCCCTTTGCAGTACACCTGGAACTGACACAACACTGTCAGTTAAAAATAAAATTTAAAAAGAATACTTTCAAATGTAAAAAAAAAAAAAAAACCCAACCCTTTCCAACAACAACAAAAAAACCCTAGAAGCCTCATGAAAAAGCAATGAGCATTTGGTGGGACTGGGAGCTGTGTTAAACCAGTGACAATCATTCTAGGCTTTTCTGTGTCACTAACACAAACACCAATCAAAATTCCTTATAGTCCTGGCAGAGATAATTAGGCACGGTGATGAAGAAAAAAAAAAAGAAGAATACTAATTCACCACAGGAAAAGTAGTAGTTAGCAGGACTCTGCTTTGGACAGATCTTCTGTGACTGTGGCAAACAACCCAAGAACTTCCTGACCTTGGACTGGCGCCATGATGGGAATACTATTTCCAGAGTAACAAACTGTTTCCTAATGGTATCCTCCAGATTTGCTGGGTACACATCAGAGCGTTCTCTTTTTCACGCCCTCATTGTTTATTCTTGCGTGTGAAGGCATTAACCCTGCAGTCATCTGTGCTCAGTTGCCTATGACTCTAGGTGACCTCAAGGACTGTAGCCCGCCAGGTTCCTTCGTTGATGGAATGTTCCAGGCAAGAATACTGGGTCAGGTTGCCATTTCCTCCTCCAGGGGATCTTCCCAACCCAGGGACCGAACCTGCACCTCCTGTGGCACCTGCACTGACAGGCGGATCCTTTACTGCTGATGCACCTGGGGAGCCCGTCAATTCCTCATTTTTATGTCTAAATGTCTCATTTTCTCTATCTCTTTCTCCAGTCTTTTCCCTACTTCTTTGTTTTCCCAGTTTAAGAAACATAGCAACAGAGCAGATTTCTAACTCTAAGGTCATAGAAAAGCTCTTCATCTCAAATTGCGTGAGGCCTTCTTTCAAAATTTCCAAAGAAGGCATTGGGTATACTTAGGCAGCAATAATTCTCATTTCAAAGCTTTGGCTGAATCGTTGCTTGCCTTTAAATTGTTACTTCAGGATGTTAGAAACACTGGATTATAGAGGAAGGCAGAAAAAAAAAAATAGAAAAGATTTGCTCTGAGAGTCTCCACTCTTCTGCTGATTGATTTGTAAGCTGGAAGGTTTGTGAACTGTAAAACTCCCATGTTTCATCACCACATCCACAGCAGAAAGCTATGTGGTGGTGATATTTCCATCCCCATGGTACTTATGAGCAATGGGATGGATGACTGGTTCAAATAGGTCAGCTCTTAGAGCAGTGAAGAACGCAGGCACTAGTTTAGTTTAATAACTATCTTTAGAAGGGTAGCACTTAAAGTACCCAAGATGAAAAAAATGTAATGGCTTCTCCAGGACCATTCCTCAAACTCTGGCTGTACCTGCTTCAGGGAACAAAGTGGGTTTGTTCATCCCTGTTTCCCCAGCACAATGCCCAGCACAAAGTAGGCAATCAATAAATATTTGTTCAGTGGACGTTGAATGAAGAGAAGTTCTAGTTACAAAGCACTACAGTAAAGAGCGCTATAAAATTCTAAATCCAGGGATGAAGAACATTTTGTATTCTTTTACATATGGACAAGCAACCTTAAGGAATTCTACAAGTGAGTGAGTGAGTGAGTGAAAGTCTCTCAGTCACGTCTGACTCTTTGCAACCCCACGGACAGTAGGCACCAATCTGCTCGTGCCCATGGAATTCTCCAGGAGAGAATACTGGCGTGGGTTGCCATGCCCTTCTCCAGGGGATTGAACCTGGGTCTCCTGCATTGTAGGCAGATTCTTTACCGTCTGAGCCACCAGGGAAGCCCTAAGGAATTCTACAAACATTCATTTCAGTGTTTCACCATCCTTGCTGCCTGAATGCTCTCAGCTACATTTTTCTTACGGAAATCCAATTCTTGTTTCCCAGTAGACTTCTTATGGCTCCTTCATTTATAGTTAAAGCCAGTTCCTGTCTTGCGACTAATAGAGGTGCTTTGTCTTGGGGACTTAAATTTGACTCAATGTAATTTTCCTAATACAATTCGCTTTTTCTTTCTTTCTTGAAAAGCTTCAGTTCTGTGGATAATTATCATAACCCTCAAGGAACCACAGAATGTCAGAACTGGAAGGGCCTCAAGGATCAGCTGGCTGTACCTCTCGTTCTCTCTTTTGGGGACACCCTTCCTTAAGGCTTTATTCTCCTGCCAGGTAGACAGGCTGAGCCCACATCACACTGGGTTGAATGTGGAGGATACAAAATGCTAACACACCTAGGACAAGAGGTCTTTATTACTTTTGATGAAAATAAAATGATGCAGAGCACACTACTTATTTATGATACTGAGTGAGAGAAAGAGCAGATGACTATTAGATAATAAAAGCTAGCCACTGTTACTACTTTAGCTCTGTTGGATGAAGAGCCAGAGCCATCTTTCTCCAAGAAAATCTGTCTTGTTTCCCTCCCATTTCACTCTCCTTAATGGCTCTCTGCTGCCTGTGTGACATAAAAGTCTAAACAACTTAGCATATAGGGCTATCCTGGAGCTGGCCCCTGCCCACCCTGTAACACTAACTTCCAATTCTTGTTCTTTCCTTTGTGTCCATGCTTTTCTTTCTGCCTGTAACATCTCTCCCCTCTCTTCTTCACCTAGGTAGCTCTTGCTTATGTGTTATGATTCAGCATGGGCAATGCCTCCTCCAGGAAGCCTTCCCTTCAGCCTCTTGCACCTACAGAACCCTGTGTTTGCCCCATCACAGCAGTTACTGTTTTGAAATCTTCCTCCAATAACTGGTAACTCCTTCAGAACAGATTTGGGCCTTCTAGTCATTTCTGAGGACCAAATACAAGCAGACTGCTATGCATGAAGATACCTAGTGCATTTTTTTGTTTTACTGAATTGAGATGTGAAATGCTTTCTGCCATATTTTTTTAGGCAGAAGGTTAATTTCAGTCAATGGTTTGTATAAGGATTTTGCCAGAGTCCAGGCAGAATTATGTGGTCTAAAAGGCTGTGCAACCACACCGATGTTAAGAAACCAGGAAAGCTTCCCTCTCCTGTCTTAATTGAATGGATTTTTCCTAAGGCTGAGGTTCTATCTTTATGGAATTAGCCATTTGTGCTTTCTGGTGACAAGATGAGAAGGTAGATCCATTCCCTTGATTTTTACCCCATATTCATGCAAAAACTACATCTATGCTTATAGAATAACTTCTAGTACCAGCAAAGCTCATTTCATAAAGGTTTGCTGCTGATATCACAGGGGATGCGTAACCATAGAGAGGGGTCTCATTAGGAAAAATGAAGATTTACGCCCCACGGCAAGCATACATGGGATGCTTACCCTTGCTGATGTCAAAGTGCTGCTGGGGACAAATCTGATCACTAAGCCAACACATTCCTGGGTAGGGAAGTAGCAGAGACTGCCACCGGGCCAATCAGGCTCAACTGCTAAGAAACAGGTCTTGGCAGATTCTTCTGTTGTAACTTGTCCATCAGTGGAAGAAAAGAGAGAGACAGTATAATCATACATCTGTATTTACCAAAGAGGATGACAATAGTAATAGTATTAGCTCTCTAAAGGCGCCTGAATATGGCCTCCAAATCTGGACTCAATTTCTGTGGACGCCAGTGAGCTTTGGTGTGCTTTTGCTGTAAGTACTTAAAAGTTAGTATGGACACAGCCAAAAGGCAGCATATGGAAACTTTGGGAACTCAGCAGAAGATAAACCAATACTTGGAGAGCATGTGGAAGCAGAAACCTTTAAAACAAGTTGTCTAAGGGGACAGTCCCTGTAAAGCTTTGAAAGTTCCATGATGTAAATTATAACGTGGTTGTGGCAACACCTTCTGCTCTAGCCATTTCAGGCTAACGTAAAAAAAAATTAGAAATTGGAAATCATTTGCGGCTCATCCGTGTGGATTTTGTTAGTGCGCAATAAAATAGGCATTCTAAAGTTTGCTTTTAAAGGGGAGACTCTGTGACCTTGAAGATGATTTTTCTTAACTTTCTCATTTCAGTTTAGGATCCTTAAACTTCTTTCATGGTTCTTGCCAATCCTCAGAACCACCCTAGGTCTGAGAAAAGGGAATGGGGTTGGGGTGGGGGACAGAAACCAAGTACTGTTCCTGGAATTATGAGCTTTTTTTCTCCTCTTCACTGTTTATCTATTCCACACCACTCAGCTGTTCTCTGTTGCAGAGAAATAAAAGTTTAGTTTAAAAAGTATGTTAGAACAAAGCTGCAGAAATTGCCTGGAATTTCCTTCATTTTCAGCCATCTGGCTTTCATTGTGGACGTCTCCCCCCTCCTCCACGTACGTTTACCAAATCTTTTCAACACACGCTGGCTGAGCTATCAAATGCTTATAATTAATAACAGTCAGACTACTTTTTTTTTTTTTTTATTTTAAGGGAGTGCTTTCTGCCTTTCTTTGGGCTGCTCATGTCATAGCTATTATAAACTGGGGAGATGGTCAGTAGAGCTTAATTATTAAGACAACTGAATAAGAAAGTAAAGCACATCAAACTTGAGGTGAAGTCCTGAAGGCAAACTAAAAATATTTCTTAATAAAAACAAAAGGGAAAAAGAAGATTAATTTTTCTGAGTGCCTACTATGATCCTAGTTTAGAGATGAAGAATTTGAGAACCCAAAAAGATATATGACCTCTTGAAGGTCACATAGCTAACCATGACAGAGCAGGATTTGAACACAGGTCTTAATCTACCTGTGGGTTTTTATTTTGGTGGTCTTAGGGATGGAGAAGATGTTTGGTACGTGTTATTAAGGAAAAATCAAGTTGCCAAACAATACATGTAATATGATCGCATTTACAAAGGGAAAAGAATCTTATATATTTGTATATGTTCATGTATGTATACAAATGCATAGAAAAAGGTCTGGAAAGGTACCAAACCATGAACAGTGATGATCTCTGGGGAGAAGAAGGGTGTGGTGCTGCAGAGCATGGTGGTGAAAGGGCAGCATGTGCCTTTATTTCTAGATTGCTTCTGCGGTGCTTGATGGTCAAAGAATGAGAATATTCATGAAATACTTATATAATTCAAATACTTAGCTTTTTAATTAGGAACAGGGGGCAGATGTCTTTCCTAAAGACTGATCTTGGCTCCTGTTTGCATATTTCTCCCTTAAGCAGGTCTAACCTATCAGAGAAGGTGGGCAGGGTTGGGGGTGGTGGTGGTGGACTATGGCCTTCTAGACACACACTACTGGGAGGATGGTAAAGACATCTTAAATAATTTTTATTCCTTGTATTGATACCTTCTTTGCTACCAACTTGGATGCAAAATTCTCACAGGTGTCAGCTCACAAGCAAAAATGGCCCTAATTTCTTCTGGCCAATTGTAGGCCAGGTTGTTAAGGAGTTACCACCAGTCCCTGCTGCACTATCTTCTAATTCTCCTGACAATCACACCCCTCCCTGGGTAATGCTAACCACGCACTCAAACTCCATTGTGTCCACTCTCTCCTCTGATAAAGCTTGTCTTCTTCATATTCTTAACTTTGGGGATATTTTGCCATACATAGCTGCTACCCTAAAGGGTTACTTATACTAAGGTTATTTATGTTTTAAGTTGTAAAGCCTTAAACATAAAGAAGAGACTAATAATAGCATTTTTAGCACTACCTGGTGGGTGGGAGAGACTGGATAGGAGGGATAGAGAGGAGAGAGTGCAATGGGGCCCAGCTATTATCAGGATCTAAGCATTACTATGGGCTTTCCGGGGACTCAGTGATAAAGAATCCACCTGTAGTGCAAGAGACATGGGTCCAATCCCTGGGTCAGGAAGATCCCTGGGAGAAAGCAATGGCAATCCCCTCTAGTATTCTCCCCTAGGAAGTCCCGTGGACAGAGGCGCCTGGCAGGCTACAGTCCATGGGGAAGCAAAAGAGCTGAGCGTGACATAGCAACTAAACAACAACAAAGTATTACTGTGTAAAAAGGTAGTCCTAGTCCTTACACTAATTTATTCAATAAGCACTTTTTTTTTATGTGAACCATTTTTAAAGTCCTTATTGAATTTATTACAATATTGTTTCTATTTTATGTCTTGGTTCCTTGTTCGCCAGGCAGGTGAAATCTTAGCTTTCTGACCAGGGATTGAAAATGTACTCCTTGCATTGGAAGGCGATCTCAACCACTGGACTTCCAGGGAAGTCCCATCAATAACCACTTAATACGCATCTACTATATGTCAGACATTATTCTAGGTTCTAGAAACTGTACCTTCTAGGTTCTAGAAAGGTGAATACAAAGGAGGATTAAAACATGAAGCTGATAGCAAGGACTTTAAAATCTAGTCCTCTTCCAAACAGATGGTCAAGAGGCACATAAAAAGATGCCCAATATCACTAATTATTAGAGAAAGGCAATGAAAACTACAGTGATGTACATTTCACACCACTCAGAATAACCACCATTAAAATGTCTGCAATAATTAGTGATGAAGAAGGTGTGGAAAAAAGGGAACACTTCTGTATTGTTGGTGGGAATATAAACTTGTATGACTACAACAGAATGCAGTATGGAGGTTCCTTTAAAAATTAAAAATAGAACTACCATATCATCCAGCAATCCTATTCCTGGCCATGTATCTACAGAAAACTCTAATTCAAAAATATACATGCACCCCAATATTCATAGCAGCACTATTTACAATAGTTAGGACATGGAAGCAACCTAAAATGTCCTTCAACAGATGAATAGATAACGAATATGTGGTATACAAATATGATGGAATATTGTTCAGCTATGAAATGACGCCATTTGCAGTATCATGAATAGACTGGGAAATTATCATACTAAGTTAACTAAGTCAGACAGATAAAGACAAATAGCATGTGATAACACTTATGCGTGGTAGCTAAAAAATGATACAAATGAGCTTATTTACAAAACAGAAATAGACTCACAGACATAGGAAACAAACATATGGTTACCAAAGGGGAAAGGGTGGACAGAGATAAATTGGGAATTTGGGATTAATATATACAATGACACCACCCTATGGAAGAAAGCCAAGAGGAACTAAAGAACTTCTTGATGAAGGTGAAAGAGGAGAGTGAAAAAACTGGCTTAAAACTCAACATTCAAAAAACGAAGATCATGGCATCCGGTCATATCATGGGGAAACAATGGGAACAGTGACAGACTTGATCTTGTTGGGCTCCAAAATCACTGCAAATGGTGACTGCAGCCATGAAATTAAAAGATGCTTGCTCCTTGCTAGAAAAGCTATGACCAGCCTAGACAGCATATTAAAAAGAAGTGACATCACTTTGCTGACAAAAATCCATGGTTTTTCCAATAATCATGTATGGATGTGAGAGTCGGACCATAAAGAAAGCTGAGCACCAAAGAATTGATGGTTTTAAACTGTGGTGTTGCAGAAGACTCTTGAGAAATCAAACCAGTCAATCCTAAAGGAAGTCAACCCTGAATATTCATTGGAAAGGCTGATGCTGAAGCTGAGGTTCCAACGCTTTGGCCGCCCGATGTGAAGAGCTGACTCATTAGAAAAATCCCTGAAGGTGGGAAATATTGAAGGCAAGAGGAGACAGGGATGACAGAGCATAAGATGGTTGGACGGTATCACTGAGTCAGTGGACATGAGTTTTAGCAAGTTCCGGGAGATGGTGAAGGACAGGGAAGTCTGGCATGCTGCAGTTGCAAAGAATTGGACATTCCTGAGTGACTGAACAACTACTATACAGAAAATAGAGATGTACAATACTGTACATAAAATAGATAAACAACAAGGACCTACTGTATAGCACAGGGAACTATGCTCAAATCTTATAATAACATATAGAAAAGAACATATATATATAAAATAACTGAATCATTTTGCTATGCACTTGAAGCTAACATAACATTGTAAATTAACTGCTGCTAAGTCATGTCAGTCGTATCCAACTCTGTGTGACCCCATAGACGGCAGCCCACCAGGCTCCCGTCCCTGGGATTCTCCAGGCAAGAATACTGGAGTGGGTTGCCATTTCCTTCTCCAGTGCATGAAAGTGAAAAGTGAAAGTGAAGTCGCTCAGTCATGTCTGACTCTTAGCGACCCCATGGACTGCAGCCTACCAGGCTCCTGTGTCCATGGGATTCTCCAGGCAAGAGTACTGGAGTGGGGTGCCATTGACTACACTTCAATAAAAAATTAAATTTGCGTTGAAAAAAAAAAACAAAAACAAAACCCTAGTCCTCTCCAGTAGACAGCTACTATTTTTTTAAGTGAGCTTTCTTGGTAGCTCAGCAGTAAAGAATTCTTCCTGCCAATGTAGGAAAAACATTGGGATATTCCCTGGGTCAGGAAGATCCCCTTCAAAAGGCAATGACTTTTGAAGAATACTGACTCCAATATTCTTGCCTGGGAAATCCCATGGACTGAGGAACCCGACAGGCTACAATCCATGGGGTCGCAAAAGAGCTGGACATGACTTAGTGACTTAACAATTTTTTAAGTGTCCTAAAAAATGCAGGCAGTCTCAGTCTGTGCACATGTATGCACATACAACTTGGAGCAATCAGAATACCTCCTACTTGAGAACACAGTCAGGCATGAGAATTTATTTGCCTCAACCTAGTGAAAGTTGGAAATGTGCTTCTGATACCAGCTCGAATCACACAGAGGGAATCAGATGGCGAGTTTCATCTCAGAGAGACAGCCCAGATGGGACATGCCTCCTAGGCCTTTGGTATTCTCTGTGTGATCAGATAACTCTGACCATACACGAGAAGAAAAATGGCTTCCTACCTGGTGCTCAATAAGACAAATAACTTCCTAGAAAAGCTACTTCTCTTAACCAGCACCACCTCTAAGAGTCATAAGCCCAATGACCAAGACTTGAACATCACTTCTGTATATCCCACCAAAAATGCTATGGATTTTTCTATTTTGAATACATGGATATCAGCATGAGTCAAGAGCCTAAAAGACAGGGTATAAACACTTGGAGCCCATCAGGGAATACCTCACACTGTGCAGGGAACGCTGATCCATGCAGACGAAGAATTGTGAATCAATGATTTAAATTAGTCCCAAATGAATGGAAGGTGCTTGGGAAAACAACACACTGCTACACCCCTACTAAACACATTTTCACATACATCTGACATAAACATTCAGCAGGAGAGATTTTTTGTTCCTCATGTCAGACTGAAATATTCCACAGGAGATACACCTCTACACAGTTCTTATTTTAAGATGAAACTCTGCTTTGGCTCTTGGACAGGAGGTGAAGAGAGCGAGTCATATCAGGCCATTCTGGCCCCCTTTGTTGTTTTAACTAGCATCATTCCACAAAAGCTCAGCTGTGTACAGTTGGCCGAAGAAAACCCTGGCCGTGCCCAGTAAGACGTTCTGCCCTTCAGTCTGATGGTTTGCTGGTGGAAATTAAAGCCCTGGGTTGAACTGGAGCAAATGAAACAATGTTAAGCCCAAGAGTCTTTGTTTTCCAGTCAGCAAAAAAAAGGTCATAGAGTAAAGTAAGCTTATCTAATTTAACTATAGTCTGTACTTGGAGGATGGGAAGTAACATGTTGTGTCCTATTTCTTCTACTGTCCCAGGAAGGCAGGGGTTTAGTGGCTGAAAATCCCAGAAGATTTTCAGTTTGTCCCAGGTACTGACTTCTTGGGCTTGCCTCAGGTCATCACAGCATTTGGATGTCATCACACCACTGGGATGTGGTTAGAAAGACCCTCATGCTTGTTTTTAAAGTGTTGGTAAACAAGCAGAATAGCACTGATATTGATTATCAGCATAAGAGCCATGGAGAACCATGGGATTATTTGAACAGGACCGTGACCTCAGATCATTTTGTATAGCTAGCTCATTTTGCAGATGTGGACACAGAAGGGGCAGGCATCTTGCTCAATGCCACACAGCTAGTGGGTGGCAGAGCTAAAATGAGAACCAGGGCTTCCTGATCTGGTAGCCAAGGCCCCCAGAGGCTGTTCTTCCTATATCCCTTCTGCTTCTTCCTATATAGGAGGCTGTAGTCAAATAGAGGGGGAAAAAAAAAAAAAATAGAGGGGGTCTGGACTTCTTGCCCATGCAGTTAGGTCTTAGGTCCACTGATAAATAGTGAGGTCAGGACACAGAAGTGGGCAGGCATAGAAAAAGAGTTTTCTCAGAATTCCATGCACTAGATCTAGGCTTTTTGTGACCCAGCCCTTGACTCTATTTAACCAGCTGCTGTTCTCGTGGGTGAGGTGCTGCTCCAAGCAGTGGCTGACTGATTTTCTGGTTGCCTTAGAGGATATGGCATTAATGGTCCCCTTCACTTCTGCACTTAAAGAGGGATCAATAGATAGAACAACTTTTCAGATCAACAGACAGAGCAACTCTGGCGATGAGCAGGAGAGTGTCACTGTGGGATTGTGTGCCCTGAAATAATCTGAGGAGGCCTGCAACCTGTATCTTCTAAATCCCAAAGAAAGGCATCTAATTGAGAAGTAAGATAAGCAGTATTAGCTTGACCAGAAACCTATCATTAATTCCTAGAGGCAACACATTGCTTCTTGTGTGATACTCTGTTGAAACACAAGAAATATCCTTCAGTAACAACAACCTCCTTCTCATCTAGGATTTGATCGGGGAACATTCCTCATCGCATCAGCAGACCTGCAAGACTGGCTTTGGTTCTTTAAATGTCTCCCCTTGGAAACCAGAATCATAGATGAGATGGTTGAGCTACTACAGAGACTGGCTCTCAACAAGTATCTGAAGGCAAGTCTCCCAAGACACCATAAACTTGTGTGGACCGAAGCAGTGACTGCACTGATGAACTAAAACTCAAGGTTGGTTAATAATGAGACCCAGGCAGGGCTGAACAATGAAATGCTCGAATTGATTTTCTGCGTGTGAAATGACACACTCCAGAGCATGCTATAATGAATCTGCATGCTGTGTGCAGAGGGATTTCATGGTGGCTCAGTGATACCACCCAGATCCTTCAGTTCCTGCAACCCACAAGCCTATCTATTATGAGGGTGGGAAGGCTTGGGACACAGGCTGAGAGGTGGCAAAGACCCTGCCTCCTGTGGTCAGTTCACATTCCCCTGGGGAGAAAGCATCAGTGGGGCCCGGGCACATTCCGGCCACACCACGGGGCTTTTCCTCTGTGCACGGAGCCTTCTGGACCCTGAGCATGATCACTGGGCTAGAATTCCAAAGCCCTGGTTTCAATTAACTTTAAGTGGATTTGACTAAGAGTTTGAACTGATGCTAATTGGTTTTCAAAACACTGGGTAACAATAAGCGTTCTGATCCTGCCCACGGACAGACACACAAGCCCCGTTCTGATCACGCTCCTGGGCAGTAGGGCGGCTGGCGTACCCCTTACCTTGCTGGGCAGGGATCCAAACTGCAGGATTTCAGAAGCTGGGGGGGCCGCCGGCTGGTCACGCACAGGTTCTCGTCCGCGGGTTCCCGGGTTTGTTTGTTCAGGCAGCTCACCACAGCCTCCTGGACACCTGTGTACAGATGACACCATCAAGGCCAGAGCAGGCGTGCGGGGGCTGAGCAAGTGTAGACAGGCAGCTGGTGGGAGGTCTCTGAGACTGGGAGGACTAGCTGCGTGTCGGGCAGTTGAAAGCTTGGGACTGCCCATCTCGTCAGGTATCAGTCTGTCTGGAGAAGGCACTCAGGAGTTTGTGCCCCTTAAGGAGGGCAGCTCCCCCATGGGGGCGAGGCTGCTACCAGGACTGCTGAAATGCTTGAAAAACTACCACCCAGCTATGCAGCTGCCCATGCTGAAACAGGATAATTTAAAGCAGAAGGAGAGCAGGGTGACCAAAATAATGACCCCAAGACTTCACACATTGTATTTTAATCAACAGGAGATGACTGTACTTGGAAGGCAGGCCCAGAGCCACATTTGAATAGCCAGCATTCTGTAAACTGCTATGCTTCTGGGGCCTTGCATCCAGTGCTTTTCTGGTTTCCTATTGATTTTGGTTCATTTCTTTAGTGACCTAGAGCTGCTTGGGGGGCTTCCCTGGTGGCTCAGATGGCAAAGAATCTGCCTGCCTTGCAGCAGACCTGAGTTCCATCCCTGAGTCAGGAAGATCCCCCAGAGGAGGGGACACGGCAACCCACTCCAGTATTCTTGCCTGAAGGATCCCATGGACACAGGAGCCTGGTGGGCTACCGTTCACATGGACACAAAGAGTTGGACATGACTAAGCAACTAACACAGGGCCACTTGGGAAGTTGGAGTGGAGAGAGAGAACAAGACATCTAATGATGGCATTCATGGAAGACAATGTTCCTACCACTACCCACACACCCCTGACCACAGAGCTAGTAAAATAGGAGTTTGAGGAGTGACTGGCATATAGTCAATTGGTGGGTTTTCATGGGGCAGGGACACATGTAACCTGGTAATACAGTGTCAAGACATTTCACCCTGCTTCCCACAGTCATGACAGCAATAGGAAAAATTCATAGAGTGCACATTATTAGTCAAGTATTGAGGCAGGGAGCTTGACATGCCCCATTTAATCTCAATAACTCCACAAGACTCTACTTTATCCCCATTTTACAGATAAGGAAACTGAGACTGAGAAGGGTGAAAAGACTTGCTAAGCTTACAGTTGATAGACAATGAAGCGGCACTGGCTGTGCTTTAGCACTGGAGCTTTAATGACTGAAAATATTGACATTTAAAAATACTATGAGGCTGTTATATCTGCTGGAGATCTTCAGGAATAACCTAGACATTTCTCTGGAATCATTTCAGCAGAATTCAGTTGAAAGAAGAGAAACAGGACATTCTTGATAGTTTGCTGTAAGTCATTTATAGCCATATGTGTGTGTGTGTGTGTATAAGCATATATATATATTTATATATTCAGATAAAGATATCTATTGTTAAACATTTGTATATAGTTATGGGAGAGTATGTGCAATCCATAAAATTAGTTTTATATATATAAATACACATATATTTTCTTTTTAAAATTTTCTGCATTGCTTCATTAGTTAGTACCTAACTATAGTACAACTGACCTATCACTTATCAGGCCTGTTACTCTCTTCCTCCTATCTATCCTATGTTCCCCCAAGAAGTTATCATTCCGATCACAGGCGCATGCTTCCCGAGGTGATGTTACACTGACTTAGAAAGGTCACTCACCAAGACCATCATTTAAAAAGTGACATTTAAAAGTCAGAATCAGAACTGCCTTTTTTTTTTTGATTAAGTCTGACAAATCAAACATAAAAAAATTGTCACAGTATTTACCCTGTAGCTGTGAATGTCAGTTTTCTTTTTTCTAAGCCATTTTATGAGCTTTAAAAATTTAATTTAAATATATCACAGCCAGTTCAGGGTGGAGCATTGGAGATTTATGCTAGACATTAAAGATATTCCATCATACTCTGGAATGCTGACTCCAGGGTGTTTTCCTGGTTGCAGCTGGGATGAGCCTTTTGAAATTCATGGTATGATAATATCGCAAAACATTTCATAAGAAATTATTGGTATCATCGATGATACTTCCCACTGGAATAGTCTGGCATTATTAAAGTCGTGACGACAAGGTGTGGACAAGGCGAACTACTCCATACAGAATCTAGAGCTGTGATCCTGTTAGAAATTAAGGTTTCAATTCATTTGCCGACCTGGTAGTATTTCAGAGATTCGAAATGTTGCTCTAAAATAAAAGATATTTTGGCTTTAGTCAGCTATCGAAAAGCTCATGAATTCGAGTTAACAGTACCTGAAGGAGGAAGTGATTATACAGCTTTTGTCTCCTGCCTCATATGAAAGGGCTTGCTTTGTGAGGAGGGTCATGTGTGGAGGGGTGTATTAAGTGATGTGACCCGTTTCCCCTTTGTGAAGCCCTGGTTTGTAGAACTGAGGTCCTTCCAAGCCTGCATGGAATGGGGTTGCAAGGGTTAAAGTCTCTACACAGGAAATCTTCTGAGACACATGGAACATGTTTACATGACTTCACCCAATAATCCTAGCTCAGGTTAAAAATCACCTTTGGGGTAACTAATTGTTGAGATTAGGAAGCATTCCAGAGTTACTACCTTCTTCTAGAAGGATGCCTCATGATAGTTCAGGGGTCTGTAGTCACAGCATTCCTGGGTGGGGCCTAGGGTGGTGGAGCCTAAGGGCAGAGCTCTGTGTAATGAAGGAGGATCTGGGACCAGCCCTGCGGTCAACACAACAAGACATTTTTGTGGCATGAACGAATGAGATGCCTAAAGGGCAGGGTATTCCAAAGCACAATGTGCAATTTGGGCCAAGGTGGTAGGAAAGCGGGCCTGGAGGAGGCATGAGAGAGCAGCCTGGGGATGGCAGTGTGGGAAGGTGAAGAGGGAAGATGTCTGAAGACTTCACCTGAGCTCACAGTATACTTGGCTCAGGGCAGTCAGGCTTGAGAGAAGTTAACTCATCAAGTGTGTACTCTTTTCTAATGGGATAACTTACTCGCTCAGAAGGACATTGTAAACCAACAAAGAACACACATGTACCTAAGATCCTTTCTGAATCTGAGTTTTCTTTCTTGACAGAGCAAAAGGAGAGGATTGATAAGGGAAAGGGAGCAAGAGGGAAAGGATTTGACCTTTTAATATTAATACTTGCTGATGTCAGCTTCAAGTCTTCCCTCAGCTAGACTTTAATATCAATTTTACCATTTAAGAGATCAACATAATAAAGCTGTTCAGGTTCAGATCTGCTCTCCTTGACTACACTTATCCATTCACATATGGGAAATTAAAATATAACCAGGAGATGATAGTGGGACCCAGGACACAGGTCTGAACAGATTAGGCTCACTTTCAATCTTCCAGAAAATGGAGTTTTCATTGTTTATATCTCCCAAAATAGCATAACTGCTATCTAATACTTGATGAGAACTCAGGGAATTGCAGCCACCAGCTACAGCCTAAATTACTAACGGGTTCCTTCTGGTCACTACTTCTGCTGGGTGAAAGGCATCTTCTGTGTCTATCCAATTTCATCTTCTGAGATGGCAAAAACAATAAAATTAGAATAACCTCAAATTGATTTAAAAGCTGTTAATTCTGCACATTTTTGATTGATTTCAGCAGAATGATTAAAAAAATCTTCAGCCTTGTGGGTTATATTTTGATGTAAGATCAAAGGTGACAATACCATAAAATGTTACTGCCAAACAATGATTTCAAAATATACATGTCCTGTACCGGGAAACAACCTAGATTGTCCATTGACAGATGAATGGATAAAGAAGTTGTAGTACATGTATACAATGGAATATTACTCAGCCATAAGAAGGAACACATTTGAGTCAGCTCTAATGAGGTGGATGAACCTAGAGCCTATTACAGAGTGAAGTAAATCAGAAAGAGAGAAACAAATATCGTATATTGACACATATATATGGAAACTAGAAAGATGGTACTGATGAACCGATCTGCAGAGCAGCAGTGGAGATGCAGACATGGAGAACAGCCTTGTGGGCACAGTGGGGAAGGAGAGGGTGGGACGGATGGAGACAGCAGCATGCGAACATTACACTACCATATGTAAAATAGATAGCCAGCGGGAATTTGCTGAATGACTTTGGGAGCTCAGACTGGTGCTCTGTGACCTAGAGGGGTGGGATGCATGGGAGGTGGGAGGAAGGTTCAAGAGGGAGGGAATATATGTATACCTATGGCTGATTCATGTTGATGTATGGCAGGAACCAACACAATATTGGAAAGCAATTATCCTCCAATTAAAAATAAATGAATTAAAAAAAATTTAAATATACATGTCTTGTATGCTGAAATAATTTTTTAGTGTGTCTGGGCATCATATGGATCATATGACCCAAGCATATTTTTTTACTACTTTGGCATTTTCAACTTTCAACATTTTAGGCATAGATATATTACCTTGGTACAGTGACACAACTATAGGTAAGCATGCGCAGTTGTTGACAGTTAAAGACCTAAGACATTTCAGGAACTTTCCCTGCCTTGGATATAAATGATGTACACTTTATGTTATACAAATATCTCTTCAGTTCCTATAAGCATAGATTAATTGTATATGAGGCATACAAAATATTATTTCCAAATCAATATATTCTGAAAACAGTTTAAATGATAAACAGTCCACATACTCTCAGTGATTTGAATTTTATTCCCCTGGTTAGCAGAATGGTTAGAATCTTAAAGGTATCTGGTTATTTATGTATTCCATTAAGGCATCATTTTCCCCATGTGCTCATAAAGTTCCACTTGACTTAGAGAATCATAATAGAGGGCAGAAATAATTTTTTTCAAGGCACATTTGTTTCAGACAAAAGATCATGATCATTCAATTCAGATGATCATGGAAACTGGGGATAAACACACACCATCCGAAATCCTGAGTGGTTCCTTATATTGCAATGAAGCAACTGCAGCCACTGGCTATGTCCTTTGCATCTGACCTTTTAGCTTGCCTGGGCCCAGAGATCATCAAAGCTTACTCAACGCTTCTCCCTCATTAAACATGGGAGAAAAGATGCCCTCATTGTGAGTGGCAGGCGCCCCCAGCAACATGGATGAGTAGAGTTCCAAGAAACTGTCTTCCAGAATCAGATGGAAAATTTTAGGTTTCAAAATAACAGACTCTCCATGAAAACACTTAAGAACTCCATGGTCTGAAATTGGAAGATTTAGAAACAAAAGAGAACCTCAAGGTCAAGACTATTAAATGCTTACAAAGTGACCTGATGGAGAAAATTGATTCTCTGCTTGTACTTGTTCCACTATCCATTCCTTTTCAACTACACATGAACAATTTGGGCACATGTATTTTTACATTCCCAGTAATGACAAAAGATGCTTTTATAAAAGAGTTTCCAAGATGTCATGGTTTAGAAGACAGTTTGGGAAATCATTTTAATATAGATATTTTTATACCAGTTAAGAAAGAAACTTTGCTGGGAATGCAGATCCTTAACGTGACAAGAGGGGTTATTGATAGCTATGGAGGGAGATTTGATGGGAAATCAGCCAGCCTTTCCTTGCCTATCAAAATCTCTCTTGGGAGTATATATGGGAGTTAGTAGCCATATGGTGGTGGTTTAGTCGTTAAGTTGTGTCCAACTCTTTGTGACCCCATGGACTACAGCCTGCCAGGCTCCTCTATCCATGGGATTTTCTGGGCAAGAACACTAGAGTGGGCAGCCATTTCCTTCTCCAGGGGATCTTCCTGACCCAGGGTTGAACTAGAATCTCCTGCATTGCAGGAGGATTCTTTACCAACTGAGCCACAGGGAACCCCAGTGACCATATGCATCTAATGTATTTTCTACAGTAGTACAAAAGATCATAATCTTAAAGAATTAATTGTTGACTTAAATACCTTCTTCTCCCACTATGGTTTCATCACTAACACCTGAAATAGAAAAATGACTGAATCTCTTATCACCATGGACTAGACCTAAGAGAACCAGATTAATATACATGGAAACATTGAATATTATTTAAATAACATTCATTCAATGATAAAGCTTCAGGAAGTCTCTAAGTGTTTAAAGAAGTGAGGTATGATGCAAGGACCCTAAACAGAGAAATAAACAGCAGGCCTAGTCTCAAATATCACCGACTAGATGTGTGATCTTGAAAAAAATCACTCAGCTCTCTGTATCTCAGTTTTCGCATTGATAAAATGGCAGTGGGATCAGGCTTTAATCTTTAAACTCCTTTCCAGTTCCAGGTAATCTCAGTGTTAACTGTCATTATACATTCTTTCCCTTTGTCAACAGATATTACTTTGGAGACCAGCTGAGAAAGTCAGAGGTGGCATACTCCGTCCTTGGGAACAACAGACGGTTTTGTCGTCTTTGATCTGGGTTCACACCACAGGCACTGAGGCAAGGGCATAGACAAACAAAAGTGAATGTCAAGAGCATTGCCAGGCCCATGTCAACAGAGTTTCTCTGTCAGATATACTGAGATGTAGTGCAAAATATCAGAAGGACAAGTAAAAGTAAAAGCATTCCTTGTGTTAGCTACTCATAGCTGACAGTCTAAGAGAGACAGGCCCAGAGAGAAATACCTCTATGTTTCATTCAGTCTGCTTTACGTTTAGAAGGGTTTCTTCCCCCTACTTAGCCTTCTTGGACTAGAGACAATCACGTCACACAACTGCCCGCAGAGAGAGAAGCTACAGCGAAAGGCCAAGAGGACGGCACGGATCTGAGGCCTAGCCCCCTTCTTACCTCCTCCACAGGACTCAGAGCACTTGGTGAAGCCCTCATACTCCCAGTCGTAGAGCTGGTCAAAGTCCTGCAGGCCACCCAAGAGGCCATCTGTCTCTTCCAGGTTAAATTCGGGAGCCTCCCCGTGGCACGGTCCTGCGTAGCAGGGGCGCTGGGACGCCGGCTTGGGTCCTTCACATTCGTCAACGGGCAGGTCGGCCACGGACTGAGAGAAAGACAGGAGCACCTGGCACCTGACCACCCGCACCTGGGTGCCCACACCACAGGTGACCGTGCAGGCCGACCAGGCCCTCTGGGATGAACCTGCAGTCCGCAAGCAAACAAGAGGACAGGATGAGAAGCCCCAGGCAGGAGACCGCAGGCACCGGGAGGGGCCGCATCCCCCCTGCCACTGGGCCCCAGGGCAGTCTCAGGACGTGCTCAGGGCTCTGCCACCCTGTCCTGGCCTGTGCTGGGTGCTTCAGGGCAGCTCACGAGCTCATCTGCCAGTCTCCGGATGGGTTTCTTCGTGAGTGTCACATGAACCCCCAGCTGGAAGATATTCCAGCCACAGACCACCTGCTTTCTCCCAGCTTTGCACCCACAGTGGTGGCTCTTCAGAGCAGGGAACTGATTTCTTCTCTCTTGATCTAAATTCCAGCCCTTGTGCCTCCTGCGAGATGTTGGCTATTCTTACAGCAGACTAATACTGATGCTAAAAACTATAACAAAGTAAGCCCTTAGAGATATTTAAGGAAGTATATATATATATATTTTTTGTTTTAGTCTGGATTTCAGATTCTGTAACTTTCTTTGCTTTTTTGCTCAATGTGCTTCCCAAGATTTATTTATATATAGAAAGAGAAAGAGGGTTTTTTCTTTTTTTTTTTTAAAGTTTCCAAGAATGGAGCAAAGCCTTGTTCCTCACACATTCTTTGAATTAGTCTGGCCTGCGATTCTTTTTATATCTGAGAGAAAACCCTTGCTACAAATTTAAATCCACAGGCATGTCACTGTAAACGAGAAGTTTTGCATCCATATATGTTTGTTTGACAGCCTCCAGTCCCTCCCCACCGAGCAAAGTCATATTAACGAGAACGTCCCTAAGTTTCTCTAGAAGGTAGGACAATATCCAAATTAAAAATAAATAAATAAATAAATAAGACTGTTTTCCTCCAACTAATCAACAATTGCCATATCTGAAATGACCTTGAGAAGTATCCAGGGAAAAAAAAGCCTTGAGGGCACCACTAATATTTTCACAAAGTTAGTATAATAATCTGGAGAAAGGACTTTGGAATAAAAATCTTAAAAAAATTTTTTTCTATGATCCTACTGCTTTTGCACTGGGAGTCGTGCTGAGGAGGCATGCAAACCTGGCTGTTTAACCCTGCTTTTGGCAGAAAAGGAAAGAAGTGATAAGAAGGTTATAGCATTAAGTCGCAGCAAGTGAAAATAGTTCCCATCTAGTTTAGGGAAGCTGAAATTCTAACAGGAAATTGATCCAAGTTTTCAAACTGAAAGAAGCAAAACAAAGTTTTGGTCTAAACCTGGGCAGGGAGACTGCAACAGAGACCCAGAGCCAACAGTGTCTGAGGCAGGGAGGGGTCCCCTGAGGAAGGATTTGACACTTGCTACCTTTGAAGAGCCACGCCCGAGAGGAGGATGAGGGTCATACACAATCTTGTCAGGAAGGTGGATTAAGGAGGAAGCATCACTCAGAATTATTCCCAAGAAATTCTCATCACAGGATCACCTCCCCCTTTCATTTTTTAATTCCTGACTCCATCTTCTGGCACCTCGAGAACGTGGTAGGGAAAACGCATGCAATAAGATTAAAATATCTTTCTCTTTAAATAATGCTACCTGTAGCCATCTTATAGGAATATAAAACCAAACTCTGCAATCAAAATAATTTTAACCCTCTTATTATATATTCACATCTGTCTGCCTGAGTCCTGGGATAAAAATCATAACAAATATACAAGCATTGAATTTTACAACCCAGGTGTGGACAGAAAGGAAAATATATACCATGCTATTGTATATATAAGAGAAACCCCAAAGCAAGTGATAAGTCTTTAAACTTTGACAACAGTGATGAATACTGCTTCTTTAATAATGTGGTCCTGAATTTTGTTTTTAAATAAAAAAGATGACAAGATCTCAGAAAGAAAAGTACCCTATTAGCTTTTCCAATCCAGTAAGGACTATTGCTCTGTCAGTTATAATAGCCCTTTTCAGTGACCATTACAAAAGACTAAGAATCAGATAGATTTTTTGGTAAAGAGCCAGATAGGGAAGATTTTAGATTCTGTGGGCTATGTGTGTGGGTTTTTGTTGTTGCAAAACTTAACTCTGTGAAAGCAGCCACAGGCAATATGAAACAAAATGAGTGTGGCTGTGTTCCAATAAAACTTTATTTATAAAAACTGGGGTGGGGAATGGGAAGGGAGATGGACGGGTCTAAATTTGGCCTATTGGGTTGTAGTCTTCCAACTCCTTCTATAGAACATTTAGTGGACATGTCAAGCACATGGAGATTCATCAGTTCTCTCAAAACTGATTTTAGGCATCTGTCTCCATCTTTTCCCACATATAGAAACTTATGAGAATGACAAGTAGCTAAACTGACTTATATTTTATCTCCTAGATTAAAAGTGAGTCCCAGATGCAATCTAGAATGTGAAGGAGGCACAAATGAAACCCTCAGCTCTCCCTGCCTATAACATCAATCACTTTGCATTTGTTCTCTCTCCAGGACTGGGAAGATACACCAAAATCACAGAAAATAGAAAGAGATGCCACTGCCCCATGAATTCATTGCAATGATTGAGACTTGTTTATTTTAAAGCAGCATCTAAATGAAAAAAGAATTATGTGTGTTGTGGGTACGTGTATATTTTTGACTATTTGGATACTTAGGGTTAATCTACTTTATGTTTCCCAAGTGAGAACGTTATCAAGTGTCAGACAGCGTTACTGGCATATCTCCCAACCCACTATCCTTAGGTCTTCATCAAGTTCACACCAATTAAGAACAATTTGGTCTTTAAGTGGTGCTGTCTTTCGGCACTCAGTTTAATTTCTCTAGTGCATACACTGGATGATATAATATTCTCTCTCACTGAAGGCAGGAGATTGTATTTCAAAAGAAAAATATCTAATAGTGCAAATGGCCAAACGAATAATAACTGTTTTTCATATGAAACCTTCCCCCACAACCCTGGATCTCCCAACTCTGTATTTACTATCTTGAGCTTTCTGGCCACAAGTGGGAGGAACAAAGGTCAGGCAGCGGGCAGTCAAATGAGCCTGGAGGTTTAACTGAAATGTTTAGAAGTTGAGTAGTTCTTGCTGAGTTAGAACGTTTAAAGTGTGACCTTTAAAATGGAGTCAATGTGCTTTTTAAAAATCTGCATGTTAATTGTCTGGATGTACACATGGACAATGTCTTATTGAAGTTTAATTTAGGCAACTTAACTATTCTCTTGGTAGCAGCACTGCTGCCAGAAGAATGAGGAACAGCTTGGATAAGCGAGTTCTTTAAATGGTGGGCTTAAGCTTCTGAACTGATTGATATGATTTCTGCATTTAGTTTTCCCATCTCCAGGATAAAACAAACAAATGAACAGAACCTTGGCAAATAAATTATTTATGTTTCTTCTGTTTGCAAGTTTCATTGTTCATTTCACTGCCAAAATGCTTATCCTTTAATTAGAGGTATAACCACATTCCCTATTTACAAAATAGATAAGTGATAATCAAATTCACTTGTAAAATCCCAAAGCAGTTTAGTTTATCAGTGGCTATTAACGGAGTCAGAAGCATGGACTGAAATAAAAAAAACTATCACTTTATTTGTACGATGCTATAGAGAAACAATTCACTCTTAAGTCTCATGTCACCTCAGGTATTAACCACTTAGCTCTAGTTTTATACACACAGTCTGATGTTTAACTTTTTTTTTTTTCCTCTTCCTTTTCTCCCTCCTTCTTTCACATGCGTGTTTGTTTAAAAAAATCATTGGGATTATTCAAAATATGAGTAGAACAATATAGTAGCTCTGGAGTGTTGTTTTGATGCTGTTACGAGCCTCAGCTCATTCTCTAGTTTCAAAATACAAACTGAAACTTGCAGGAAATCACGTTACAGATATTTAATTTTAGTTTAGTTTTCAATCTTATAACATTTGAATTATAATTTGATGGGGCCATATATTTCTTTTTCTTCTTTCTTTGGTGGTTTTAGGGTGAAGGGTGAGGAGGGAATAAATTTAATAGTGTAGGAAAAAATTATAACAACTTTAAAACAGACCCTAAATATTACTGGATATTCTGTTCAGTGCATTCTTTCTGATTATTGCAAAATTTTAAAATCTCTGAGATTTAAAATAACCATGAGTTATCTTTACTCCTCTATAAACTGTAGAAAATTGATCATGAAAATGATTCAGGCTTATAGAAATGAGACTTAATTGTGTCTAGTGGAATGTAATTGGTTGTCCTGTAGATAAACCCATTTTGTATCTACTTGTAAATTCATTTCAGCATTCTTATTTGCCTGAATTTGTTTGGCTCTTTTAAATTTCCTTTGAATTGGTTGTAACATCTCCCTAGTTTCTTCATTAATTATTGAGGTCAATACAATCTTTGACAGATGATTATTTTATATTTGCATGAGATTCGTGATTATTCCCTTTCTAAAATTTTCTCATTTAACAGTGACCACAGAGGGATCTGGAGAAGAGTGTATTGGAAAAATAAAATATTGTATAAGTAATTCTATGCCAAATTAACCAGAAAGTCTTTTACATAAATATGTCATTTGGGGACCAAAAAATCATTATTTGTTATTGGTAAAAATGGTATTTCGTGTTACTTCATCTTACTTTTAACTCAGTCTTTCTCTCTTCTTTTTCTTTAGTCTTAAAAGAGTTGGTTCTTCTGATTTTGGACAATCTTTGAGAGTAAAATCTTTAGGAAAAGGTACAGTTACCTAAAATCTAGCTGGGCATTTGGATCTATGAGCCATTTGGATCTATAAGAAAAAAACATTGCTGCTGGGTGGGAAAGAAAGTTAGAAAGGGAAATAGAAACACATTTTTTCATCTACTTAATCATTTATTCAATGTCTCTAGGAAATTAAAGGTTTTTTTTTTTTTAATAAAAACCTTCAAATTAGTAGACAAATAAAATGTGGGAATGCTACAAAGGGAAGGCAATTCTTTAACTGTATCACTTTAGGAGTTTTAGAATTATAGATAAAATCCATCATACTAAGACAGACTTAAAATGATTATTTAAAAATATAGCTAAAGCATTAAGGTGTTGAGAGTATACTTATCCAAGATATGCCTCTACATTCACTTACAGCCATACCTAAATCATTCCAAATAAATGATAATCTAACTTATTGTAAAAATTCTTTAGTCAAGGATACTTGATCTGCATGTGGAATTATAAAAATATTTCTCAACTGCTGCTGTTAGTTTATAACTTTCTGGAACTGCAAATAATTCACGCTAGTTATGCAACGCATACTGAAGTCTCCAAGCAAAATTTTGTAAAGATGTCCAAGATACCACTCTACAAAACATCTAATAGCACCACTTTTTTGTCATAGATTCTTCATATCCATATCATGCCTGAATTGGGAGGGTATTCAGCAGTGTAAAATGCCTAGTAGTATAACCAAGAATAGAATGATTCTAGAAATTAAGCTGACAAAACAAATGACAATTTTGGTGCAGTCACCAGTATGATTATTTGAAATAAAATTCAGTGACTACCCTGTCTAGTACTGCTAACCAGTGATGCGAAGAAAGGACTCAGTTCCCTAATTCTCTAAAGCATCCTGGGAAAGCTATTTTAGTGGCATTTTCCAAGTAGTTGACATCATTTTCTCATGATAATGATGCCCTTTTGAGTTCTTTGAGAGGCAGCTGGCCTCTGCAAGAATGCCTCAATGGCTTTCTTGCAGAAATGCTCAGTGCTGGAAGGAGGGGAAAAAAGGCTGACTGCATTAAAAATCACATTTTCCTTTCAAAGAGACTTTGTACTAGAAGGAAATGCTGTGGGAGATCAGAGCTCTCTCCAAGTTCTAAGAAGCCAGAGATGACTGGACTCTTTCAAAGTCTAGGACCTCATACATCCGAGTACTCTGTTAAACTCATCTTGTGAGTGTGAGCCAGCTTTCTCTGATGTGGTTCCAGACAAACATTAGAAGGAATCTTACTAAGAGTGGGACCCTCTTGACCATCAGGATGTTATTCTGCTTTAACAAGAAGAGAATAGCCAGGAGAAAGACAGTTGATAATAAACGTTTCAGAGTATTGGCCCCCGAATTTCTGCTATTCCTGACATATCCAGTCCTCAATTATCTTATTTCCAGTAGCATCCGAGACACCTGATCGTGCCTTTTTCCCTGAATTACTTTCTCCTCAACTCACAAGGCATCAAACTTTGCTTGTTTTTGTTTTCTGGTCACTTCCTTCTCAGACTCCTTTTCTAAATCCTCCTCTCCTTAAACTCTAAATATTGCAGTGCCTGAAGGCTCAGTTTGGTGTGGTCTTCTGATGTGCTCATCAGTGATTCTTGGTTTCAAAAACCACCAAAGTTCAGGCAATTCTATGTATTGACTCTCCAGTCTAGACCTTTTATCTGGGCTTCATACTGAAACTTTCTTTTTTTTTTTTTTAAATTAAGATTTGGGATAGGGAGCCATTTTTACTCTTTGAGAGGAATAAACATTAACATATTTAATAAGTTTTAAAAAATTAAATAGTGTGTCTTAGGTACAAGTCTCACTTCTAACTGCTTTATAAATAAATGTTAAAACCCAAGAATAATCTAATGAGATAAGAATTATCATCTCCATTTAATATGTAGATAAGGGAACAGGTATAAACCACACACCTAGAAGAGTTTCATGCTCTTAACCACTACACATTGACATCTCTCCTGATTGACATGCTCACTTGGATATTTCAAAGTTATCTCCAACTTAAAGTGTTCAAAATAGAACTCTTGAGTCCCCTCTTCAGCATCTGATTCCTCTTCCAACCTTCATCACAGCAAATGATTCAACTGGACAGCTAATTGCTCACGTGAAAAATTAGGATTTACTCTTGACCCTGCATTTTCCCTAACTCCTCACTTTCAAACAATTTCCAAATTCTACTAATTCTCCCTCGAAAATATATCTGAAATCCATTTACTTCTATCTCTACTACATCTACCTTGATATAATAGCAGCAACAACCACAACAATAATAGCTAACGTTCACTGATATGTTTAAAAAAATTTTTTTTTTGTGAAGGATAAATGCTTTACAGAATTTTGTTGTTTTCTGTCAAACCTCAACATGAATCAGCCATAGGTATGCATATACCCCCTCCCTTTTGAACCGTCCTCCTATCTCCCTCCCCACCCCACCCCTCTAGATTGATACAGAGTCCCGTTTGAGTTTCCTGAGTAATACAGAAAATTCCCATTGGCTATCTACTTTACATATGGTAATGTAAGTTTCCATGTTACTCTTTTCATACATTTCACCCTCTCCTCCCCACTCCCCATGTCCATAAGTCTATTCTCTATGTCTGTTTCTCCACTGTTGCCCTGTAAATAAATTCTTCAGTACCATTTTTCTAGATTCTGTATATATGCATTGGGATATGATATTTATCTTTCTCTTTCTGACTCACTTCACTCTGTATAATAGGTTATAGGTTCATCCACCTCATCAGAACTGACTCAAATGCATTCCTTTTATGGCTGAGTAATATCTCATTGTGTATATATACAACTTCTTTATCCATTCATCTGTTGATGGACATCTAGGATGCTTCCATGTTCTAGCTATTATAAATAGTGCTGCAATGAACAATGGGATACATGTGTCTTTTTCAATTTTGGTTTCCTCAGGGTATATGCCTAGGGGTGGGATTGCTGGGTCATGTGGTGGTTTTATTCCTAGTTTTTTAAGGAATCTCCAAACTGTCTTCCATAGTGGCTGTATCAATGTTTATTCCCACCAACAGTGCAAGAGCATTCCCTTTTCTCCACACCTTCTCCAGCATTTATTGTTTGTAGACTTTTTATGATGACCATTCTGATTGTGGTTTTGATTTGCATTTCTCTAATAATGAGCAATGTTGAGCATCTTTTCATGTGTTTGTTAGCCATCTGTATGTCTTCTTTGGAGAAATGTCTGATTAAGTCTTTTCCCCATTATTTGACTGGGTTGTTTGTTTTTCTGGCATTGAGTTCTATGAACTGCTTGTATATTTTGGAAATTAATCCTTTGTCAGTATACTAATGATGAAAAATCAGAAAGAGAAATTAAGGAATCAATCCCATTCACCATTGCCACAAAAATAATTAAATATCTAGGAATACACTTACCTAAGGAGACAAAAGAACTATACACAGAAAATTATAAGACACTAATGAAAGAAATCAAAGACAACATAAACAGATGGAGAGATATTCCATGTTCCTGGGTAGGAAGAATCAATATTGTGAAAATGACTATACTACCAAATGTAATCTACAGATTCAATGCGATCCCTATCAAATTACCAATGGCATTTTTCACAGAACTAGAACAAAAAAATTCACAATTCATATGGAAACACAAAAGACCCTGGATAGCCAAAGCAGTCTTGAGAAAGAAGAATGGAGCTGGAGGAATCAATCTGCCTGACTTCAGATTATACTACAAAGCTACAGTCATCAAGAGAGTATGGTACTGGCACAGAAACAGAAACATAGACCAGTGGAACAAGATAGAAAGCCCAGAAATAAACCCATGCACCTATAGGCACCTTATTTTTGACAAAGGAGGGAAGAATATACCATGCGGCAAAGAGAGCCTCTTCAATAAATGGTGCTGGGAAAACTGGACAGTTACATGTGAAAGAATGAAATTAGAACACTTCCTAACACCATACACAAAGATAAACTCAAAGTGGATTAAAGACCTAAATGTAAGACCAGAAACTATAAAACTCTTAGAGGAAAACAGGCAGAACGCTGGATGACATATATCAAAGCAAGATTCTCTATGACCTATGTCCTAGGGTAATGGAAATAAAAACAAAAGTAAACAAGTGGGACCTGATTAAACTTAAATGCTTTTGCACAGCAAAGGAAACTATAAGCAAGGTGAAAAGACAGCCTTCAGAATGGGAGAAAGTAATAGCAAATGCAACAACTGACAAAGGATTAATTTCCAAAATACACAAGCAGCTCACTGATATGTTTTAAGCATTTCTATACATTAACTTGTTATAACATTGTTAAGAGATGTGTATTGTCAGAAACATTGTTAAATGGGCAAACAAGATTACTGGCTTTCTTTCAATGGAAAGTCTAGCAGACTTACAGAGGCTGTCAAATTCTAAGGCAATTAGTCTATTTTGGAACTATATAGAGATGCAAGGTTCCTTGTAGGGGGCCTGTAATGATGGAGATGTTTTTAGTTCAAAGTGATGGACATTATTTTTCTGTTCATGTCAATGGAAATAATTTTGCCCAAGAGAAAATACAAACTTTTCTAAATCCAATTCACATTAGAACTTGTTTTATCATTTTACTGGTTTCTTCATAATTCATGAGTTAAACAAAAATTTGACATGTGCTCATTTTATATTTATTAACAGAAATCATGATTTTAACTTTCTAAAGATTGTATTTTAACAATATCTTCATCCCCACTTCTAGATAATAAAATTGACACACAGATATTCCCAAGGTCATACTGCTAAATAAATGGCAGAGGCAAGATTTAAACCATGGCCATTTACTATAGAATCCGTGCTCTTCACCAACTCACTGTCCTGGCTCTCACACTGCCACATAAGCCAGATCACTGAAGCTAACATCTGCTCTCTCCTGAACTTCCACAATAGCCACTGGTCTGTTTTCTTCCTCTGTTAGTCCTTACTAACTCATTCTTCATGCTGTAGCCAGGAGGTTCTTAAAATGTAAAGCTTTTGATTGTTTCTGTTATATTCAGAAGGAAAGCTAAACTCCTTACCAGGGTTACATTATACTATTATCCACCTTCAACTCCTACTATTCTCCCCTCATCACTGGCTTCCAGACGTACTAGTCTTCCTTCACTTGCTTAAACGTGTGTAGTTCTTTCATGACTCAAAGTTTTGAAATGTGTGGGTCACTCCCTGGATGAATCTCCTCTTCCTCTCAGTTTAGAATAACTTCCATTCATCCTACAGGTCTCAGCTGAAATGTCCCTTCTCAAAGAAGACATCCTTGACCTTGGACCTATTGAAAGCCCCATCAGACTCTCCAAGAGTACTTCTTCATTCGTTTTCTTATAACAGTGATCAGTTTTTGATAATCAAGTGTGAATATTTATGGAATAACTCTCTTCCTAAGACTAAACCTCCATGAAGATAGAACTTCACATAACAGGTGCTCAATAAATACGCTTAAAAAATAATCAGTGAGTGAATGGATAAATAGGAGGTTATGGATTGATGTTATGAGTGATTTGATATTGGGTTTATTCTTGGCCCCAGAGATTGAAACCAAGCTAGATAAAAAAGTTAACAGCCTAAAACCTTTCCAGGCATTGGCATGGGAAATCCAAAAACCTTTTCCTGATTTAGAAGTTTCTTATGGTCTTTCGAGACGTGAATGTGCCCAGATTTAGTGGCTATCATAGGCTGATTTATTTATATTCTTAGAGCTGCCCTTGGGCAGTATGGGGAGGCCTTAATTCATCTTGATGAGGTTTGGGTTATCATGCAGCTTGAAGCAAGTTTAAATTCTTTGTCTATCTTACTTCAGTTAAATCTCAATAAAAATGCTGTTTTATAGAATAAAAGGATTTGGGGGCAGTTTTAAACCAGAGGCTGCCTTCAGTAATTTATACACGATGCTGATCTAACACTGGTTATTTTATAACCAGCCACCCATCAGTGAAGACTCTGGAGCATTCTGGAAGTGTTCCTAGGTTAGAGAAGCCCCCTCTTTAAAAGTCATTATACACAGAGATTTGGGGAAAAGAGAATATAGACCTCTAACTGTTGCAGATACAAATGGAGCCAAATCATTCTTCTCAAATGAAAAATGAAGCTAGGACACTTGTTTCAGACCATCTTTCTCTCCACTGCTTTTCTGACCTACGTGAACAGAACATGATTTAAAAGTTTGGTTTTCCTTGAGGCTAGTCTGATGATTTAAGAAACCAGGTCCCAGGGACTAAAATGCCATCAGAGCATACAATGCTATTAGTGCATTTGGAGTTCTTAGCTTAATAACAGAATGTAGATGTTAATGTACATTCTTTTCCCTGAATTTGATAAAAATATAAAATACTGTAAACTCAGAACACTTGTCATGAACCATTTCTTCTTCACACAGAGCAGAATTAGTTTATCTTGCAATTTTGTAAAGGTTTCTTCCCCTTAATTCAACAAGTTTGGCAAAGCTTTCCAATGAAAAGTTCAGTTCATTAAAAATGACCTTAATGGACTTAACATATATTGGTGCTGACAGGGTCCATACTTTATTTTGGCACACGAGGATCCCATTAATTTGTCTTTGCCACTCTCTAGGGCTCAGCAGAGCAACAGTTCAGATTTAGGTCTGAAAGTAGCTACAGAATAAGCATTAAGTGGAGACAGTAGGAAGGGCTGACACATTCAAAACTTATTGGTTTGCAAGAAAGGCTTTTCTAGTGACTACATAAAAATGTCTCTGTCTCCTCTCTTGAATTTGTTATTGATTTTTCTGTCCCAGTGCATGCTGGGAGCAAGCTTGGGAGATCAACTGTATATAACTCAGAGCTGAGAGAGGATGAGCACTTTCCAAACTTTCCTTATTTTTGCCATTTGTTACAGATTTCTTTTTGTTCAAATCAAGGTAACTAACCCTTGTCCTTTAGGATAAATTTCTGGCTAAATTCAAAGTGAGATGGCTATAAGCGAGTCTTGAAAGAGTCTCAAAAGCATAGAGGGGATGCAGAGAGGTGGTGTTAGCTAAGAGCCATGAGCTGAAATTGGGGGGTATTTGTGGTCACTTGTGGTTGTATCACATGCTATATGATATAACATGTATGAAGCAGAGGTACCACCTCTCTCAATTTCTCCATTTGTAAATGAATGATTATGAAACATGTTTGCTCTCAATGTTTTCAAGGAAGATGAATGATACTGGAAAAGGTGCAACCATAGCCACAGTTAACACTTAAACAGAGTTTCCTGCATATCAGGCACTTTACACATAACTTAATCCTCTCAGTATCTTTATGATGTAGATACCATTATGTTCATTTCTCAAATGAGAAAATTAAAGCCTATGGGGTAAAGTGACTTTTCAGGGTCCCCTGTTACTATTGGGGGGAATCCATGATTCACATTCAAGGAGTCTGTCCCTGGAGCCCACACTTTCCACCACTGGGCATGCTGCTACCATGCTTGTGGGTGCTTCGTCGCTTCAGTGGTGTCCGACTCTTTGTGACCCTATGGACTATAGCCCATCAGGCTCCTCTGTGCAAGGGATTCTCCAGGCAAGAATACTGGAGTGGGTTACCTTGCTCTGTGAGCAATAGTTAAAGTGCTTTTTACTTTGATTCTAGCAGGGCTGTTTTCTTGTTTGAGAACACAAATTCAGAGACTCACCCCCCTCACCAACTCACATAGTTGGCAACCTGATGTATCTGAAAAAACTTCAAATTTCAGGAAATTATCTGGGAATTTGGTAGTATATTTTTCAATACCTAACACAGATTAATGAGGTACATTTTTGATATAAAATATCCAATCATTTGGTATATAAAAAGATAAAATAATCTTTCCTCAAGTGCTAGTTTTAGAGTCAAAGTCAGATACACAGAAATTTTATCATCATCGGCCAATCCCCGCATTTATGCCCCCACGACACCTTTGGTTCCTATTACAGTCTTCTTTCTCTCATTTCTTGTATTTGTGCCTTTTTACCATGTATTAGCTTAACTATCCTGATACTGGAGCTCAGAGGAACAGAGAAGATTAGAGAGAGTTCGGGAATTCAATAAAAATTCTCTTACACTTCTTGTGAAATCACTAACACGATTGTGCTGTGCATACCCAAACTCCAAATGTCATTTCTTCCAAATAGCTGACTCATTTGTTCAATCTGTGGATGACTGGCCAATACTCAACACTTTGGTCACAATCTTATCATGCCTGTGGTAAGCACACACTCAAGGTTTCTTGAGGGCAAGGACTATTGGATTTCTTTTTACAAAACCTGCACTTGGCACAAAATTTGGTCTCGAGCAGGTGACTTAAGAGTGAATTCAATTTCTTTCATTGGGAGATGTGAACAATTAGGAGGTCGAATATTATCTAAAATACATGATCACCCAGAGAATTTATTTAAGCATTCTGTAGAGGATATAAGGGAGGAGAGCAATCTGGGTAGACCAGGAGCCCAGAAAGGAAGGAGCTGGAAGGGAGGGAAGTCATGATGGTTATGGGAATCAGGGCTCATTCATTCTGGCCAGTAGGAGGCTTTCACTTTGCAGGTGCCAAATCAAAATTAAATGCTGTTGTGCTGTTTTTACTGTCTAATTCTAATGTCATGTTCTGCTTCAGCATCCTTTCGGAGGATTTAATGATCAGCAAACAGTGTTTACAATTCTTAACCTTAGGTGACTCTTGATTCCTAAGACATATATTTGTTTCTCCCTTAAGATATTTCTTTTTATGTTCTATGGCCCGAGATTCACAAAGAGAATGTACTTGAGGTATTTTACATTAAGGGTATGAACAACAAAACTATCTGGTTCCATTACCATTTTTTGATTCCCTAAATACTCTTTGGGGGAAAATATAAAAACATGTGTCACCCAATTAACATTTCTAACCACTTTAAAAAAAATATGAATTCACATTCTTAACCACTGAGTTAAGCCATCCACATTCTCAGACAACTTACTAGATATAAATATGGACTAATGTAAACATATTCTTAAATATTATATATTTAAATACTATTTTCAACAAGGTAAACAAGCCATTTAATGACTACAAGATCACCATGGTGACTCTTATTGGCTTTTCTTTCTGTATTTAATTTCTTGTGGGTTCTCGTCACACAGATGCATGACAGGAATTCCTCTTTGCCTCTTACTGAACAGCCCCATCACTAAGCTGATGCCATCTGGCATCCAGATATTACCGCTGCTTTCTGCCTGCTTGCTTTCCTTCTTCCTTTTTAAAATGGCTCACACCAAGGTTATTTATGGCAATATATTTAAGGTTTGAGTATTGTGTTGCAGCCAAAAAATGTTTTCCAAACCATGCAGTCAAACTGTTCAATGAAAATCTAGTAAGATAAGTCAAGACTTTTTTTAAGTGCAAGATCAAGGCACAGAGGACCACCCAATCATACCTTTGAAGCAAAACACTGGTAAGGGTCTCCACCTGTGTGCCAGAATGTGCCAGGGTTAGCTGGAGGAATGGATGGTTAAAATGGTGATGTTGGTCAAGGGGTATCTAAGGGAACCAACCACCTGCCTCCTGTCACTTGTTCTGAGCCATCCAAGCAGAACTCGTGTTGACTGAAATCAATCTGGGGGGATACCTGGCTCCCTAGATGCCCAATTAGTTTTGCCTTCTTCTTCCTGGGGTGACTGGGTTCAGAAAGCAGAAAATCTAAAAAGAGAAAATCAAAGCATCAAGAGCTGCCGGGCCATACCATTTTCTTAAGCCTTGGGGGTCGGTGCAGCGGTAAAGAACCCTCCTGCCAGTGCAGGAGACTCAAGAGATGCGGGTTTGATCCTTGGGTTTGGAAGATCCCGTGGAGGAGGAAATGGCAACCCACTCTAGTTTTCTTGCCTGGAGAATCCCATGGACAGAGGAGCCTGGCAGGCTATATAGTCCATGGGGTCACAGTTGGACATGACTGAGCACACATACTTAAGCCTTAAGCCCTCACTTAACAGATTATACCCTCTAGGGTACTGAGTGGCTTATTAGTGGCTTGAAGAAGTTAAGAAAATGAAAATTTTCCTCCCTATTTCAAGTCGGATTAGGATTTTTTTTTAATTTATTTATTTATTTTTTCAGTGGGTTTTGTCATACATTGACATGAATCAGCAATAGATTTACACGTATTCCCCATCCCGATCCCCCCTCCCCTCTCCCTCTCCACCCGATTCCTCTGGGTCTTCCCAGTGCACCAGGTTCGAGCACTTGTCTCATGCATCCCACCTGGGCTGGTGACCTGTTTCCGGATTAGGATTTTTAAGGCCAGCTGATTAACTACAACAGAAGCAGAGAGCTGTCTTGACAGATCCCAGAAGTCACCAGCGTTTCATTTTTGCTCAAGAAATTAAGCTGTCAAAGTGCCTATGTGGTGTATGTGGCTTGAGGTGGTCATGCTGTTTATGCACACATCCCAACAAAGACTAAAAGGAAGGTATAAAAGCAGGATACGGCAAATCAAGTCAAGTGATTTCTTTAGCTTCTACCTAATTAATGAATACAGTTGTATGACCGGTTTTGTTCTGACCCTTCACCAAACACAAGTAACATTTTGATGGTTAAAAAAAATCTAGAAAGCTATTTCCACATATTGTTTGTGGAAGCAATCAGCTGGCATTTCAAGGATGTGTCCCAAGCCTGATAATACTCTCATCAACTGAAAGCAAATGCAAAAACATAATTTAAATAAAAGCGGAAGAGAATTCCCTAAGTCCCTCTCCCCTTTCCAGTGCTAGAATGGCACTGCTATTATCCTCAGAAAAATGCAACTCTCCCAGAATTTTACTTTTAGCAGAAGTCTCTCTTAAATCATATTTTTTTCCTGCATTAATTAGGTAGCAAGGATTTCTATGGATTTCTTAGCCGACATCCTCAGAAGCGAGTTGACTTTATTGTATTAATTTATAAGGTTTTCTGTGCTTAATCAGTTTCACTAGCTAAAGTGCCCCCCACCCGATCTTTTAGTTTCAGTTTGGGGTTGGATCTTGTTCATGTTGTCCTGCTCAATCAAGAGAAATAAACATACGCTGTTTAAAGATTTTTGAGGTTGGTTGTCAGGGAAACCTGATAAAAACCTATGTGTGGATTAAGGCAAATTATGACCACCAGTGAAAAGTCAATTTAGAGAGCAAGATTTCTACATGTGGGTTAGGAAATCAGTTTCTGCAGATCAAGAAAATAGACTCAAGGCGATATTCCTACCCTCATACTATATGAATCAAATACATCATAAATAAACCAGTCTGTTGCTGCAGGAAAAAAACAGCAACATCTAAATGCATTTCTAAATGAAGCTGTAGCTTCATAAGACAAACCTCACCACAGTTAAGCATGTACTGGGTTGGCCAAAAAGTTTGTTCAGATTGTTCCATAACATGATATGGGAAAACCCAAATGAGCTTCTTGGTTAGCCCACTACATTACCATCATGTGACCCACTTTGATATTTATTTCAGTTATTCTATGAAACTTATAACTGTATTTGTATCTTCTGCAGGGCATTTAGTTTAGTGGAACAACAATGCTGGTATATACGTCTATAAAGATTTAGTTATTTTTTTGGCAGTTCAGTTTTCAGTCTTTACTATAGGTTTTTTCTAAACATGTCTTAGAGTGGTTGCTTTCCAACATGTTTTTGGCTACAGCGCTAACCAAATTTTTTTTTTTCTATTTTGGGGTTACCAAAAGAATCTATTATTCAATAATGGTATACCCATTTACTAAAGATTTAAAGTTACAGATTTTCTTCCAGTATTCAATGAGACAGGCTAGTGATAATGTTTTCTATTTTACACAAGGGGAAATAAATGATATTTGCTGTTTTACTACAGAACTCTGAATGTTAACTGGAGCCAAAGCAGGAGATAATAGTCCTGGACCACTGTTCCTGCTTCTCTGATGAGTTCAGAAGTGACAACCGCAGCTTCTAAACATTACTGTTTAATTTAAGCAATGTGTGTCTCTTCTGTGGGAAGAAGAAAGACTTGCTGACAGTATATCATTTTTTCATTATAGTATGGAGAATAATTATAGATTGCTCCATACATTTAGAAACTAGTCTATGTGGCATAAAAAAGAATTAAGACCATGCAAAATTATGTTTTTAAATTTCAAAATCAATTAAAAAAAGAATGTGACACATAGGACCTTTCTAGGGTTCAGTGCATTAAACAGGTAAAGTGTATTAAAATGTGGAAACCATATACCTTTCATTACAGCATTCTACAGCTGTCATTTATTTCATTTTGGTATAAAAGTAATTATTGTTCTGAGCATAATATTAATAGTACACATTTCCTTTACCCAGCACTAGCACTCTAATTACAATCTACTTCAGTTCAGATTAATCATGCCAAGATGGCAATTCCATTACACCAAGAGTGAAATTTAATAATCTAATATATGGCTATAGTTTCAATGGTTAAAATTATGGGTTTAACTACTTAAGGGATTTGTTAGGATTAAAGTTAAGCATAATGCATCTTAATCAGAAGTTTAGTGGAAAACACTCATTACAAAATATGGATATATAATGTTGTGGTCTATGTAATGCTTTTGCAGAAGCATTAAAGTTTATTTAGAGCTTTCATTTGAGAAGTATCTAGTAATGGCAAATGTGTCTAATTATTGGTATAAGATGTTTTGATCTAATTTAAACTTTGCTATATTATTTAACATTGGTCATAATGCAATATTACATACAGAATTATGCTTCAGACCACATAACAGAATATAATGTACAGGGGAGCAGAGTTTATTTAGGTAAAATAAAACCTAACTGGCTTTAAATGTATATTAACCTAAGAATACATATAAGGAGTAACTAGCTCCAATTATACGGAATCTTTCTGTTTCAAATAGGACCTTGGTGGATTCAAGAGTTAATATCCCTCTAAAATGAACTGCTTCCTTCCTCTCCAGGAAAGGAAGGCCTGTCAAGCCAGGTACTGGCAGGAGAGAAACAAAAAGTTTTAAGCCTTTATATAGTCACATAAAAGTAGCACTGTAATGTTTAACCACTGAGTTTTCTCCAAAGTTCTGTAGTGGTTAGTTGATTTTTCTTAAAACCTTTCCTCAAAGAAGTAGAAAAAAAAATGCTACAGCAACTTTATAACACAGAAATAACCTATGTTTTGCTTCTTATCTTTTTTTTTTTTTTTTTGCTTCTTATCTTTTAAGAAATTTGTTTGCTCATATATAAACCATTTTTCTGTGAAACAAGTGACTACCTACCATTTCTTCACAAATGAACTTTGGTCATTGTACCAATTTGTATCTTGGGTTTCTTTTTCAATCTCTTGATGTTTAGGGTGTGATTCAGAACACAATTTGTGTTCTGGCAAACAATACTAGATTTTGATTCAAACAGGATGACTCAGAGGAGAGTCTAAATTGCTATTAAACATATAGATTACAATGTTAATTTATGTATTTAGTAAAATTTAGTAAAGCCTACTAAATGCAAACAGCCAACTCTTTGGAAAAGACCCTGATGCTGGGAAAGATTGAAGGCAAGAACACAAGCCGGTGACAGAGGATGAGATGGTTGGATGGCATCATTGACTTAATGGACATGAGTTTGAGCAAACTCAGGGAGACAGTGAAGGATAGGGAAGCCTTGCATGCTGAAATTCATGGGGTTGTAGAGTCAGACATGACTTAGCAACTGAACAAGAACTACATTTGGAAACCATTTTGTATCCTGAACGCTATACTGTGAGCTCTTGGAAGCTCACATAACATGTCTTATGTACTAATGCATAGTACTGAGTCTAGTGCTTGTATTAAATAAACTAGATAATCATCAATTGGAGAAATTGCTTTGGGCATAGATGAAATTCATCAATAAAGTGCTTTCCTGAATTTTTAAAAATGATGCAACAGAGAGGCCTATCAGTGTATTCTAGTAGAATCAGTATGCAGTTATTGATCGATCAATCTGTCTCTATTCCTGTTTTCTCTTGTGAAGTATCTAGTGGTCTTACAGATTTCACAGCCTTGATCAAACAGAGCAGTGGGAGAGAGACCTGGTATCCATCTACTACCGATCCAGCAAGAAAGGGGAAAGAAAAGCTAATGAGTTTCCTTTGCTTTCAGATATATTTCACTTCCCCTTTCATTTTTGTGAGTGGCTATATTGCAAAGCTGGGAGATAAGGAGTACAACAAGCTTCCTAGGCTTTCACAGCTAATCTACGCTACATCATCAGATGCAGCCTGGACTTTCTTACCTTCAGCCTCTTGGCAAGAGAAAAGAGAAGGTCAGATTTTGGAGAAGAGGGTAGGCACTACATTTTCATTTTCATAACTCAAAAGATTTAGAGAACAGTCATGTTTTGAGAAACGCTTTGATAAATCTCCAACCTGACAGCCCCAAAGCCTCACTCTACTCTTGGTAAGAGGAGTACACTTAGTTCAGAACCTCTGTAAGCCTGGGTGAGATACCTCTTTCTTTAAACCAATCGACATCCAAAGCCAAACAACTCGTGGTTGAAAACTTACGAGGGCTCTTCTGACACAGCGCCTCCTTCTTCGAATTCTTGGGCTTGTTTGTACCACGGCAGCTTGGCCTCTACCGGAAGTTTTTCTGAGAATTCAGCGCATAGAGACGGGGTTAGAGCCAATTTAGGATTGCAAGGAAACGCTATTTTCTCCTCCCCAGTTCTCAGTTTTGTGCTACCTAAAAGTTATCATGTTGATAACTGTAAATAATAGGTTTTCAGGTTAATTTCTGCATATGAGTGCCCTTTATTATGTTGAAGAGTGAAGTCTTTTTATTATGAAAGTTATAACTTTAGGAGCTCAATACGTATGTAAAGAATCATCAAAGTATCTTTTCACTATTTCCTCTTGAAAAGATAGAGCACTATTTACCTTTTAAAACAAAATACAGTGGAATATATTGTGATATTTTCATAAATTCTAACTTGTTTTTCTTTTGCTTTTTGGCTAAGTGTGATCTATGCCATAATGTAAAAAACAAACAAAACTGCCACTCTGAAATTCTCAAAATGTTGCTTTAGACACCTGACTCATGCAATATCCACCAGAGGTTCACTGACAATTGGAATATGAGGAACTTGGGGTCCACAAACCATAATTTGGCTTGCTTCACATATTTATCTAGCTTTGGTCAAACAATTCAAAATAAGCTTCCTAACAACTTCCTGGGGGGGGGCGGGAAACAACAACAACTGTGGTGGAGAAAAAGAAAGAGGGAGGTTATAACTGCTCCTACATAAGTAACTGCCAAGATTTGCACTTTGACATATTTATTAAGGTCATTTATAGGCATATTGCCTTTATAGTGTGAGCCAGTGAAGCTCTATCACCATTTTATAACATATAATTATAAAGATGAAAGAAATATGTCTATATATGCATACACCATAGAATTATATGGCATTTTAAGGATGTTTAGAGAGCCAGACTCACTACCTAGTTGTGAAAATACAGATTTTACTCCTGACAGTTACCCACAAACTGCTTTTCTTTCTCTGAAGTGGCTGGGTAAAGAAAAACAAATAAAAAATGCATTATTTTAACCTGGGGCATCACTTTTTATCCTCTGTGTGCAACAACCATTTAGAAAACAAAGCCAGTGAGAAATGTAAAATTCCCCAAGCCAAAAGGATTTGCTAACATTTTGAACCTGGCAAAATGGTTCCAAATATACATGCATAGTTTTATAACTAGCCCACCTCTCCAAGATAAAGGAACTCAGTCAATGAAGGTGTCTATGACCACTTGAACCATCCCTGGTTTTCAATAATGAGCATTCAGCTTAGCATGAATAGCAGGCTTGTAATATTTTACTGTCTTTTTGAATTGACTCTGCCAGTTGTATCAGTAGCCCCTGATCCTCCTATATTTGAGGAAGCTAATGATACTCAAGAGCTGAAGATAATATTCTTGCAAAACTTACAACAGGCAAGGCAGTGGGTTGTAGACATCAATAGGTTTATTCCAATTTTCCTTTCAAATTATGATTCTGGAATCCAGTTTCATATTAATTTTTAATTTTAAAGCTTTCAATATAAAAAGCAACAACTTTTTGTTGTTGTTTTATTAGTTTGAAGTATGGTATATTTCATGCTTAGCAAAGCAGACAGTTTGGATTCACTGCTTTTTTTTTTTTTAAACTGAGGTGTAGTTAATTTACAATGTTGTATCAGTTTCAAGTATATAGCAAGGTGATTCAATGATATACATACATATATATATGTATATATATACACACATTTATTAATTGATTAAGCCCTCTCCCTTTTTTACTTGATGAATCTTACTGCCTTGTTTTTAATAGCAAGCAATGTGAATAGTAAATCACACATATATTTCTATAATATCTTTATAATATCTTGCTTCAAGTAGATCTGATTTTTTGTTTTTTTTTTCCAGCAGCAATCTTCCATTAATTTTCTTACTCAGGAGAGAATTACATCAATACATAGTGCCTAAAAACAATTTGCAAGCAAAACTGTTGGAAAGACTTTTAGAAACAGTTAAGTCCATTTAGTAGAGTCTAAGTTATGAAGAATAGTTAGAAAGAACACTCGGAATACTTAAAAATATTCCAAGGAATTGAAAACAGCAGTGAATATACACGACCATGACAAGATTGGTTACAGAGCCCCTGTCAAGTTACCTTTGGGTTTATAGCAGGGAGTGGGTATGATGCATTCCTCTTTTATGTGGGGCTTGGTTTTGGGGCTACAGCCTCCAGTGTGCATTTCCCGATGGTCGATGCAGAGGACCACACGGTACCTGAGGCCCTGGCCACACGTCACTGTGCACTGGAAAGAGAATGCAAGAAAGGAGACTCATAGGCAAAGCATTGCTTACTGTCCCTCATTTCCCACCTGAGACTCTTTAAAGGGCTGCTTTTACAGAAGGACTCCTGGTGGCTTTATATCACTTCTTACTAGTCATGGGATCTTTGTTCTGTTCGGCTATTTCGGGGTAAGGGCAGCTGAACATTAAATCATCTGCAGTTTCTTCACTTTGGATTAGTCAGTTAGCCATTCTTAAGCACACACTGTGTGCAAAGTCCCAAACCAAGCAGCAAAGAGAAGGAGAAAAGAAATGATAGAGTGTGCCTGATTTTGATTACCAAGACTGCATGTTAATTTTATTCAGTCACTTTGCTAATGATTGTTAGGTCCAAAGTATGAAAAATGCCAGCTCCCATGTGGACATTAAATTTTTTTAACTTCCATCATAGCTAATTTATATTGCAGCATGGCTGATCCAACTGATAACAGTGGCATGGAAAAAATGCTGAAAGGAACTAATTCAAGGGCCAGATGTAGACAGCACCTTCAGTGGTTCCACATGCCTGGGAGCAAGTCTGATAGAAAGAGACATCACAGCTCTAATCTGCAGCCACAAAGCCACAAGGCCATGTGAGTAACCAGTGGCCATCTATGTGGTTGAGGACACATCTTTCCATCTCCTTTGCCACTTCACACCTTTTGGCACTAGAATCCAGGAGCCCCCCCCCCCCCCCCCACGAATTAATGTTTTATGTTTAAGCTGCTGCAGTGTCTTTCCTAACGTCTAGACTATTTTCATTTTAGTTAATCCTGCTTCACCTCCATTCTAACTACATTGCCATTTTCATCTTTTTTTCCCAATGAATAATAGACACAGTTTTCATCTTAATCCACTGAAGACACTTTTTTGGACATAGACAAAGTATAACAAACAAAAAATGAAATCAAACTTTTGGTCTGCTGGGCTCAACCATCAGAACAGCTTACATAGCTTCAGGCTCATTCAGCCTCAGCTACTCATGGCAGATACTTGCCTCTCCTTGTTACTTAAGAGAGCATTATGGAGAGTGATAGTGGCTTCTTGAAGTCACTTGAAGAAAAAGATATGTGTGTATATGCATGCATGGCATGCTAAATATACATATACATACATATGTATATTATATATATATATATATTTTTCCTACTCATTTACTTCTGGCTGTACTTGATTTGGGGTAAGCCTACTCCAGGGTCTACACAGGTAGGCATCTAGACCCCTCAGATGCAGAAATGGGAAGCTGGACAGAGTGGCCGGTGGGGTGATGATGCGGAGAGGGAAGAATGGACTTACTCTCCTAATGAACAAAGAAAGAGGGCGCAGTTACCGGAGACCACTCCTGTGCCAGCCATTTAGGGCAGTCAAAAATGTTGCAGGGCTGCACGGTGGGCATCTTAGGGGTGTACATGCATTTCCACTCTTCTGCTGAGCTGACATGCCCCTGGATGTCCTCCTCCACACAGGAAACTGCCCGGCTCTGGATGCCCCCCCCGCATGAGGAGGAGCACGCGGTCCACGGGGTGGCCTCCCACCTACAGAAGCAAGGGGAGTCATTAGGCCAGACCCACACACTGCCCACCTCCTCTGTGAGCTTTCCCACCACTCCCTCCCCAGTGCCCATCAGGGCAATCAGCTTCTGAGAGGCTGAGCTCCAGAGAACCGAAAGCCAGCGACTGCCCAAGGTCTGCTGAGTCAGAGAGGATTCAGTGCTGGCAAAAGTGCTCTGTTAACCTTGAAGCTCTACACAAATGTAAGAAATTACTCTGAGAACTGTGTACAAGGCTATCTGTGGGGTCCATCACCTACTCAAAAGAGGGCTGTTCAGTACTTTTCCTTATAGTTTCAATATATATTGTCTCTGTATGTGTATTTGTGTGGGTGTATGTGTATATATGTATAATATTCATATTATTTTATATTTTATAAATATATATATTTGCATCTATCCAACATCTATGTATCTAAATATCTATCTTAAGACTAAAATTGGTTAATCAGTTAACTCTAATAGTTTGTACCTGGGCTAATACTTTTCAATTTCAGGGCAATACTTCATTACTTAGCTTCTAGATACTTTTACATGAGGAGCTCATGAAAGATCAAGGTAAACTAAACACCCTTTCTCCCTTGCTTCTATGGTCATCAACTTTGGGACTGCATGGATTCAGTATAATTCTGATGTTCAAACTGTATCATCATTAAGGAGCCAAAATGTCAATATAGGTGTTACCTACATGTTCCCTAGTTGCTGGGGTGAGGTACTGACAGTTAGCACTCCTCCAATAAAGAACTCCTGGAACAGTGAAAAGTTTGGCTTTGGTTCAAAAGCTCATGGCAGTGGAATCTACTGTAAAGTAAGGGGAAAAATAACAATGTTGTCAACAGCATTTAAGAGAATTTCACTGATTTTTCAATTCTCTCCACAGCTTGATGCATTTGAGACTGGAGGCAGAGAAATATCTTTGCCCAATTCTTCTTGGAGGTTTAGAGAATGTCAAATTTGTAAGAACAGAAACACAGCGGCTAGCTTTTCTTTCTTGCCTATCTAGTCTGCTTGTTTATTTATGAGGACTGCTAAGGAACTCTAAGAATTTCTCTTAGAATTATGAGAGATACCATTTTAATGAGAGAGAAACAAAATGTCACCAAGTTGATCCACTTGAATAGTTAAATCTAAAAACACCGCAGAGGCATGCCGTGGAGATGTGAACCATCCCCTACATGGGATTTCACGTGCATGTGAGCCTGATTTCTCTTCTGCATGAGCCTGGATAACATGTGTTTCCCACTTACTCCACAATTCTCTGTACTGTTCAAGTCTAGGCAACAACTCTTATCTCCACTGCCAACAGCCCAAACATGCTGCCAAATACAATATTTTCCTCTGCATATTTCCCCAGGAGGCACAGAAGAAAATGTTATTATGGGGAAACTGAGGCCCTCTGGTTAGTCCTTTGGAGAATCTCTGTTCCCTTTCAAGAGAAGGAAGCAGCTCTGTAGAGTTTCTCTTCCAAAAGGGTGAGACCAATTCTCATTTGTCTCCATGTAAATCTCTGGAGAGCTGGAAGTGGGTAACAGGTCTGATTCAGACTAAAATTGAGCTAAACGTATAAGTACCAATTCACATTAGACTCGATTTGACAGTGACCTGGGAATTTGCTTTTGAATGGACATTTAATCTCTTAAAACATTAAGATGCCATAAAAAGAGCACATTTCCTAATTGGTACTCTAACATCCCTAAAGTTGACCCTTCTGAAGAGAGAGTGATTAATTTCTGTCTCAACACTTGGACCTGATCCATGGTGTAATTTCATAAACAGTAATAAGTATCCTTTTCATTGTCAGTGATCATGGAAAGACAAATGATGTGAATATTATTCCAGGTATTTATAGTATGGTTCCAGGATTAACTATAGTTCTATATGTGAAAAACTATAATGCGAATCCTTGTGTAATAATAGGATTATGTGGAATTTCAAAGCAAAACATCTCTGTTCTTTAAAGAAAGTATAACAAAAGCTCAGAGAGGACATCAGTTAGGATATCTCAAAACAGGGACCAGGTAAGGATTCGGAAAAAAAAATTTATATCCAAGAATCTTGCTCTAGAAGAATAACAGATGAGGTCATATATTTTAACTCCTTTGGCTTTTAATTTTTAAAGTCCATTGTGTATGTAGTTTAAGAAATTCTCAAAATTAATGATTATGTGGGAAAATTTCAAATATTAATTATAAATTAAAGATAATTAACCAGACTGTGTTAAATTATATTCAGATATGCATTATAGTCAAAGACTGAAAGCAAGAAAAAACAATCTGAAAATTCACTCACTGTGTTTTGTGTCTATACTTGTGGTCTTAAACACATTTAAATAATTTCAGTAAGCAAAGTCTTGATCAGTAAGTAGCTGCCCTCTGAGAAACATTCTAATCCATGGAAATATTCATAGAAATAATTTCCATTTACTAAGGTTTTATCAGTAAAGCAGAATATCTAACTTCAGAATTAATTTAGTAACAGAGTGCATGGGCTAAGAAATATAGTCTGTTTATCGTCTAGTTGTCTTTGCCCATTGTGATGCACGGACAGGCCACAGTGTGCATAAGACAGGACGCAAACAAACATCAAGCAGGTTCATCTCAATCTGTCATTGAGAATACCAATCTTCAGGCACTCGGGGGACATTTGAATATATAAGAAATCAAGTTTAACTTAGGACAGGCATTAGGCACACCAGAGAAATATAAACAGGAGAGATAATAGACATGAAAGAAATTGAGGAGTACCATTACAGGACAAACACCAACTTGATGTTCTTACCCCTGACACCCGACTATGCCTTTATCTCGAATCACATGGCCTTTTCACAGCCAGATATATATGTCCTATGAATACTTACTTTACAGATACGGGGGTTGAAATTAAATCTTGGTTCAGTTAAATTGATATTTCTCTATTTTCATTCCATTTTTTTTTTTTCATGTTTGGTTCTGGATCAAACCAGCAAAAAGATACAACAGTAGCATTCTAAAGTCATTTATTGTCTTTATCAATATAGGCATAGGAAAAAGGGAGGGAGCTGATGAATGAAGTAACTCCTTAGTGAAAAACACTTAAAAAACAATCCTTAAATAATTATATATAGCATTAACCAAGTGCCCCCTTTCTTTATGCTACCATTAAAATGGTGAAAAGTAAGTCTCATGCCAGTCTACTTTTTTAAGTAGAGCCTGGATAAACCTTGCCTTGGTTTATATGTGTGTGCGTGTGTATGCATGTTGCTGCTTAGTCGCTCAGTCGTGTCTGACTCTTTGTGACCCTATGAATTGTAGCCCAGCAGGCTCCTCTGTCCATGGGATTCTCTAAGCAAGAATAGTGGAGTGGTTGCCATGCCCTCCTTTAGAGGATCTTGCTGATGCAGGGATCAAACCCCAGTCTCTTGCATTGCAGGCAGAATCTTTTTTTTTTTTTTTCAGGCAGAATCTTTATTGCTGAGCCACCAGTGAAGCCCACGTACATGTGTGTGTGTGTGTACATATGTGTATGTATGTAGACACATGTTGGAATGCATCTGCAGTGAGTGAGTGAAAGTTGCTCAGTTGTGTCAGACTCCTTGTGACCCCATGGACTATACAGTCCACGGAATTCTCCAGGCTAGAATACTGGAGTGGGCAGACTTTCCCTTCTGACCTTCAGGACCTTCCTGAACCAGGAATCGAACCAGGGTCTCCTGCATTGCAGGCAGATTCTTTATCAACTGAGCTATGAGGGAAGCATCTGCAGTAAATACACATTCATGCCTATTTGTGTAAATATATGTGTTTACACATGTGCACTGAGTGGATGTGAAGAGTGGGAGAAAGAAGCATCACTGGGAGCTGGACTAAAAAACCTCCAGGTCCCCTTTTTGTCCTTCAATTCAAAGTATTTGAAGATTTTCAATCAAACTGCTTTATTTTACAGTTCCAAATACAATTACTTTGGGGGCTTTGCTTAGTTTGAGATGGAGCAAACCACCATGGATTATTTCCAACTATTTGTGATCTGATTTAAACCTTGGGTTCTAAACAGCAGCTGACTCTCTGAAGTCCCAATGAGTGAGGACAACAGAGCAAAGGTCTTGCTTAGCACAGAGGTGGCTTCAAACCCGTCTAATTTCTGCTCTCTGGGGCGCTGTTTCTAAGGTGGCAGGCAATATGCTCAGTAGCTAGCATGTTTTTCAGCTTCTCCAGTTTTCTTATAAATATATTAATAAAGAGAACAACTTCTTTGAAAAGTTTCTCAGTCACTTTAATGATATTTTCTAGTTTTAGAAAATACTGTACTTTAAAAAAGCAGTGCAGTGCATGGAATTTTCTGTTTTGGAAAATAACAAAACCCCTCCCCATCAAATGTTATGAACAATAAGGATATGAAAAAACTGCCTTTTTGTATTTAATTATAATTTCTTTGGAACAAAAAGAAGGATATTCAAAGCCCCTATGCAGAGTAATACCACATCTGGAATTTCACATTTGCGGTATTGGGATAATAATTCAGGCAGTGTTTGTTTAACAGTTAGCAACAGTGCTTTAATGACTAGGGTCCTATTGCAGAGGAAACACAGAAAAGGACAAAGGGAGTGAAAGAAAGACATAACATAAACCCATACACTGTATCTAATCAGAGTGAATTACTGTGTTCACTGCAATGTAATCCAATCCTATCTTAAAACGGTTTTTGAATGACAAGCTTACAGTCTGAGCAGACCAGTGTTATTCAAAAGCAAAGTTCAGGAGGGATTGCAAAATATACTATCTACCATCTTATTTTTTTTTTTTACAGAAAAACACAAAATCTATTATATAAAAGAAGCAGAAGACTGAGTTACTAATTCTAGCATCAGGATGATTGATTTACGTACCGAGGAAGGGGATGGTAGATGTCATAGGGCATGATCTGCTTGTATCCGTCACTGTTAGGAACAATAATGCCAACCCTCTGAGTAGAAGGTACACACAATAAAATAAACACTAAATGATTACATTAAACAATTTTTTAGACAAATGCAAAATAACATTAATAAATTGTCTCTAAAAAAACAACACTAAAACAGTTCAATATCTTTATGCTAGCATCCATTTGAGGATGGGGCAAGTTCTTTTGACAGGGCACCATTTACTATAATTAGTTCTCTGATCCAAGCAGGAAATACCAGGGGAAAGGGTGGTGGCAAGAAAACCTGGCACCTCATCATTAACTATGACACAATAAGCTTGTAAATGTTCTTTAATCCCCCCAATTATACATCCTATGAGGTCATTATGATCATCATTATTAATGTTACTTCCAGATGCTCACCAAGCAATTTTATAGTTACTGTCTTGCTCCTGATGAAAGAGAGAGCTATATGTAAGAGTATGTACCTGGGGACTGACAATACTATGTAACGTGCACTAGCAAATAGGTAATGCACTTTTGGCAGATCTAAGGATCTGAGTAAAATCTGGAGAGCAGCCACTTGGTTATATTAAAAAGGGAAGGGGAACGAGTGAACACAGTAGGCAGCTATCAACAAAAGCACATTCCCTACCAAAACAAAGATAGGGCAGTTAAAATGAGATAATAAAGATGAAACATCTTTTTGGTGGTCTATAAAATGTGATATGGTGTTAACTGGTGGTGGCTGTAATTGTTTTGACTGTTGTTACTATATCTGGTGCCCTGGGAAACCTGTGAGATTTAGAGATAAACACTAAAGGAGCCAGAAGAAATGATATAGGCTATATGGCTAATGGATTCACACGATATGATATTATAGGCTATGTGGGAGTCCTCAGAGGCCTTTAGGACTCTAGTAAAGTACATGAACCTATCTCACTGATTTCAAGTAAAGCCTCCAATTGACAAGACTTTCTTCTTGCTGAGCCCCCTAACTTGTGGGAGATTTATGACTCGTGAATCTCAGATAGAAGGGCTAGTACAACAGACTCTCTATCAAGAGTGGGAGACTGAGCTCAATCCGTGGATGTCATGTATTTGCTGGGGCAAAGCATGGTAGGTCGTGAGAACTTATTTTACATCTGACAAATGACAGCAACTTCCTCTTCTGAAAACTGAAGGAACTCATGTATTCTAATCTGGGATGAATGCTGCTGCTGCTGCTAAGTCACTTCAGTCGTGTCTCACTCTGTGCGACCCCATAGACGGCAGCCCACCAGGCTCCTCCGTCCCTGGGACTCTCCAAGCAAGAATACTGGAGTGGATTGCCATTTCCTTCTCCAAGGCATGCATGCATGCTAAGTCGCTTCAGTTGTGTCCGACTCTGTGCGACCCCATAGACGGCAGCCCACCAGGCTCCTCTGTCCACAGGATTCTCTAGGCAAGAATACTGGAGTGGGTTGCCATTTCCTTCTCCAATCTGGTATGAATGGGTGAGTATATATTTATATATCCATATTCCGTAAAATGATTATGTAAAAATGAACACATTAAGACTCACTTTGATCTTATCCTCTGATACAGAATGATACAGCATGTGATTTTAATATGGCTAGCAAACCTAAGCTTTTGGGTAGAAACAGTGAGCTAGGTGTATTATGGAACAGAAAGAAAAAAAAATAGTACTGGCTGGACATCATGACAGACAAGGAGGAAAGAGGGAGTAATAAAAAGAGTAGTTCCTGGAGAAATTACTAAAAGGTAAGGGAAAATCAAGTTTGAGAGAAGATGGGAAAAAATCTTTCAATGTAGATTTCTCAAGAAGTATAAACATTGGAGAACTAATTTAGTTATCTCACATGACTGAGTTGTCTTTAGCTGATCTGAATGACTAAAGGTATTCACTTGTATGATTAAATTTTCATGGTACATCTATGTGCACTGCCCTTCAATAACAATGTTCATGAAAATGAATGATGCCTTTTGAGGAAGCTCAAAATCCCTCGACTCTTAACGAACAAAAGAATGGGATGAATATTAACATTAAACTTTTCTCCATGTTTTTCCAAGATACAGAAACATCCTATTCGTTTTGGTCTTATTTTGACAAGAAATCAGATGTGAAAGGTAAATCCTGTCTTTCGTTAGGATCCTGTGATCACTTCCCAGTAATTCTGCCTAATCATTAAGGAAAATTTTTTTCTAAAAGAACTGTTTTTGATAGAATTCCAACCTTCCAAAGTTCTTCTAATAACCTAGGTCTGATAATAGATAATTAAGGACTACATAGAACTGACTTCGCTGTTATACTTTTGCTAACCCTAGTATCTCTTCTCATGCCTATATCCAGATCTAAATGTAGAATGGCAGCCTTCTTTCCTAGAAAGATTTATAGTTATGATTTGTCATTGTGAATATTAGAAAGAACTGTTACAGATCTCTGCCAACTGATTTACCAGCTGATGAGATTTAAAATGGAAGGAGTAATATTGAAGGAGACAGGCTAGAAGAAAAGAAGGGGAAAAAAGGGAGTTATAGAATTCAAGATGTTGGGCTTCACATTGGACTGATTCAGAAATTATGTTTCTGTTTGAACAAGAAGCTTTAAATCTGGATTCAGCAAAACTATAGTTATATTTGTCTTTCTATGGCATAGGTCATGGTGAAGACTCATAAAATGACTCCATGGCACCTGTGAAAACAGAAAGATATCAAAACAATGGTGCTCTGTCCAGTCCTGTTGATGCATATTCATGTGCATGGGCTCTGCTCTCTCTTGGGGTTTATGCCATGGGCCTGGCCTTTCACCACACTGTCACAGAGGGCCAGGCAGTGCTGCCTAAACTCAACTTTCTATTGCTTACTCTTAAGGCACTTTATCTTTTTCTTAGACAAAGTGTACCTACTGAAGAATGATGAAAAAGAATGTCATTTAGGGACTTGAAGAAGTTCTTCCTTCCACGCTTAGGTCTTGCTTTGCACGTGCATGTGTGTGCACGCATATATATGTATGTATTCAGACATGTGTCTGAATATATGAGGGGGTGGGGAAGGAGGCAAAAATAATTTAAAAAAAATGATCACAAGGGAAAATACAATGAACAGTTGGTTTGGGGGTAAAACCATTCATTCTCCATTGCCTTCACTATTCTGACTGCTCTCTCCATTGCCTTCACTATTCTGACTGCTCATGTACTTTCGGGTCATGTAGGACAGTGACCCAATTCCATCTGAAGTCCCCCAAATCAGGGGTCGTGATGGGAAGAGAAGATTAGGATGAAGAAGGGATCACCATGAACTCATGTGGTATAAGTAGAAGAAAGACTTGCACATCATCCTTTCACAGCTTGTGTCCAATGACACTAGAATGCTTCCTGTTACGGCAAATTCATAGAAAGAAATAGTATGCAGTATATAACATGAAGCCTTTTCAACCAATTTTTAATGACATGGAAAATGTTCAAATGCAATGTCAACTGAAAAAATCCAGTACAAAATAGAATAGACAATATAATCCACAATATAAAGAAAACTTATGTATATATTGTCTATATAATCATTTTTGTAAAGTCTATATATATGAGTATGTATGTTTGTACAAATATATTAGAAAAGGACTGAAAACAGTTGTTAGTTCCTGGTGTTTGGATTAAGAGTGTTTTCTTCCCTTTCTTCCTTTTTATGCTTCTCTATTTTCAGGAATTAGAACATTTAAGTAAAACAAAATTAAGCTCTGAGAAAGCAAAAGACAGAAACATTTGAAAGCATGATATAAATGGATGAAATGAGGCTGTCATCTCAATTCCCACATGTCATTTAAAGATGATTGAGTCTGTGTCCTGAAACCATCTCAGGAGCTATTTTAGAACAATATTCTTGACTTTAAAAATCAAGCCATATTCAGGCTCACACTACTCAGGTGTGAAATTTACTTATTGTGATAAATCTTTCTTTCCAAGAAAAGCCCTAATATAACTATTAATTCCATGAGCATCTAATTTGCCAGGTTCTGGGATCTTCTGGAAATGGATCATAAGGAGCCACTTTCATGGCTTCAACACTCCCTTCCAATGCCTCTCTCAAAACCTCTTGTCTCTTCTCTGGGGCTGCAGAGCCTCATTTCTGACATTCTGACAGCTGGATGTGCTCTCACTTTGTCAAACTCACTGTTTTCAGACAATTCATTATCTTCCCCTGCAAACTGTCTCTTCTCCTGTGATCACTGTTACTGTTCAGAACACTGCCCTTCTCCCATCCACCCTGGCTGGGTACCGTGGGACATCGTTGCTTCCTCTCTTTCCCATGTCCCCTACAGACACTGAGTTCTTCCAGTTGTGATGTCTGCCAAATATATCTCTCTGACATGAATCTAGGCCCCTTTGCATTATCCTCCTAACAGCTTTCTCTGCCTGCAGGCACTGCCTGCTCCAGTCCAGCTCACTGTTGTCATAGCAACAGATAATTTATTTCCCAGTGATGTCCATAACACCTGGTGAAATAAGTGCTACCTGTTCTAAAGCCTGTCCTTATGTTTCCTCTCAACATGTAGCCAGACAATTCTCTCTTCCTCTTTCATAGCACAAGTTCCCCTCATCACTTCTAACTGTCTACTAACTTTTAACCATGAAAATGTTTTCTTCAGTTTAACACTATGGGACAAAATCCATGTTGGTTCTTTACTCTATCTTTTAACACAGTTCTCTGCACAGAGGCAATTAGTAAATAATCAGCCAATGAAATCATGCCATTGACGTGCATACACAAAAGCAAGCAATACAACTTCCATCCTGAATGAAAGAAAGCAAATGAACAAGGTTAAAAAAAACTCCTAAACAAGTTGCACTAAAGATGACGCACATCTCTAGTCCCACTCCTTGTTTTTTGCCAGCTCTGTCACCTGTGTGAAGGGCATACTATTTTAGAGACTGGTTTGGCTGCTCTGGCAGGTAGGGGTGATTGGGTGACCTGGGACAGAGGAAGATAGATGAATGGCAATGGTGTTTCTAAGCTGCTTGGCTAGACTCTACATCTCTTCTATTGGGCATCTTCCAGAAACAGCTATGACAGTTTTTAAAACAATCTTCTCTTCCCTGTTTGTCTCATGTGTCTTTTCAGAGAGCATGCTGTTTTGTAACCGTACAACTCAACTTCCTCTGGGCAGTGTTGTGGTCCAGATTCTGGCTGACTTAACTTTGCCTTCGCCATGGTACCAAGCACAGAACTTGGCACAGGATTGGTACTCAGTAAAAAGATGAATGAAACTGTGGGTGGTGGGAACAGTTCTGGCACAGAAGAGAGTAATCTCTCAACAACTACAAGGCAATAGAAACCAATCTCTTCCTAAGCAACTGTTTATAATGGGGGAGGAGAAAAGTAATAAAAAGTTGGAAGAGACTCAAGCATCTGCTTTCTCATGAGTGGCAGAATACAAAATAGCATGGCGTAATGAGGACAGGGGCCCCCTGAGGAATTGGGAGATACAAGCTCTGTTCTCTACTCTGTTAACTATCTTTCTGAGTGACTTTGAGTACATTACATTTGGACTTCTGCATTGGTCTTCTGCAAAATCTAAGTATTGCATGAAGTCAGGAGTTTTATGATGAAGAACAAGTGCCTGGAAACCTATCTCTCGGAGCTCTATCTTATCTGTTCCGTTTGTACTGGCTGCTGAGGACAGAATTCAGAGTTCTGTGGTCCACAGACTGAAAACCACTAAACTAGGTACTTAACTCAAAAGCTCTCCTATTTGAAATTTGGTTACTTTATGAAACACTGCAGGTTTCCCTGTCATTTAGAGAGGCAAATTAGGATCTAGAAAACAAGGAAACATTCTATAAATAGGTTAAAAACTTTTTTCAACTTGGTACCTACCAGTCAACATTCATATACCTTAAATACCAGACCAAAAGAACCCTGCTTCATTGTCCAGGATCTGAAAACATCTTAAACACATATATTCATTTTTTGCTATAGGACCAACTATTAGAGAGTTTTTGATCATTTGATCCAAAATATCATAATTTTCTCACAACTATACTTCCATGGTTAAATGTTCTTGATATTAATGAATGTAATTTCAGAATTGCTTTTAAATAAGAGGGACTAATATTTCCCTGGACTTTGTTTAGGTCTTCTCATATTGACCTAAGTGATTTGCTAATTGTTTGATTTGAGTAAATATCAGTATTTACACTTACACAAAAGAGGCTTGCTTAATCGGCATATGTGGTCAATTCAAAGATCCAGGGTACCAAGTTTTGCCTTGATATGATTGGCAGTGCTGTGCTGGCTGTGGAGGTCTATAGTGGGCTTAAACCAGATCTCATGAGTTGCTGAAGGCATCATCCAACACCAGCAATCAGGTGATCAGAGTTCATGTAATACAGGAGGTTCTCTGGATGTGGAGGCACTTAGGTTCATGACCCAGCTTTTCTTTGCCCACCCTGACTTGGAGGAGGTTTCATAACCTCTTTGGGCTTTAGTTTTTTGTCTGTAAATACAGATGATTATCTTTGTCATACTAGCCCCCCAGAGAAGGTAAAACTGAATAGAGATAAAGGCTGTGAAAGCACTGTGGACACTTCAAGTAGAAGCAACGTTGGCAAGAAGCCATTTTGTAGGATTGGTTCTCAGTAACGATTACTGAATTTTGTTGAGTGCTTGGCATCCTGCAAGGAGCTTTACATGCATCATTCTATTTACTCCTTATAGTTACTCTATGATAGGTATACTACATTCATTTGACAGATGGCAAAGCTAAGGCCTAGGGAAATTCAGTAAAGTTAGTAAGGCCAATAAAGCCAAACTGATAGAAAGAAGTTAAAAATGAGAAGGATGATAATACCTGTTCTATTCACTTACGAGTTAATTAAAAGAACTGCATAAATAATTATACTTTACATATACAAAGTGATCATTATTATTAGTGATGAGCTGGCTTGGTGGAATAACTGAATTGTCCCAATAAATGAGTTAAGAGCTGATTGTCTGATGATGGGTAGGAGGTTTATAAACTTGGGAAGGGTATGATGATGCTCTCTAAATAGCAACAGAACTCTGCTTTATTTATCTCATCATAAATGCATGAAAGTGCAAATGAGATTTTTACAATGGTATTTTTTATTGCTTATTCATTAGCTACTTAAAGTAGTATATTTAAATGAGGCTGAGAGAAAAGAAGGAAGTTGTCACTTCTCTAGATAATTTACCTATTTTAATAAAACAAGAGCTTCGTGACTAGGAAAACATTTCATTATACTTTAACTGCTTACTGACTAAACTGCTTTTTAGCCCTTACACTGAGTTCTCCCTTTTTGGAGATGGACAAGGCATAAACCCCACACAGATTAAATGGCAATGTCTCACAGATGGTTAAGTGGTTAAGTGGGGATTTTAGATAATGACACATTGGGATTTTAGGAGTTGCTAATTATCTTAATTTCTCAGGGTCATGTTTATTAAAAAATCTGATAAATATGAATTGCTTTCAGGAAGCTACTTCCTAGGAATTTGCGCCTCTTGTTGCTAAAACAACAACAAAGGACTACCTTTATAGACCCAGATACAATTTTAGAGTTCCAACTCCTTTCATGGAGGAGAAAGCTGATTTTTTGGTGAGTTTAGGAGTTTCTCTGAAGTAACATCAACATTATCATAACTGTGATCTTAGCCATAATAGCTGCAGCCACTAATATTTATTGAGTGCTTATCATGTGTCAGGCACTCTGCTAAGCTCTTTAAATGTATTACACCATTTATTCCTCATGACAACTCTATGAGGTAAGTAGCTATTATCCTTCAGAGGACGAGAAAACTGAGGCTTAGTGAGAACAAGTAATTCACCAAAGACTACTCAAACCAGTAAGTGACAGAGCCAGGATCTCAAGCCAAGCTGTGTCGCTCCAGAGCTGCCTTCCTAGTCGCCATGGTACCGTAATGACCACTGGACTAGTCAGTCACCAAGTGGGTTTTACACGTCCACTGCACATACTGCCACTCACGATGCAGATTTCTCTTGCCTCAGGATTTCAGTTGCATTAGGATTCAATTCTGAGCTTTTGTTCACACTTTGGTCCATGGCCAGGGGTGACTTACGCAATTTGCTGTCAAATTAAATGGAGCTGGACAAAAAAAGTCCAGTTGAACTCAACCAAGAACTGCAGCTTGGGGTATACAAGTTTGGGCATTTGCTTAGGACTGTTGCTCTGAATTCCTTGAGGGGAGGGAGAATCTGGATGTAGTTTTAGCAAAAAACAGATTTGTTTGCTAATGACTGTGACCATGATAGTGTGATGAGTGAGAGCATTTTTCGCTTGAACAACCCTTGCCAATTTAAGCCCCCTTCATTACTGCCTTGGAGAGAAAAGCAGAAGTCTGTGCCAAAAAAAAAAAAAAAAAAAATCTGAAAAGGTGGTTCTCTGATCTTCTCACAAACAATGTCTTGCACAATTTCCCCCAGACAGCCTTAACAGTCTCACCAGTCTCCTAGACTGAGATACATATGGCCAAATGTAGCATTTTCTTTTTTACACTGAAAGCCACTCAGAAAACATAAGGTGCTTATTAGTGGAACTAAAACTATGCCTTTTTAGTTTTTGCTGAACCACAGGCATACACTTGGAAACTTTCTGGCCACATGATCGACTTTACCCTTCGACCAAGAAGCAACAATCACACAAACTATTGCATAAAGCATCAGGCACTGTGTTAAACAACAACCACAATTTTCCCTTGTGTAAAATGGAAGCTATGATTATAGCATGACAAGCACAAGGATTTTATATTTGATAAGATTACAAGCATCTTAGGAACTATAGTGTTCAGTCAATGAAGCAGCGTGCTCAGTCGTGTCTGATTCTTTGAGACCCATGGGCTGTAGCCCACCAGGTTCCTGCAAGTTAAACATGCCCAGATCTCTGATATCCAGAAGTGACATGCCTCTGGACTTCTGGGAGTGCCCATGTAGGGACCATTACCAAAACATACAGCATATGTGTATACAGTATTTGATGAGATTAGTATATGATGAGATGCCATAGCTCTGAGGCACCAGTGAGAAACAGTCTTCATTTTAGCTAAATGTCATTAAATTTTTAACTTCACTTTCTCTTCCTTCTCATTATAAGCATTGCTCTGGCTTCCTTTTTGAGACTGTCTTTGGCCTGGAAACAAAGTATTTTATCACGTCATTAAAGTGTATAAACGACACCAGCAGAGAGCAATACAGCTTTTCTGGGATGGAGCAGCTGGCCACCAGGTAAGCGCAATTGTTGGTTGTACAGTGAGAGGAATTCAAATTCCTGTCTCAGCAAAATGTCAAGTTACTACGTGTCACAAACATTCAGGTTTGCTTTTGAATAATGGAAACCAAGAATGTTAAGTCATTGAATTCTAAGCATCTATCATATAAGAATGACCTTACCTATGTTATGAGCTATAGATAAAACTGGAAAGAAATCTAGCAAAAGCGTTAATAGTGATTATCTGTGGCAACTGGAAATTATTAGTGAATTTTATTGTTTTCATTATAGTCTTTTAACTTATCAAAATTTCTGATTTAGTGCATGAAGGATCAGAAAAAAAGCCATGAAAACATAAAAATTATTTTGGAAAGAATAGACTATACGTCAACCATCTCTTTAGCCCCAAGAATGACTAGATGAATCCATCTACAACCAGGGAGACCTATGGATGTTGTTGGTGAACGAAATGAGTAAGTAATGTCATTCATTAGTTCAAATATATAACATCTACTAATTATAAAGCAAATTAATGAGGACAGTGAGGCTATTCTGATAAACAGAAAAATTGGGCGTTAAGGGTTATAGTAATGGTTATCACATCCTGTTTATTTCTGAGTTATTTTGGTTTTATATGTGTAGTAATGAGAAAATTCTTATTCCAGAGAAGCAGTTGCTAATGCTAACAATTTTTATAGCTCACCTTAATCTTAGGATATTTTTTTTCAATTAAACAGATCCTAATAGAAGAACTTAATAATGAGGGCAAAAAGTATTTCCTTTGGTAGTGAAATATTTTTACTATTGCTGCAACAATTTTTACAATTTAGCTTAGCCTGAACAAGTTAAAATTAGTTTATGTTTGAGTATAGTTTTTGTGAGTTATTGTTTAAAGATACTTCAAAATATATAAAATGAAATTTAATGAAGCAACTCCATGGAACAACAGCTTATAGGCACAGTTGGAAAATCACTAATTTAATGCAACAAATAACTTTCTCACCCCCCACTAGTGGGTGAGAAAAATAAGGTCTAGCAGGGTCTTTTTGCTGTCCATGGTACTTCCCAATCTTGACAGGGAATAAATGTGGCTACCTAAATGTGAATTTGCTTTCAAATAATAGGCTAACAATCCTAGTCTAATACAGGAAAAGTAAAGAACTATCTCAATGACTAATAAATTTCTTTTGATTCCAAAATATGTGACTTTATATCTGTTCTAAATACATCTTGTGTTTTCCCTTTTAGGGGCTTCTAAGTTTGGACACAAAGATTTTAGTTTATTGTCACCAATAAAGGTGTTGGTTTAATGTCACTAGAAAAGCGAAAGTGTTAGTCGCTCAGTCCTGTCTTACTCTTTGCGACCCCAGGGACTATAACCTGCCAGGTTGCTCTGTCCATGGAAGAATCCATGGGATTCTCCAGGCAAGGATACCTGGAGTAGGTAGCCATTCCCTTCATCAGGGGATCTTCCCAAACTAGGGATTGAACCTGGGTCTCTCACATTGCAGGCAGATTCTTTACCGTCTGAGACACCAGGGAAGCCCTTAGTGTCACTATTAGACAGTTAAATCTATAATTAGAAAACAGTTCTTTGAGTGTTTGATTCTGCTATGTCTGATGGGAAGGCAGACTTATTGACTTTCTTTAACTCCTTTCCTCAGACTATCACTTCTTATTTTTTCTCGAAATTCAGAAAGGTTGCTTTGATCCCAGGTGTTTAAATGAGTTCAGTGAATTTCATAGCAATTGTGCACTATCTTACCCTCAGACTAGAGTATCTACATTTCCTAAAGCAGTTTTCTCTTAAACTTCTCTTTCTGCTCAGTCTTAATTTTTACAGCTTTCTTTAATTACCTCTGTAATAAAAAAGCAGCATCCTGACATTCACTTCTTATTTTTCCTTTCTCCTTTTCCCACTTCTTTTTCTCTCTTTTTTAATAGCCACCTGTCCTAACATTTATACATGTGCTGTATTAGATGTTTTAAAATAACACAGACATAGAAAAAGCATCAATTTTACAAAATTCCTTCAATGTAGAATAGCCTTTTGCTCTTGAATAATAAGAAATAGGCCAAAAATATTACTCCAACAGAAAAGATGGGTAAAAATCAGAAGCCAGAAAAAAATGAGTAGATTTTTTTCTGACTATAAACATGTTTCTTAAAATTGTTAAAAAATGCTTTTATTTCACAGCTGTTTCTCATGACCATCTCTTCACTGAAGTTTTTTTTTAGTAGAGGGGAAAAGCTTTACATGCAATTATGGGAAGTGAATCCTTCATTTCTCCTAGAAATACATACATAAATTTTCTTGGAACTATGTATAAGAGCTTCAAAATCTCTCTTTGGCTAAGTCAACCTGTTTGAATTGAGATAATTATGCTTTTCACTCACTGGTCCTCCTGGTATAGATATGGATAAAGATGCATATAATAAGTAGAAAACTTTAAACTAGGGTTGAATTGCATGAGCTAGAATTATCTTGGCTAAAATACCTCATATCCTTAATATTTCCAAAATAAAGGGGTCCAAACAAAATTTTCACACCTCATTTAGTTTTTATACCATATCCAATCTTTAAAATGTAATTTTCTGGTGGAATATGAAGCAAAATTAAACTTCACCTAAATTATATATTTATAAAATATCTATTCTTCTATTTCTTTAATGAAAACCTGTTATTTTGAGTTCACTTTTACCAGCTGCTGCTGCTGCTGCTGCTAAGTTGCATAAGTTGTGTCCGACTCTGTGCGACCCCATAGATGGCAGCCCGCCAGGCTCCCCTGTCCCTGGGATTCCAGTCAAGAACACTGGAGTGGGTTGCCATTTCCTTCCCCAATGCATGAAAGTGAAAAGTGAAAGTGAAGTCGCTCAGTCGTGTCTGAGTCATAGCGACCCCATGGACTGCAGCCCACCATCCGTGGGATTTTCCAGGCAGGAGTACCGGAGTGGGTTGCCATTGCCTTCTCCCTTTTACCAGCTGGATAATATGATTTCTATGAGTAAATTAACATTAGAAATTTCACATCACATGTAGAATTTAGAATTTCTGAATGTGAGGCAGAAATAATACAAGAAAACATACTTTAGAAAATTAACAGCAGAAAAAAAAAACTCAAATTGCCTACAATTCAAAGATAGAGTAATTTTCATCCACTTGGCTCATGTAGTAGTTCACCTATTCAAAGTTTTATGAATATATAATTAGTAAGCTATGATTTAAAAAAACAAACAAACTGAGGTATTCCTCAGAAATCCAAGGCTCTTAGAAAGGATTCTCTTTCGGTCTACATGATGAGTTTTGTAGGAGAAGAGTTTTCATACATCCTTTCCCACTTGTTGAGGATGAGTAAGCCATATTAACAAAGAGAACTACCAGGAAGTGTTGAAATTAAAAAGACAAATGTTCACCATGAAAATATTCCTGACTCATACTTCTATGACTACTTATCATCTGGAATATTTCATTCATCAGTCTGAATCTTGATCCTGCAAATAACTGAGGGCCAACTATGGTTTCCCCAAAGTAAACATATGTGCAAAGTGTCAAGTGTTTCTTTAGGACTTCTAATTAAAAAGACCTTTAAAAAAATCTATTAGAAATAAGCCCTGCTTTCTATTTAACAAAGGCTGAGTTTATTTAAATGTGGAAGAACTGTTCTAAGGCTGATTTTTATTCTGGTTCATTGATGTGGCCCACCACAGGCTAAAATGGGTCAACTGTGACCCTGAAATACGGTCTGCTCTGATCATCTCAAAGAATCCTGAGAACACTGTACCATCACATTTGTTAAGAGTAGAAACAAGTAACCAGAATGAAATGAAATCAGAAGAGAAAATGTCTCTGCAGAGTGCTTTACCTGCAGCAATACCAATGGAAAACCCATGGACCCTGAGATGGCATTCTACGGCAGCAAGAGTAAGAGGCATGGGTCCTAATAACCCACGACTAAGAATGGACACTGGGCAGCAGCACTTACTTATTTTTAACTAAACGCTTTTTAATTCAAGAAGCTTATTTGAACTTGATTTATGTTTACAGTAAACAAACTGGTAAATGTGACTGACCTGGCTGGACAAGGATCCAAGTTGCACTCCTGAAGCTTAGGCTTGGGTTTGATGTTCTCGGGGTAATAGTGACAGTACTGGTCAGCAACCACACGGTTGCTCCGAAGATCGTAACACTCAGCCGATGTCAGCTGGTAACCTGTGGTATCAAGCCATTTGGGCAAGTTTCAATGTATACATCAATGCAATGTATTCCCTTAGGCTATTTTGTTCATCTCATATTAATGAAAATTCTTTCCCAGTGCTCCAAGTCATTTTCAGGGCCAATGAGAGATAAATGGAAGGCTCTTTAATTTTTACAGGCCTCAAATGCTATGTTTTTCCACTCAACTTTTAATAATTAAATGATACCATAAGGTTTGAACTACGTAAGGGTAAAGCTATAAGATTACCATAAGAACTATTTTTATTAATTTGCTTTATATAATCTAAAAGTCTAACATAGAATTCTGTATCCAAAAGATATTTATTTACAAACCATCTCATATGAGGGTGCAAAACTGCCTCCCTTGTACTTGGGGCATCAGGGTGAATAAACTCCTAAATTAAAAAAAAAAAAAATCCCAACACTGTTCCTCTTGGTCAGTGGTGACCCATAATATAGAATCAGCTACCTACCTGGAAACACATGTTTTCCACTGCCTAAATTCAACCTGAATGGACTGAATGGATGTAAACTGATGACTAAGACCTAAACAGTACTCATCATGAAATCTCAAGTTTTCCTAAACAACCAAAACAAAAACAAAAAATTTCCTACTGTTCAATTTTTATTTCAAAATCCTTTGCCATTTCTAACTGTGTAGCCAATATTTCTTGATTTACATGTGCAAATTTCCACTGTTTAGAGAAATCCTCTGTTTAAAAAAAAAAAAAAAGAAATCATGCTGCTGAATAATACTGAATTCTACTCATAATATGTATTAGTTTTCCTACCTGCTTCTTTTTTGTCCTATGAATTTCTGGTGGTATGGTGATGAAGACTTAGATTCTTGGGGTGAAAAGTAAATGTAGATGGAGTATTTTTTAAAGTTAGGGCTTTTGTATCAGTCTAACCCTCATCAACTCCAAAATGTATTCCCCCTGGACAGCGGTTGAATACTGTTGTTGTTAAATATGTGTTAGAAAGTCAGATTTAGAGTGGTTTAAAGTCTTGCAAAAGATTTCAGGAAATCAGAGGGAGACTTATAAACCAGATTTCCTGACTTGAGGCTGTGTTCTCAGACCACCCACAAAAATTAATTGTTCATTAAAGACCTAAATAAAGAGCTTTTAACAACTTTACTGTAAGGATGAAAAGTATGGAAAGTAATGGCTAAAAACACATGTTCCACTTAATTTTTTGTCTCATAAGAAAATCAAAAAGCAAAACGATATTTTATAAAAGTAAATATACTTCTGTTTTTCAATTACATTATACTTCAAGCAGATAATCTGATGACAAGCTAATTATTTTATAAGGTTTCCAGAAAACCATTTCTACTTAAGGACAGAATTTTATCATGTAGTAAAATGTGGGCACAAGCAGTAAGTAAACTCTGAATGTGAGATTATGATTTTTAAAAACCATAATTTGTCAGCTTAAAAATGCAGCTGGGAAGCTCTTCTAGAGTGTGTGAAATGAAAACTTAGAACAAAAATGAAATGAAAGACCAAAATGGTCAGGTAATTGTGTTTTCTAAAGTTTCACAAGGTATTTGATGTAGCAATTCTTAAGACTTAGCAAAATATTCAACTAGTTGAATCTGGAACTAGAAACATATAAAGGAATTTAGAGATCATTTCCTCAGAGATTTTCAAACTATGGTCCATGAAGTGTGAGGGAAGTGTTAGTTGCTCAGTTGTGTCCGACTCTCTAGCCAACCAGGCTCCTCTGTCCATGGAATTCTCCAGGCAAGAATACTTGAGAGGGTTACCATTACCTCCTCCAGGGGATCTTTACGACCCAGGGATCTTCTTTACTGTATGAGCAACCAGAGGCTTGTTTCTACATCCTCCAGATCTCTGAGCAATGCTCCTTTATCTGGCTTCCTAACACAATTTTCCTTTGAAGAAAGGATTTGAGAGCTCAACACATTTGTGAACTGTTGCTGGTTCTACTTTTTCACTTAGATGTGAGGAAAATAAAGCCCAAAGTGTTTGACTTATATATGAGTCTAACATTAATTGCCTTATTATATAGTAAGCCATTATCAGTTCAGTTCAGTTCAGTCACTCAGTCGTGTCCGACTCTCTGCGACCCCGTGAATCGCAGCACACCAGGCCTCCCTGTCCATCACCAACTCCCGGAGCTTACTCAAACTCATGCCCATCGAGTCGGTGATGCCATCCAGCCATCTCATCCTCTGTCATCCCCTTCTCCTCCTGCCCCCAATCCCTCCCAGCATCAGGGTCTTTTCCAATGAGTCAACTCTTCACAGGAGGTGGCCAAAGTACTGGAGTTTCAGCTTCAGCTTCAGCATCAGTCCGTCCAATGAACACCCAGGACTGATCTCCTTTAGGATGGACTGGTTGGATCCCCTTGCAGTCCAACGGACTCTCCAGAGTCTTCTCCAACACCACAGTTCAAAAGCATCAATTCTTCGGCGCTCAGCCTTCTTCACAGTCCAACTCTCACATCCATACTTGACCACTGCAAAAACCATAGCCTTGACAAGGCAGACCTTTGTTGGCAAAGTAATGTCTCTGCTTTTTAATATGCTGTCTAGGTTGGTCATAACTTTCCTTCCAAGGAGTAAGCGTCTTTTAATTTCATGGCTGCAGTCACCATCTGCAGTGATTTTGGAGCCCCCAAAAATAAAGTCTGACACGGTTTCCACCGTCTCCCCATCTATTTCCCATGAAGTGATGGGACGAGATGATTATCAAGGTTACTGTAATTGCACTCCAACAACAGCCCTATGTGAAATTGTCACAACAGGCCTATTACTGAACTGCTATTCTCTCAAAACATGGCTTTTATTAAAAAAAAAAAGAAAGAAAGAAAAATAATTTCTTAGATTTCTTTTTTTGAAACTGCTTCCTGTGTTAGTCATTAACAGATGTATCAAAACAACATATTCCCATAAACATCAAAGTAATTGGCACTTTCTTAAACAAATTTTCTATGTAGCATAGACAGAGCAACTGGAAACATTATTTTATTGAAATGTTTAAAATGTTGAATTAATAATAATGTAACAACCAAGGGAAAGCACTTATTTTTAAGGTAAAATCTAACACTGCTCTATAAAACCTCACTTTCAACTGTTTGTTCACATTATGTAGACATAGATAACATAGCTAAAGATGACTTATATGTTCTTATAGTTTTATGAGAATTAATGGAGAGTCATTTGTCTTCATTTTGAGGTTCTATCCTTTTTTCTTGTCAAAATAATACAGTTATACATGTGTGGATTAGTTACTTAAACAGTGCCAATTAACAGGTTTTCATGAAGATGGAGCTAGAATTTATGTGCTCATTTTTAAAGGAATAGACATACAATTTTATAACCATTAAATTACCAAAATTTTCAAAAAGGTACTCCACAAATACTGGCTCACTTGGCAAGGAAACTAAAATATTCATAGACTGCTGATTACCCTTCTGGAAAGAATTCTGGTAACATATGCCAATAGCCACAAAAATTCTGAAACTCTTATGAGTTTAGTCCAAGGAAATAATTTGAAAGGAGAAAAACACTTAGGTATTAAGCTATTCATTACATTATAAAAGAAAAGTTTAAATGAAATGAATGATCTTCTGTAAGTATATAGTTAAATAAATTATTATAAAATAATCAAAATAAATGATTATGTAGCCATTTAAGTAATCATTAAAGAAAAGAGGTGGGGAGGGGACCTTTTCCAGTAACACAAAATACTGTTCATGTTACAGACATGATGGAGTGACATGGGAATTCATCTGGTGACTTTTCAGGAGAGATGTGTTTTAAAGTATAAATAAGGCAAGTGGCATTCCTTTTATTGCATGGATGATGGGGTAGAGCTGAAAAAATAACTGAGCCTAAGTCTACAGTGCAGTGATTTTTTTTTATAGTAATAAACTATTTTCTTTAAATTAATCTCTGAATCTTCTTGGATACATCGCATTATGCAGAAGATTACAGACAGTCTTCACCTGTTTCCTGAATAGATAAGTTCATTCAGCCAGAGGAATAGTTTGTTCTCAGATGAACAAAATTGCCTCCAGACTAAGTTGTTGCCAGGCTATGACATTGCTTGTTCTGAACTTTAATGAATCAAGGAAAGAAGGAAAGACTATTTCCTCTGATGGGACTCTACAGCCAGAAAATGTGCATGGGGCATCTAGACTGAGGTATCTACCTCACCTCAAGGGAAGGCTTCAGGATTTGGCCCCATTGAAAAGAAAGAATCTGGTCCACACAGCACTTGCATATGCTAAAGCAACTCTATTCTTAAAGCAGCCGAGTCTTCCCTCAGGGATGCCAAGAGCTTTTGGACTAAGTGAACAGAATTACCTCCTCCACAGGTCGCTGAGCAAGGAAAGAAGTCCGTCTCCCTCCATCGGTGGATGATAGGCTGATAGAAGATGAACTGGACTGTACTGTTCTCGGGCCCCGAGCTGCGGATCTGCAGGAGACAATGGCAAAGCAGAGGAACTAGTGTGATGGAGGGGCGCCCTCTGGGCTCTTTGTAGCTTGGACAAGGATGTGTGGTAGTGATGATGGTCTCAGGTTGTGTCAAGGACCGCAATGGGAGAGAAGGGGCAATAGCAGCATCACCCATCTTACCATCTAACCAGCAAATGGTCCTTGCAGAAACCATCACCATCATCACTTCAGTTCTGCGGCCACAGGACAAGGTCTCAATGTGTGATTCTAGCAAGACTGTATCCCAAGCCACTGACTCCCTCACCCTCTTTTATTTTCACCCTCTCTGGTACAACAGGTAAAATTATATGAATTTTTCAATGTAGCTTCAGAAATAGATAATTTGTTCTAAGAAAATTATAAGTGCAATCTGCTTCAAAAAAACTAAAGGTGCTGTCACTGGTCAAGAGAAATAAAGAGCTAAAGAATTAAGGAGCTCCTCTTGCTCTAAAACATACTGGGAGTTTCCTGGCAATTGAGTGATTGATAGATCTTAATGTGCAAAATTACCAATGGGAAGCTCACTGAAATGCAAATTCCTGAGTTCAAGCCCAGAAATGAAGGCAATTCAAATGTAGAGAGTCCAGAAGTCAAATTTTGAAAAGCACCAACTCACATTACAAAAGCATTTACTTCAAATAAAACATATGTTTATGGGAATTACAGCTCTTTTGTTTTTTTAAAAGAGGGGAATGTGAGGCAATTCTTTCAAACTATTAATAATTCTTTAATAGTTTAAAAGTACAAGGTTGAGGAAACAAAATCAAACTGAAAGAGAAGGAAAAGTATCCAACAGGAACAACGCATTGCTTTTACAAAGACAAATGACATGCAATATTTGAACAGTTGGGCAAAGGCAAGGCTTGGGCTATTTCTTATACTAAAGGAAGTTCCATGGACAGCCTGGAGGACCACCTATTACTCCAACTCCATTGCGACAGTTAGAGAAGCAAGAGTCCATAGATTCACGTGCCGTAAGTCTTCGCTAATATTTTCAAGCTTAGCATTGTTCTAAGTGCCCTTTACCTAGGAGAAATTGATGGATTTGGGCTTCAGCTTTTTTTTTTTTTAGATAGCCTTATTTTACTTTTTTTTCCTACTGAGTTTAGAAACGATTAAACACCTCGGGTACAAAGAAACAAGGAACAGGTGCTAACCCCTATATCAGTTTTTGGAACTGGGATGAGAATATGAGATGTTCCTCAGAAAATCTGGAAGCATTGCAAAGGGCAAAGATGAGAGGAAAGCTATAGAATATCTCACATTATGCTAGTATTCTGACCCATGGAGCATCCCAGTCTTTCCTAATTAGAATAAACAGTGATACGATTCCCTACTTTAAAGCAAAAACAGCTGAAGCAATACCATGTCTTTCACAGAAGGGGAGCATGGCCTACAGATTAGTATTTTTCAGTCTTATGTGTCAGATACAGGATATCTAATTGCTTGTTTATGGAGGGAGTATTAATCACAGTCTTTGGAAAGCTTTTTTTCTTCCCCCAGGTCACAAAAACTGATAGCTCTCTTGGGAGGTGTGATTATCATGCTGGAAAGGTATTAGAAGAGGACTTCATTTGAACACAAGCTCCATAAAAAAATGAAAAGGCCAGGAAGTTTGTTTAGACGTGGAGAGAGATTATTTTGCTAAGGTCCTTTTAAGGATGCTAGAAATTAAACTAAGTCTAGGAGTGTGTGTGTCTGTGTGTTCCAGTCGCTCAGTCATGTCCGACTCTTTGTGGCCCCATGGATTGTAGCCTGTCAGGCTCTTCTGTCCATGTGATTTTCCAGGCAAGAATATTGGAGTGGGTTGCCATTTCCTCCTCCAGGGGAACTTCTTGACCCAGGGATCAAACCAACATTTCCGATGTCTTCCGATTCTTTACCACAGAGCCACCTGGGAACCCTGGGTGTGTTGGGGGGAGGGGATCAAAATGAGGAGAAATATAACACCCAAATATTTGGAGAAAACTTGTTCTATGACATCTACAGTGTCCAGGCTTATCTTTTGGTCTGTTTAAAGAAGCAAAAAAAAAAAAAAAAAGTGGATCAGGTCCTTTTTTAGCTCCCTGGGAATTACCAATAAAAGCACCTCATGTCCACCTCATGAATGACAAGGAGTTTTAGTGTTGAGAGAGAGTGTTAGTAAATACCACGGTGAAGGGGAGAAAAATGCCAGCAGCTTAGAAAGAATATTGTTCTCAGTGAGTTCAAAGAAAATGATGGACAATGACCATGAATGTGGAGACTCTCTGCCTAGATATAAAAAGACACTGGAAAGAATATGGAGGTCTTATTTCAAATAGATGAAATCCATCATGGTGCATCCAAATCTTGGACCTCATAATCTTGCTTGGTTCCTTTCACCCTGAAAGCATTCCTGCTTCTCTCCTCTCAATAGCTGCCATTTGGTTTTTAATAATAACAGCTACAACTACCACAACAACCAGTGCTACATTCTTAACCGTGTGCAGGAAACATCTTGTGTGTGCAAGCTCAATCGCTCATTTGCATCTGATTCTGTGACCCCATGGACTCCTCTGCCCGTGAAACTTTCCAGGTGAGAATATTGGAGTGGATTGCCATTTCCTCCTACTCCAGGGGATCTTCCTTACTCAGGGGTCAAATCTGCATCTCTTGACTTGGCAGGGATCAAACATGAGTCTTCTGTAAGGGCAGAAGATTCTTTACCACTGAGCCAGCAAGGAAGTCCCCCCACCCCCACCCCACAAACTTGATCTTAGCCTAAAGGCCAAGAAGGGACATTTTATTTACCTTAAATAGAATCTTAAAACTACTCTGTCTTCCCTTCCACATTTACATTACAGTGAAACAAACAAGGCTCCTAGAGGTGAAGTGAGTACTTGAGGGCTACACAGCAAGGAAACAGAAGAGCAGGGATTTGAATGCAGGTCTGGTTGGCTCTAAAGCTGCCATTCTCTTCATGGTATCAAGCAATCCTATTAGCATTGTGAAGATATGAACCTACATCTTTAGTGGTATCCTTGTAATGCTTCTCATTATCTTCTTAATTTTACATTTACACTTTAGAGTAGAAAAAAATGTTTTAAATAAAAAGAAGAGGCTGACTGAAAGTCTGATTTTTATGACCTAATCATTGCTTACAGAGATAAACCACCATGTTCCTTTTTCTTGGGTTTAATAATTCTGGGCTACTGGGACTCTTTATCATTAGGTCTAGAGCTTTATAAACCCTAAATCCTCAACATTAGATTTTGGTTCACAAGTATACATTGAAAGAGTCATTTTGACACATTAGAATTTTGTTTAAGGGAACTAAACCATCTGGTGTATGTAATTTTGACCTCTTCAAGTAAATAAGGAAGAAGAATGTTCTGAACCAAGTTTTTTCTCCTATAATTACAATGATTTAGTGTTTCTAACTCAATTTAATGACTTCTCATACTGGAAGTCAAGAAGAAGACAAAAACTGGTCACTTTTCATAGGAATTGATGATGGTGTCATGATGGAGCTGCAGGGCAGTACAAATGTGTATATGGATAATTGCTGAGCTTTAAGTCCATGTAAAAATCAAGGAGATATTACAAACCTATGGAAGACATCAAGTACACATAGGCTCTTCATACTATGAAATGCCATACTTTCCCTTCTCATTGGGAAACAGGTAATTTGTGAACCTTGGGATGTTCCTCAACTGGGTTCCTTTCTCTTCTGGATGTAGTAGAAACTTTTGCCCCAGAAGGCCAGCAGGGGAGCTGGCAGTCAGTCACGGGTCTCTCACCCGCATTGCTTGCAGTTGAGTTGTTGCTCTGGCATAAGGAGAGGTGGACAGAAGGGAGCTGTGGGCAGACCCACGAGCCGGAAGCCACAGCAGGGCTCAACTTGGTCACCTCTTCTCAGGGCAGCCAGGGGTGTCATGACTTAGGAGGGTTTGGAAATGGTGGAAATAAATCAGTATGTCTAGGAAGGGAATCAAATGGAAAAGAGGTTAGGGTTAGGGTTAGGGTTATTAAATGCCTTGGTCTCCTATATTTTAATTTTGGGCTGTTCTGGTGGTGGACAGTGATAGAAAACCCTCAAGAAACTGTAAAAATATTTTTAAATGCTTTTGTGGGCTTTCAAGAATATGCCACGATAATAAGATCTTTCTTGTGGCACTTTCAGTCAGTCAGTTCATTCACTGAGTTGTGTCCGACTCTTTGTGACCCCATGAACCGCAGCATACCAGGCCTCCCTGTCCATCACCAACTTCCAGAGTTCACCCAAACTCATATCCATTGAGTCGGTGATGCCATCCAACCATCTCATCCTCTGTTGTCCTCTTCTCCTCCCATCTTCAATCTTTCCCAGCATCAAAATCTTTTCCAATGAGTCAGCTCTTCGCATCAGGTGGCCAAAGTATTGGAGTTTCAGCTTCAACATCAGTCCTTCCAATGAACACCCAGGACTGATCTCCTTTAGGATGGACTGGTTGGATCTCCTTGCAGTCCAAGGGACTCTCAAGAGTCTTCTCAACACCACAGTTCAAAAGCATCAATTCTTCGGTGCTCAGCTTTCTTTATAGTCCAACTCTCACATCCATATATGACTACTGAAAAACCATAGCCTTGACTAGATGGACCTTTGTTGACAAAGTAATGTCTCTGTTTTTTAATATGCTGTCTAGGTTGGTCATAACTTTCCTTCCAAGGAGTAAGTGTCTTTTAATTTCATGGCTGCAATCACTATCTGCAGTGATTTTGGAGCCCCCAAAAATAGTCACTTAGGTGGCGACAAATACTTAATATTGATACAGTTGTCATTCTATTGCCTTTCTCTTCCATATTCTGCAAAGCAAGTATCATTCATCTTGCAAACTCCTCTTTCTTCAGGATCATCCACAGTGCTTGGCACACAGCAGGTATTCAAATAATTGTTGAATGAATGTATGAATGAACCAACCAATGAATGATACTGATTATGGTCCTTTCAGGCATTTTTGGAATTGCAAACTATTATTTGTGACAAATTCTTGGAAGCATTACAGCTTCTTGAGAGTTTGGTGGCATGAGTGGTAAAGAACCTATCTGTCAATGCAGGAAAGTTAAGAGATGTAGTTTTGATCCTTGGATCAGGAAGATCCTCTAGAGGCAGGCATGGCAAGCCACTCCAGTATTCTTGCCTGGGGAGTCCTATGGACAGAGGAGCCTGGAAGTCTCCTTCCTGCAAAGAGTTGGACACAACTGAGGCGACTTAGCACAAACTGCCAGAACATCCCCAAATTAAAATATAGTAGACTGAGACATTTGGGCTTCCCTGGTGGCTCAGACGGTAAAGGATCTGCCTGCAATGCAGGAGATGTGGGTTAGATCCCTGGGTTGGGAAGATCCCCTGGAGGAGGGCATTGCAACCCACTCCAGTATTCTTGCCTGGAGAATCCCATGGACAGAGGAGCCTGGAGGGCTACAGTCCATGGGGTCACAAAGAGTCGGACATGATTGAGCGACTAAGCACAGCACAAAGGCATTTAATAAAGGTCACCGTTTTACATACATCTTGACAATCATTTTTTGTTAATAAAATGTTGGTAAAATTGATTATGTTGATAAAATTCATAAAAAGAAGCATATTGTTATAACATAGCCCTTGCCCAATAGTACTTTCTGCCCTCCTATGAAAGCTATCGCTTTAAACAGGATAGTAGCAGAAAGGGCTTATAAAAATGCTAGTTATTATTGGAATAAAACATAGACTCAATTTTTCCATTATTTTAACAGTTGGAAATGCTAAGATTTGAGGTTATTCAGTAAAAATAATGAAAAAAAAAATGTTAGCACCCAACTTTATTTTTACACTTCCTATAGTGTTTTCTAGTCCTCCTAGAATGCCAGACCTCAGTACTGGGAGATACAGATAACAGTTCAGCCCACAGGCCTTTGGCTCAGGGCTGCATGAGAGATGCTGGTTATGGATTTACTGCCCAAAGTACTTGAGTAGGTTAGTGGATCAGAGATGCTTCTTTGGAAATAATAACTGTAATGTTGGCTAAGGAACAAAGAGGTGGAAGCAATGTATCAGGATTAAGATGCTGAGGCAGGCAAACTGAGGTCTAATGGAAGGCTGGTCTCAGTGCTCTTATGGAGAAGGAGGGCAGAGAAGAACTGAGCAGAGTGGAGCCAGAGGAGGTAGAATTGGACAGGGGCCTGCCACTCTCAGTGCCAGAGAAAGGTGAGGAGTTGGTTCTCTGACTCTGTCTTCAACCTAGCTGTACCACTGGTAAAACAAAGTGGGGAACTCAACAAGAAATGCAGTGTACAGTAATTAGCTCAGTTCTAAACTCCTGGAATTGACTGCCTTTTATAAAGGAGCATATTTACTGGAGGAATCACTACCTGTAAAGGTTGGGTAGGAAAATGAATCACTATTTATTACATGCTTCTTCTTTTCCCCCATAGTTAATTTAGTCTTTTCCTCTCTAGAATGTTTGGCTTACAAAAATGATTTTCCCTTTGTATGAATACAGGTGGACAGGCATGGGGTGGCCATCTAGAGACAGGCTGGGTGGTAGGGTGAAATCAATCTGTATTTAAACATTTGCTAAAGTTCAGCCTCCACGAGAGAAATGAAATGATGATTTCAATCCTACCCGAGATTCACAGGCTGCACAAATTTCACAAAGTCTATCTTTATCACATTAGCTTGCAGCAAGTATCTGTAGCTTTTACTATCTGTTCATTTTATTTTGGTACTTAATTATAGTCATCACTATTTCAAAATTCCTATTCAGTGTTTTTTCTCTCAAATGGCGTCATGAACTAGGAAAGGGCGGATACCATATTTCAAAGTCAAGCTGTCCCATGCATGAAGTATCTCCTTAAAGAAGAATACACATGGGGGGAGGAGCCAAGATGGCGGAGGAGTAGGACGGGGAGACCACTTTCTCTCCTACAAATTCATCAAAAGAATAACTGAACGCAGAGCAAACTTTGCAAAACAACTTCTGATCGCTAGTAAATTAACCGGCCCGAACACACTGCCGGCCGTTCACAGAACAAAGAGACCGAGAAAATCCAGAGAAGAGCTCGCAGGCTGTGGACCGGCCCAGCCCCGACGGAGGCAGGAGGCAGGGGGGAGGGGAAGGTCGCGGCGAGACACAGGGCGCAGGCACCCAACCGGCGCGTGCGGGGACTGGGGCTGGGGACGCGGAGGGCAGAAGGCGCACGCACCCGACTGGCGCCAGAGGAAACTGAAACTGGGTCCGTGGAAGGGAGTGGGCGCGCCACACCTGGGGAGAGTGCGCCCACCAAGCCCCTGGCTGCCTGGACCGCTCTGACGGGGAAGGCACAGAGAGCAGGCGCAGCTTTTTGCTCCGGGCTTTTGTGGAACACCCGAGGGCTGGAACCTCGTGCAGCGCGGGCCGTGCTCCATATAGAACAGCCAGGAGCCTGAGCAGCGCAGACGGAGAAAGCAGCATCAGCCCCTCCCGGCAGCGCCAGCCCGTCCCTGCAGCGACAGCCCCTCCCTGCCCCGCAGAGCGACTGAACTAGCTACCTGAATGAGTCCACCTCCGCCCGCCTGTGTCAGGGCGGAAATGAGGCTCTGAAGAGACCGGCAAACAGAAGCCAAATAAACAAAGGGAACCGCCTCAGAAGGGACTGGTGCAACAGATTAAAATCCCTCTAGAAAACACCGACCACACCGGAAAGGGCCTGTAGATATCGAGAAGTGTAAGCTGGAACGAGGAGGTATCTGAAACTGAGCCGAACCCACACTGACCGCAACAGCTCCAGAGAAACTCCTAGATATAATTTTACTTTTTTCTTTTTTCTTTTTTATTATTTTTTCTTTTTTTATTTTTTATTTTTTATTTTTTCTCTTTTATTTTCCTTTAAAATCCCCTATTACTCCCCCATTACTCCTTAACTTTCATTTCCATAGATTTTTACGATTTTTTTAATTAGGGAAAAAAAAAATTTTTTTTTCTTTTTTTCTTTTTCCTTTTCTTTTCTTCTTCTTTTTTTTCTTTCCTTTTTCTCTTCTATTTTCTATTTTTCTTTTTCTCTTATTTCTTTTAAAGTCCTCTAGTACTCCTCTACTACTCCTTAATTTTCATTTTCAATACACTATAACCTTACAAAAAAAAAAAAAGAGAAGCCCTATTTTTAAACCGAAGATTATTCTCTCCCAATCTTGACTCTCTGTTTTCTACCTCAGAACACCTCTATTTTCTCCTTTCCCCTTCTCTTCCCAATCCAATTCTGTGAATCTTTGTAGGTGACTGGGCTACGGAGAACACTCTGGGAACAGACAGCTGCGTAGATCTGTCTCTCTCCTCTTGAGTCCCCCTTTTTCTCTTCCTGCTCATCTCTATCTCCCTCCTCCCTCTCCTCTTCTTCATGTAACTCTGTGAACCTCTCTGGGTGTCACTAACGGGGGAGAATCTTTTCGCCATTAACCTAGAAGTTTTCTTATCAGTGCTGTATAGTTGGAGAAGTCCTGAGACTACAGGAAGAATAAAACTGAAATCCAGAGGCAGGAGACTTAAGCCCAAAACCTGAGAACACCAGAAAACTCCTGACTACATGGAACTTTAAGTAATAAGTGACTGTCCAAAAGCCTCCATACCTACACTGAAACCAACCACCACCCAAGAGCCAATAAGTTTTAGAGCAAGACATACCACGCAAATTCTCCAGCAATGCAGGAACATAGCCGTGAACGTCAACATACAGGCTGCCCAAGGACACACCTAACACATAGACCCATCTCAAAACTCATTACTGGGCACTCCATTGCTCTCCAAAGAGAAGAAATCAAATTGCACGCACCAGTACACTGACGCAAGCTTCCCTAACCAGGAAACCTTGACAAGCCAATCGTCTAACCCCACCCACGGGGTAAATCCTCCACAATAAAAAGGAACCACAGACCTCCAGAATACAGAAAGCCCACTCCAGACACAGCAATCTAAACAAGATGAAAAGGCAAAGAAATACCCAACAGGTAAAGGAACATGAAAAATGCCCACCAAGTCAAACAAAAGAGGAGGAGATAGGGAATCTACCTGAAAAAGAATTTAGAATAATGATAATAAAAATGATCCAAAATCTTGAAAACAAAATGGAGTTACAGATAAATAGCCTGGAGACAAAGATTGGAAAGATACAAGAAATGTTTAATAAAGACCTAGAAGAAATAAAAAAGAGTCAATTAAAAATGAATAATGCAATGAATGAGATCAAAAACACTTTGGAGGGAACCAAGAGTAGACTAACGGAAGCAGAAGATAGGATAAGTGAGATAGAAGATAAAATGGTGGAAATAAATGAAGCAGAGAGGAAAAAAGAAAAAAGGATCAAAAGAAATGAGGACAACCTCAGGGACCTCTGGGACAATGTGAAACGCCCCAACATTCGAATCATAGGAGTTCCAGAAGAAGACAAAAAGAAAGGCCATGAGAAAATACTCGAGGAGATAATAGCTGAAAACTTCCCTAAAATGGGGAAGGAAATAGCCACCCAAGTCCAAGAAGCCCAGAGAGTCTCAAACAGGATAAACCCAAGGCGAAACACCCCAAGACACATATTAATCAAATTAACAAAGATCAAACACAAAGAACAAATATTAAAAGCAACAAGGGAGAAACAACAAATAACACACAAAGGGATCCCAATAAGGATAACAGCTGATCTATCAATAGAAACCCTCCAGGCCAGAAGGGAATGGCAGGACGTACTGAAAGTAATGAAAGAGAATAACCTACAACCTAGATTACTGTATCCAGCAAGAATCTCATTCAGATATGAAGGAGAATTCAAAAGCTTTACAGATAAGCAAAAGCTGAGAGAATTCAGCACCACCAAACCAGCTCTTCAACAAATGCTAAAGGATCTTCTCTAGACAGGAAATGCAGAAAGGTTGTATAAACGTGAACCCAAAACAACAAAGTAAATGGCAACGGGACCACACCTATCAATAATTACCTTAAATGTAAATGGGTTGAATGCCCCAACCAAAAGACAAAGATTGGCTGAATGGATACAAAAACAAGACCCCTATATATGCTGTCTACAAGAGACCCACCTCAAAAGCAAGAGACACATACAGACTAAAAGTGAAGGGCTGGAAAAAATATTTCATGCAAACGGAGACCAAAAGAAAGCAGGAGTCGCAATACTCATATCAGATAAAATAGACTTTCAAATAAAGGATGTGAAAAGAGACAAAGAAGGACACTATATAATGATCAAAGGATCAATCCAAGAAGAAGATATAACAATTATAAATATATATGCACCCAACATAGGAGCACCGCAATATGTACGGCAAACACTAACGAGTATGAAAGAGGAAATTAATAGTAACACAATAATAGTGGGAGACTTTAATACCCCACTCACAACTATGGATAGATCAACTAAACAGAAAATTAACAAGGAAACACAAACTTTAAATGACACAATGGACCAGCTAGACCTAATTGATATCTATAGGACATTTCACCCCAAAACAATCAACTTCACCTTTTTCTCAAGTGCACACGGAACCTTCTCCAGAATAGATCACATCCTGGGCCATAAATCTGGTCTTGGAAAATTCAAAAAAATTGAAATCATTCCAGTCATCTTTTCTGACCACAGTGCAGTAAGATTAGATCTCAATTACAGGAAAAAAATTGTTAAAAATTCAAACATATGGAGGCTAAATAACACGCTTCTGAATAACCAACAAATCATAGAAGAAATCAAAAAGAAATCAAAATATGTATAGAAATGAATGAAAATGAAAACACAACAACCCAAAACCTATGGGACACTGTAAAAGCAGTGCTAAGGGGAAGGTTCATAGCATTACAGGCTTACATCAAGAAACAAGAAAAAAACCAAATAAATAACCTAACTCTACACCTAAAGCAATTAGAGAAGGAAGAAATGAAGAACCCCAGGGTTAGCAGAAGGAAAGAAATCTTAAAAATCAGGGCAGAAATAAATGCAAAAGAAACTAAAGAGACCATAGCAAAAATCAACAAAGCTAAAAGCTGGTTTTTTGAAAAAATAAACAAAATTGACAAACCATTAGCAAGACTCATTAAGAAACAAAGAGAGAAGAACCAAATTAACAAAATTAGAAATGAAAATGGAGAGATCACAACAGACAACACTGAAATACAAAGGATCATAAGAGACTACTACCAGCAGCTCTATGCCAATAAAATGGACAACTTGGATGAAATGGACAAATTCTTAGAAAAGTATAACTTTCCAAAACTGAACCAGGAAGAAATAGAAGATCTTAACAGACCCATCACAGGCAAGGAAATCGAAACTGTAATCAAAAATCTTCCAGCAAACAAAAGCCCAGGACCAGATGGCTTCACAGCTGAATTCTACCAAAAATTTAGAGAAGAGCTAACACCTATCTTACTCAAACTCTTCCAGAAAATTGCAGATGAAGGTAAACTTCCAAACTCATTCTATGAGGCCACCATCACCCTAATTCCAAAACCAGACAAAGATGCCACAAAAAAAGAAAACTACAGGCCAATATCACTGATGAACATAGATGCAAAAATCCTTAACAAAATTCTAGCAAACAGAATCCAACAACATATTAAAAAAATCATACACCATGACCAAGTGGGCTTTATCCCAGGAATGCAAGGATTCTTTAATATCCGCAAATCAATCAATGTAATACACCACATTAACAAATTGAAAGATAAAAACCATATGATTATCTCAATAGATGCAGAGAAAGCCTTTGACAAAATTCAACACTCATTTATGATTAAAACTCTCCAAAAAGCAGGAATAGAAGGAACATACCTCAACATAATAAAAGCTATATATGACAAACCCACAGCAAGCATCACCCTCAATGGTGAAAAATTGAAAGCATTTCCCCTGAAATCAGGAACAAGACAAGGGTGCCCACTCTCACCACTACTATTCAACATAGTGTTGGAAGTTTTGGCACAGCAATCAGAGCAGAAAAAGAAGTAAAAGGAATCCAGATAGGAAAAGAAGAAGTGAAACTCTCACTGTTTGCAGATGACATGATCCTCTACATAGAAAACCCTAAAGACTCTACCAGAAAATTACTAGAGCTAATCAATGAATATAGTAAGTTGCAGGATATAAAATTAACACACAGAAATCCCTTGCATTCCTATACACTAACAATGAAAAAACAGAAAGAGAAATTAAGGAAACAATACCATTCACCATTGCAACAAAAAGAATAAAATACTTAGGAGTATATCTACCTAAAGAAACAAAAGACCTATACATAGAAAACTATAAAACACTGATGAAAGAAATCAAAGAGGACACAAACAGATGGAGAAACATACCGTGTTCATGGATTGGAAGAATCAATATTGTCAAAATGGCTATTCTACCCAAAGCAATCTATAGATTCAATGCAATCCCTATCAAGCTACCAACGGTATTTTTCACAGAACTAGAACAAATAATTTCACAATTTGTATGGAAATACAAAAAACCTCGAATAGCCAAAGTAATCTTGAGAAAGAAGAATGGAACTGGAGGAATCAACCTGCCTGACTTCAGACTCTACTACAAAGCCACAGTCATCAAGACAGTATGGTACTGGCACAAAGACAGAAATATAGATCAATGGAACAGAATAGAAAGCCCAGAGATAAATCCACGGACCTATGGACACCTTATCTTTGACAAAGGAGGCAAGGATATACAATGGAAAAAAGACAACCTCTTTAACAAGTGGTGCTGGGAAAACTGGTCAACCACTTGTAAAAGAATGAAACTAGAACACTTTCTAACACCATACACAAAAATAAACTCAAAATGGATTAAAGATCTAAATGTAAGACCAGAAACTATAAAACTCCTAGAGGAGAACATAGGCAAAACACTCTCCGACATAAATCACAGCAAGATCCTCTATGACCCACCTCCCAGAATATTGGAAATAAAAGCAAAACTAAACAAATGGGACCTAATGAAACTTAAAAGCTTTTGCACTACAAAAGAAACTATAAGTAAGGTGAAAAGACAGCCCTCAGATTGGGAGAAAATAATAGCAAATGAAGAAACAGACAAAGGATTAATCTCAAAAATATACAAGCAACTCCTGCAGCTCAATTCCAGAAAAATAAATGACCCAATCAAAAAATGGGCCAAAGAACTAAACAGACATTTCTCCAAAGAAGACATACAGATGGCTAACAAACACATGAAAAGATGCTCAACATCACTCATTATCAGAGAAATGCAAATCAAAACCACAATGAGGTACCATTACACGCCAGTCAGGATGGCTGCTATCCAAAAGTCTACAAGCAATAAATGCTGGAGAGGGTGTGGAGAAAAGGGAACCCTCTTACACTGTTGGTGGGAATGCAAACTAGTACAGCCACTATGGAGAACAGTGTGGAGATTCTTAAAAACTGGAAATAGAACTGCCATATGACCCAGCAATCCCACTTCTGGGCATACACACCGAGGAAACCAGATCTGAAAGAGACACGTGCACCCCAATGTTCATCGCAGCACTGTTTATAATAGCCAGGACATGGAAGCAACCTAGATGCCCATCAGCAGATGAATGGATAAGGAAGCTGTGGTACATATACACCATGGAATATTACTCAGCCGTTAAAAAGAATTCATTTGAATCAGTTCTAATGAGATGGATGAAACTGGAGCCCATTATACAGAGTGAAGTAAGCCAGAAAGATAAAGAACATTACAGCATACTAACACATATATATGGAATTTAGAAAGATGGTAACGACAACCCTATATGCAAAACAGAAAAAGAGACACAGAAGTACAGAACAGACTTTTGAACTCTGTGGGAGAAGGTGAGGGTGGGATGTTTCAAAAGAACAGCATGTATACTATTTATTGTGAAACAGATCACCAGCCCAGGTGGGATGCATGAGACAAGTGCTCGGGCCTGGTGCACTGGGAAGACCCAGAGGAATCGGGTGGAGAGGGAGGTGGGAGGGGGGATCGGGATGGGGAATACATGTAAGTCTATGGCTGATTCATATCAATGTATGACCAAAAAAAATAAATTAAAAAAAAAAAAAGAAGAATACACATGGAAGTTCTGTAAACTTACTTCATGAAGTGAACTCTCATAACTTTGTGTTTGTGATTTCTGCTTAGGAGCCCCACCTATTGTTTTGCCTTTAATAAAAAAAATTTGGGGGATGCTTTATTATGTATGGGGTTATGCTTCCCTGATAGCTCAGTTGGTAAGGAATCTGCCTGTAATGCAGGAGATCCCGGTTTGATTCTTGGATCAGGAAGATCTGCTGGAGAAGGGATAGGCTACCAATCCAGTATTCTTGGGCTTCTCTTGTGGCTCACCTGGTAAAGAATCTGCCTGCAACGTGGAAGACCTGGGTTCAGTCCCTGGGTTGGAAAGATCCCCTGGAGAAGGGAATGGCTACCCACTCCAGTATTCTGGCCTGGAGAATTCCATGGACTATATAGTCTATGGGGTTGCAAAGAGTCAGACACGACTGAGTGACTTTCACTTTCACTTTCATGATTAAGTCTGTCCAGAAAGAAATATGAAGGTATCATCTCTGCTTAAGTATCCTAACTTTGCAAATAGAAACCACCAGCCTTCTATTCTTTAGAGTACTTAGGCAAAAATTAGGCTATCAATCTTCCTAATCAAATTCCCCAACTATGAAAATGTAATGCATTTAGAAAATTATCCTCTCTAGGAAATAACTATTCTTTAGTTGTCAGTATATGAATTGTGAATCAGTGTTCTTGTTCTTAGTTCTGAGTATGATGATTGGTTACTATTCTGCAGTGCCTGTGTGTGTGTGCTAAGTCGCTTCAGCTGTGTCCGACTCTGTGACCATGTGGACCATAGCCCACCAGGCTCCTCTGTCCATGAGGAGCAAGAATACTGGAGTGGGTTGTCATGCCTTCCTCCAGGGGATCTTCCCGACCCAGGGATTGAACCCACGTCTCTTACGTCTCCTGCATTGGCAGGTGGGTTCTTTACCACTAGTGCCATCTGGGAAGCCCATTCTGCAGTGTATTTTGGCTTACTTTGATGGCTTAAGTACTCACTCATCACTTTTTTCTTCTGCTAATATGGCTTTCTTAAATTTAAAAAATGGTTCAAACTGAATATTTATCTTTAGCTGCTTTCACAAGAAGAGCTAAATTCAATGTTCTGAAAAAGAATGGACTATGACTAAAAAAACCCCTCTTCTATCTGCGAAGGTCCTCATCTTTTACTGGGTCTGTAGCTTCTGAAAAGATAGCCTGGTAGGGGAAGAAGAGGATGCTAAGCTAGATAATTATCTAGCCAATAACCAATCATCCTCAACAATTAATGTGATTACAGGTGTGCCTACATCCATTTGTCTTATAGCTACACCTGCCAAACTATTCCTGGGTTTACCACTTGTAAATCAACCAACCTCTGACCATCTTCAGAGAAGTGGTTGTATGCCATGGTGTACAGAGAGTATTGTAAAAAGTTTGACCGGAAGTTAAAGCATTTGAAAAGATGGAAAGGAAGTCACTCAGTTAAATTTGCTTTTATACACACTACCTCATTCAATTCCTTACAAAGACTCTATGTGGAGAGATTTTTATTACCATTTTTCAAATAAGTAATAGGCTTTGGAGGTAAAACAACATACTCAAGGTCACACCTCCAGTAAGCAGGACAATATACACAATTCTAGAGTGTCTATCTCTTTTACCCTTCTACACTAGCATTGCCAAAAATGTACAGCCAACTTATGAATTACAAATTTTGGAAGACATGGCTTCTCTAGGAAGACAGATGGGTGCTTAGTCCATTTGTAAAGGTAGCCAGAAAAAGAGATTCCAAAAAATAATATATAGCAATTCTCACTGTGAGAAAAATCTTTCTTTCACATAAAAAGTCTTTTTCTTTTAAAAAAGCAAAAATGGGATTTTGGCAATAAACTTCCTTGGAGATGTTGACAAAGTACCATTCTGACCCCAATGTATTTCATTCAGAAAGGAAGTGGTTGCTTAAATAAGTGTATAATGCAAAAGAGATTATACTTTGAATGACACTGAAAACTGAATTATAAACTGTGTATATAATTTTTAAGCACCGAAATCATGAAAGATGATAAATAAGCAAAAGGTAATCTTGCAGTTTCAGCTATTTCCTGGGGAAAATTAAGGAAGAAAAGGTTGCTTCATTATAAATCACTGGGAATAAAATTAACTTTCTTCTTCTTATTTATATCTTCTTATATTATCTTGCTCATTTTCAAGTTTGAGTAAAAGGATTTTAAAAATTATAATCTATTTTATAGTAATTTTACATTTATTTGATTCTGATCTTTTCTAATGAAACTTTCATCTCCTCTCATTTGCAACCTGAAGGTAGGTCACCAAACAGGATATAATGAAAAAAATCACTAAAATGATAGCTTGGCCTGTTTTTGAAAGAAGATATTTACAGGTTGCTAGGATCTGGGAAGTTACTGCAAAGTTCCCCAAAGTTAATTTTTCCTTTAATACATACTTATACACAGAGAGGAAAAAAATACCCTCTTAGCCATTCCCTTCTCCAGGGCATCTTTCTGACCCAGGGATCAAACCCGAGTCTCCCACATTGCAGGTGGATTCTTCACCACCTGAGCCATCAGGGAAGCCCTCTCAGAAGCAACGCAGAAGGCTAAAAAGGGTTGGAGACGGAAGTAAGGAGACATGATCTTTGGTCCTGGCTTGTCATTGGCCTGAGCTAAGGAATATCACTCAGCTTCCCTCAGGCTCAGTGTCCTTGCAGGCAGAAAGAAGATGGCATCTCTGTCCCACTTCAGCAACTGCCATGTGGTGAAAGTCCTTTATTCATCCAGCACTTGTTGGTGCTTATTGGGTTTTTCATGGAGCTATGAAGACAGATATAATTCTGTCTTTGAGAAACACACAGAGGGGAGATGTGATGTAAACTGGAATCTAGGGTCGAGTCACAGATGCTTCTGGAAGGGGAAAGTCCTGAGGTACAAATATGAGTTAGGGAGGAGAATGCAAGAAGAAAAGAACATTGCAGATAAAGGACACAGCATTACGTGAAGGTAAAGAGTACAAGATGATGGGGGACTTGTCAGTCATACAGTTGACTGAAACAGGAGAGGGAAACTCAAAGCTGAGGTGGGAAAGGTAGACAGAATCCAGATTATTGAGAGTTACACATGCTGGGCTATGGCTTTGCATTTTAGTCCCAAAGCAATGAGTGGAAGTGAGGGGCAATGCAGGATCATGAACAGGGAAAACACTCTGGTTTTTAGAAAACTCACTCTGAAGGCAGTATAGACAATGGCTCAGCAGCTGGGAAACTAATTCAGAGCCCATCACATTAATTCAGGTGAGAAACACACAGACCTAAATTAAGAGACTGGTGGCAAGAACGGAGAAGAACGAACAGTCTTGAGAGATGGCATGGAGGTAGAGCTGACAAAGTTTAATGTCTAACTACGGGTGTACAGGAGAATGGAAATGGTGTGAATCACAGGTTTCTGACTTGGCTGGGTAAACAGTGTGGTATTTCACAAGAAATAAAGAAGATAAAGTAGGTTTCTAGGGCTAGACAAGTCCAATTTTGGACACATTGAGCTCATTGTCCCTGTGGGTGATGTGCAGAAGGCAGCTGGCCATGTGAAATGCATTTGACAATTCTCTGAACTGTTCCAATGTGGATAATGTTACTTGAATTCAATTCTATATTTTCAGTATGTGTATTAACTCTTACAAGGCCACGAGGTAAATTAGTGTAAGGGGTTTATTCTAAGGGCTTCAAAAACTTAAGATAGCTCTCATTCTTTTACTGTATTTGTTTGTTAAACTGAAATTATTTAACTACCCACAACGTCATTTCTTTTGTGAGCTATCTCTGATGGTTTGTGGGTGCTTGTTCATGGTCATGTAGCTGGCGTCTGGACTGAATTAGAAAGGGTTACCCCACAGATGGAGACAGAAGACAGAACTCTGGAACCCTTCTTTCATGCAACCCCATTGCCCATCACATTTTCCTAAATGCATCCCTACTTCCAGCTGCCATGGGGTCATCAAGCCTTGGCTTAAATCACATGTCCTCTGGCTTCAGGTCCCATGATGAAAAATTTATGGAGTCCTGGACACATTACAAGTTTTACAGCTTTACAACTGAAATCCTTCTAGTCCTTCTGACCTACTGAAGGAAAGAAAATATGTTTTATTTTATTGGGATTCCCAAACATTTCTTTGAGTATATACATTTTCCCTATAGAATGTGTATGTTGCTTCCAGCAATGTGTTTCACATTACCTTGAAGAGCAGGGAAGCTCTGATAGAAGGAAACAACTTGGCTTTGTTGCCAGTACAAGAGGAAAAAAAACAACAACTTGTAATTGGAAGCATGATAAAGTCTATGGATCATTAATTTCCCTTTCTCTTTGACTGAGGATACCTTATATGAGTCAATGACTGTATCCTAGTTTGTTTTAAAAATGGTACGTATCCCTGAACTAATCATATGCTGGCTTTTTGAGGGGAGGTCTTTTTACTAGCTTATACACACACACACATATATATATAAATGTACTATGTATATATATATTTTCTTCCTAGAACCTTAAAATTATTCCATGTTCTTATTGCATGTTCTTATAAGGTAGCTCATGCTTGCTCATTTGCATCTGCGTCTTTGCAACCCCAAGGACTGTAGCCCATCAGGATCTTCTGTACGTGTGATTTTCCAGGCAAGAATACTATAGTGGGATGCCATTTCCTACTCCAGGGGATCTTCCTGACCCAGGGATCGAACCCACATCTCCTGAGTCTCTTGCATTGGCAGGCAGATTCTTTACCACTGTGCCACCTGTAGCTCAACACCCTTGAATTAAACATTTCCTGGATAACAAGCTTTCCAAATCTACGTCAAAGCCTAAAGTCTCTCTTTCTTCAGGGGATTATAAGTAATACTAGTTCAGATGTGGCTTGAAAACAAGGTATCTAAATGGGCTCACCTTGACAATGAAATCTGCTGTAAGTGGTCCAGCCATTCTCAGTATCTCTTTGTCTGGAAATTTCTGGAAGTCCACACTAGAATTGTCCACAAGAAAGATGCCTGTAGAGCTGAGACTGTTTTCACCTTTAGCCCCCTGGAGGGTTTTGGTTTCCAGATCTACATAATCAAACACAGGAAGAGGTAACAAAGATGTTCCCAGGCCTACCACAGACCACACGCAAGCACATCCCATACAAGGTCTAGAGCTACAATAGGGAGAAGCATCATTCTTTATATGGCTGACATATTTGAAATGTGATAGAAACAAAATAGATAGGCACTGCTGGATCACATAGGAATTGATGCAGCAAATGAAATTATTTTAAAACTTATTAACCAAGAATTCAGGGCTCCCTGTCAAAAAATCTTCAATTCCCTGGATAACTTCATTTGGGTACCCTACTTTACCACAACCATATTCTTTGGACTAAACCATCTCATCCCCCATATATCTTATTGATTTCAGTCTTTACAGCCCTCAGTCTTGAATTTACCCAGTAGTTTTCTTTTTTCTCTCTGAGACCCCGGGTACCTCTCTGAGTTCCTTAAGCACTCACTGGGTAATTTGATATTCATGTGTTACCTTGCAGTTATTGATACTTTCTGGCTACTTATTGCACGTGGGCTATTGTTCAAAATGAAAAAAAAAAAACAAACAAAAAACTACAGTGGCTTAAAGACAGAAAACTAACTATCCTCTTTGCTTTTCTTTCTTTTAAAAATCCTTTTTAAATTCAGTCTTGGGTACTTATATGGCATCTCATAAGAACTTAGGATGGAGAGAAGAACTTCTGGATCCCTGGAGCATTCCAATCTGAATTTGCCCAGTGACAAAGCCTAGGCAGCATCTTTTGTTTTAGGAAATCAGAGCATGCTAGGGAGGAGGGTAATTTTGATATATATTTCAAAGCAGGTTAAATTCTCATGTGATTGAGTATTTTAGAATAATTGCCTGCTGCATAAAGAAACATGGTTCAGTTCAGTCAGTTCAGTCCCTCAGTTGTGTCCGACTCTTTGAAACTCCAATGGACTGCAGCAGGCCAGGCCTCCCTGTCCATCACCAACTCCCGGAGTTGACTCAAACTCATGTCCATTGAGTCAGTGATGCCATCTAACCATCTCATCCTCTGTCGTCCCCTTCTCCTCCCACTTTCAATCTTTCCCAGCATCAAAATCTTTTCCAATGAGTCAGCTCTTCGCATCAGGTGGCCAAAGTATTGAAGTTTCAGCTTCAACATCAGTCCTTCTAATGAATATTCAGGACTGATTTCCTTTAGGATGCACTGGTTGGAGCCCCTTGCAGTCCAAGGGACTCTCAAGAGACTTCTCCAACACAACAGTTCAAAAGCATCAAATTCTTCAGTGCTCAGCTTTCCTTATAGTCCAACTCTCATATCCATACATGACTACTGGAAAAATCACAGCTTTGGCTAGATGGACCTTTGTTGGCAACGTAATGTCTCTGCTTTTTATATGCTGTCTAGGTTGGTCATAACTTTTCTTCCAAGGAGTATGCATCTTTAATTTCATGACTGCAGTGACCATCTGCAGTGATTTTGGAGCCCAGAAAAATAAAGTCTGTCACTATTTCCACTGTTTCCCCATCTATTTGCCATGAAGTGATGGGACCAGATGCCATGATCTTAGTTTTCTGAATGTTGAGTTTTAAACCAACTTTTTCACTCTTCTCCTTCACTTTCATCAGGAAGCTCTTTAGTTTTTCTTCGCTTTCTGCCATAAAGGTGGTGTCATCTGCATATCTGAGGTTATTGATATTTCTCCCGGCAATCTTGATTCCAGCTTGTGCTTCATCCAGTCCAGTGTTTCTCATGATGTACTCTGCATACAAGTTAAATAAGCAGGGTGACAATATACAGCCTTGACACACTGCTTTCCCGATTTGGAACCAGTCTGTGTTCCATGTCCAGTTCTAATCGTTGCTTCCTGACCTGCATACAGATTTCTCAAGAGTCAGGTCAGGTGGTCTGGTATTCCGATCTCTTGAAGAATTTTCCTCAGTTTGCTGTGATGCATACAGTCAAAGGCTTTGGCATAGTCAATAAAGCAGAAATAGATGTTTTTTTTGGGAAATCTCTTGTTTTTTCAATGATCCAATGGATGTTGGCAATTTGGTCTCTGGTTCCTCTGCCTTTTCTAAATCTACCTTGAACATCTGGACGTTCACGGTTCACATACTGTTGAAGCCTGGCTTGGAGAAATTTGAGCATTACTTTGCTAGCATGTGAGATGAGTGCAATTGTACGGTAGTTTGAGTATTCTTTGGCATTGCCTTTCTATGGGATTGGAATGAAAACTGACCTTTTCCAGTCCTGTGGCCACTGCTGAGTTTTCCAAATTTGCTGTCATATTGAGTGCAGCACTTTCACAGCATCATCTTTTAGGATTTGAAATAGCTCAACTGGAATTCCATCACCTCCACTAGAAACATGGATGGACTAAGTCTAACAATGGTTTTAAAACTTGCACAAAGACCCTTGCTTTTAGCAGGGTTGTTTAGCAGAAACAACCCCTGGTAGGGTAGGGATCTGGGTCCCCTAGTCATTTAGTCAGAATGACTCCCCTCTTGTATGTTCTGTAGATTGAGGTTTTGGAGTTAAGGACAGTTTGAAGTTTCTGGAGGCACTAAGATATCCAGTATAGTTACACTAAATTACTCTAGATGTTGCCTACTTCAGGTTTCCCACCAGAAGGAATAGCAATGGGTAGAAAATGGTGTCCAATTAATGCCCTTGTCCCAGATGAAGTCAAGCAGCCCTTCTCTGGGAGTAGGTCTGGCCTTCCACCCAGGCAACAGTGCAGGGAGGACCTCATAGAAGAATATAAGGCACATGGAGACAACACGGAGTGGGACAAGCATAGTGGTTATCATCAGAGGAAAGCAATTGCTCTGTGTCTCTTCTCCCTAGCCTTCCCTCCTCCAGCTGCCTTTGCTAATTTGTGGAGGGATCTCCAGGACATAAATTAACTTAGTTTTGGAAAACTCATGAAGATCTAAGCCTGAGTATCTGATTCAATTTCATCACCAGGCCTCCCAGCTATCTTTCCCAAGATACTTGTGACTAAAGATGGGCTGGGCCTGGAAAGACTATCTACTCACGTCCTGGAGTGTGTGTTAGTCACTTAGTTGTGTCCAACTCTTTGCGATTCCATGGACTGTAGCCTGCTAGGCTCCTCTTTCTGTGGAATTCTCCAGGTGAGAATACTGCAGCGAGTAGCCATTCCCTTCTCCAGGGGATCTTTTTGACTCAGGGATCGAACCCGGGTCTCCTGCATTGCAGGCAGATTCTTTACCATCTGAGCCACCAGGGAAGCCCCCTAAATATTTACAACTGGACTCACATTGGGCCACCTTCTGGGACTGAAGGATGAAAGGCTTGCAAGAAAAACAGGGCAACATTTATTCACATATTTATTTTACTGAGTTATATTGCAAATACCAAAACTTCCTTAGTTATACATATGCTATCAATAGTATGCCTGTTGGCAGAAAAAGCAGATTCTGTTTTGCTTTTCATCATTTATGATTATCATCTGAAGCTTCACCTATCCAATCTCTAGAGTAATTAAACCAAACAAAGCCGTTCTTCAGCTTCTTAGTAATCATACAATTAGGAAGTCTGGGATGCCACTACATTTACAAAAATGAATTTTCCTCTTACATCTATTCCTTTGGGTGGGTCCTTTCTTCTGCAATGAGGAATAAGTCCCCCATTTGGTGATGGACTGGTCTAGACTTTTTATTTTAGCCCCTCATTGCACAGAAAAATACTTTTTTTGACTGAGGTTGTTATACCAGCAGTTAATTCTGTCCAGTTCTCAAGGGGAAAAACAAATCATTTGAATGGTAATAGTGTACAAACATATATCATCCTTGGACATGTGAACAATATATTTTGGGGAGTTGTTCAGGGTTAAAAAAGGACTTGAATCCATATAAGGTGGTTTCCCAGAGTCTTTTGACTTTGCCTGGACTGTACCTTACTTATTCCTTTATGTCACATGACCTCTCATCCCACCTTTCCCATGAAATGCAATTATTTTTATTTTTAGAAAGACTTCAGTAGGCTCTCTGAACTTTCACAGGCTCCAATTTGTCTCCCTCTTGTTTGTCTTTCTGGAATGATTTCATTTATAATCCAATTGCCAAAAGATAATGCTTGCTACCTAAATTGGCTTCTTAGGCAAGTGTGTGGGAGGGAAGAGAGAGCAGAAGATGATAGATGGCTCTGGAGGAACCTAGGAACAGTCACAGCGGAGGAGATCAGAAACGCTCAAGGGACCAACTGAAGAGAAGTCTTTCAGTGGAAGTGAATTTTGCAGAGAATGCTGGCATATCCTCTCCTATTCTCTCCCGGGTTTATAGCCTATAATTTTCTGCTTGTGATTTACAAGTCTCCATCTAAACAACACTACACGGCAAAAAAAAAAAAAAAAGATGTGGCTATGTACTGCTGGCTTGGCATGACTAGAGATCAATTCTTGCCCAGGCTCTGGTGGGACCCTGCTACCATTTGATCTTTGGGGTTATGATTACCCTTCAATCCTGAATTCCAAAAGCTATCTTCAAGATGTTGGGGTCTTGCATTATCTTTTCTACCTGGTGTGCTTAATGAGACCACATAGTTCTCTTTAAATGCCATTGGGTTAAGATTGTGAGGAGTTTCTATGTTCCTCTGAGTTGATGACGTAATGGAGCATGACAGTAGAAATTAAAAAGAATGAAGAAGAGGGAGAGAAGGTTGGAAAGAAGAAGAAAAACAAGAGGTGAGGCAAGGAAAAGACTGAGATTGACTGAAGAGGAAGAAGAGAGAGAATGAGAAATAACATTCACAAAACCATAAACATGTGCTTAACTCAGGAACAATCTATTGGAAGCATCAATTTTGTATCTTTCAGGATGACTGTGGTTAGAGGTAATTACCAGAGAGGTTTCTGCTATCTCCTAGGCAACTGAAAGAGAAATAGAAGTATTCAAAATATCATATTATGATAGAGAATTAAGATTTGTATTCCTAAATCTTAATCTTTTCTGGGGGAAAAAAAAACAGAACAATAATGACTAAAATTCCCCATATCCAAAAGTCAACAACTGAGTTTACTTACACAGGTGATCAGGTCCTTTTAAGACAAGACGGATATGTCTGCTTCCATAGGGAATACCAACCACTGTGTTGTCCACTAGAGAGAAACAAAGCAGAATCTTAAAGCACGTAATTTGATACAAAATTACTGATTGTGTCTTATGTAAGGCACTGATTTACAAACACCCCCAAATGACAATCTTTTAAAAATGTGTTTAAAATCTGAACACCAATATGTGGGAATCAAAATTTCCACTTTCTACAAAATAAAATACGTTGAAAAAGCTGGTCACTTGCTAATTCATGGGGATCTGGCCTTTGAAAAAAAAATACATGAATTTTGACATATTGAAAAACGAATTTACAAGTGTTCATTTCTAATTTTAAAACCTGATCCTGCATCCTCATATTTTAAACTGGAGCAACTGTGTAGAATTACAAAAAGAAAGTAAGTTCTAATGCTCTAAAGAAGATTTTATTATATTAAAATCTGATCTGTATTTCCCTCGGGCAAAGTGAGTATGTTGGATGAGTACCACAGATAAGAAGGCACTATCTTGTATTTTTTCAACTTTCTAGGTCAGAAATCATGCTTTCCATCCTTTAATATCCTTCACACTATCAACAGCTAATACTATATTTTGTGAGTGTCCCATAAATGTTTATTAACATCCCCCCAACATTTCCTCTTGATTTTGAAAATTTTTAGAAATTGACTGAATTAGAGATTATTTTAGAAATTATTCGATTTTCATCCTATTTGAAAACTGAGCCACAATTCAGTGGAAGCACTCCCCAAACCTACATTTGCTAAAAAATTAGAGGAATATAACATGTATCCCAAACACATCATAGGCGTGCTCATTTAGAACTCTATTTGTGAAATGAATCCTTTATATTTGCATGGCACTGAAGAATTTCACTTTCCCCTAAACTTTACTATTTATTCCATCACCCCAAACTTATAATACGGGCAAAGAGGATGCTACCATTCTGATTTGATGACAAAGAAATGAGGCCTCTGAGAAGTATAGTTAAGTAATGGAAGGTCAAAGATCAGGAGGGCATTTCAGAAGACAACAGAAAGGCAGGTATTTTCAAACTCATCAGCATATTCAGAAACTCTGTGGGATTCTCTGTTTCACATCTTTCCAGCATTACACATTACCATCCTATCTATCACTGAAAGAATTTCATTTAAGTAAAAGAATCCCCAAAGCTAGCCAATTTCTCTGAACCTTAACATTATCATCCTGTCTTTGGGAGAATTTAATTTCAACAAATGAATTTCAGACATTCTCTAACTTCTCTGACTCTTAGTTTCTTTGTTTGTAAAACAGTGAAACCAACACTTAACTCACAATACTGCTGTTAGCAGATGTAAGTATGACTATAGATATGTATACTAAGCAGACATATAGTCTGGAACACAGTAGGTATTTTGTAAATATCATTTTATCTGTCTATTCCAAGTCTCCTTAAGGACAGCGACTGAAATGCTGTTTACTTTGATGATGTTTTTAAATGCTCCAAGGCCCAGAGCTCATAGCCAGCTGAATGAGAAAGAAGAATCATATGCTCTCAATTTCTTCCCTAAAAGGTTACATTTATCAAGTTTTCTACAATATTGAACATTCTACACACATTACAACCTTTTAGTTGTTTTTTAATGCCAGGCACTGTTAAAGAAAAGGCTGGGTTTTGGATAGCCAAGAGTTTGTGGCACAGAAGAACAAAATACGTAAGGGGAATACAGAAAAGGAAAAACAAACGTTGAGACTGGGCCCACAGACCTTTAAACATCTTGCATTAAGCCATGGGTTTTTAAGCTTATAAAAGAAACTCAAAGCAGTTAAAACAATGGGCTTTCTAGAAATAGAAAGTCTTTGTTTATCCACAGGTCAAATAAAGTGCAAGTAAAAGGAAAGCTCTCTGGCCCTGCAGTGCTCAGCAGTGGGCTTCTGACCCCCACATGTTCTGTTGAGAAGTGACTCACTTTCCACATGCGGGGGCATTAACCCAATTAACCCAAGCTTTTGGCTGGCACAGCCACCTTTGTACACTCCCCAAGGAAGATGGGGAAGAGCCTAGAAGGTTGTTGGGGGAAGACGGTAGGATGGAGAGAGTAGACCAGGCCAGATAGAATGTCTCCAGATTGCCCTCTGCCCTTGCCATGTCAAAGAGAAATACAGAGAACTTGGGCTAGTGCCAGCTTGAACAGTCAGCAACGCACCCAGCATCAGGTGGAGGAAGAGTCCTCACTTATCCTCCTATGGTGCTATAAAGGGTGAGCAGACAACTAGGAGGTCATCAGGCAACTGCCAAATTCATTATTTTATTCCATAGATATTATTTGAGTGTCTCCTAGGTATCAGGCTTCATGTTGTTTAGTTGCTAAGTCGTGTCTGCATCTTTGTGACCCCAAGGACTGAAGCATACTAGGCTCCTCCGTTCATGGGATTTCCCAGGTAAAAATCCAGGAGTGGGTTGCCATTTCCTTCCTTAGGGGATCTTCCCAGCCCAGGGATAGAAGTCGCATCTCCGGCATTGCAGGCAAACTCTTTACTGCTGAGTCATTAGGGAAGCCCACATATCAGGCACATATTCAGTGACAAAGAAGACAAACCATCAGTCCTACATTATGGTTCCTACAAAAGGGACCTAAGATAAAATATGCAGGGGAATACCACATATCATAGTCCAATCATGGAAATTCCCAAGCACATTAGTTTCTTAAGATCCCTGAACCAAAGAATTCCATTTCACTCTGTTTAACTAGTGTGTTCCCAATGTGTTTACCCATGGAAACTTTTTATGTATCGTCTTTTCACACTAGCTGATACATCTCAGAATATACTTTGAGAAATGGTGCTCTTCATTTGGCAAAAAGCAAGATAGGAAAAAAATTAATTTTATTTGCCACATATTGATAAAAAGCCAGTCTTTGAGTTGTACTAATAACTGTCTCATTAGATGATAAATTCTCAATGATTAGGGATGAGTTGGAAGATTCTTCTACTTGCTGTCTAATACAGTATGGTGCACAGAGAGGTGTTTAAGAGGCTGGAGAAGAGGGAGTGGAGGAAAGGGAATCCTCCTCCACTGTGTGGGAAAGTAAACTGGTGCAGCCACAATGGAGAACAGTATGGAGGTTCCTTAAAAAACTAAAAATAGAGCTTCCATATGATCCAGCTATTCCGCTCCTGAGCATATATCCAATGAAAACCAAAATTCAAAAAGATACATGCAACTCAATGTTCTTGAAGAAGGAAATGGCAACCCACTCTAGTATTCTTGCCTGGAGAAACCCATGGACAGAGGAGCCTGGCAGGCTATGGTCTGTGGGGTCACAAGAGTTGGACACGACTTAGTGACCAAATCACCACTAACTCAATGTTCATTGCAGCACTATTTACAACAGCCAAAACATGGAAGCCAACTAAATGCCTGTCAATAGATGAATGGATAAAGAAGATTCCAATGCACAATGGACTATTACTTAGCCATAAAAAATAATGAAATAATGCCATTTGCAGCAATATGGATGAACCCAGAGATTATCATACTAAGTGAAATAAGTCAGACAAACATCATGTGATATCACTTCTATATGGGATCTTAAAAAAAATACAAATGAACTTATTTATGAAATAGAAACAGACTCACAGATACAGAAAACACACTTATAATTACCAAAGGGGATAGCAGGTAGGGGAGGGAGATAAACTAGGAGTTTGGGATTAATATATATATATACACACTTACTATATTTAAAATAGATAAACAACTAGGACTACATAGCACAGGGAGCTATATTCAATATCTTGCAATAACCTATAATGGAAAATAATCTGAAAAAGAATACATATATATGTATGTGTTTGTATAACTGAATCACTTTGCTCTATAAGTGAATCACCTTGCTATATACATAAAACTAACACAACACTGCAAATTAACTATACTTCAATTAAAAATGGTTAAAAAAAGACACTGGAGAATGTGTGAGAAGGCTGGTTTTATCACCTGCTTCATCAACAATTAATTTGGTTGGTATGGCTAGGAAGGTAGGTGGCCACATTCTTTCTTACCGTGCTGTGCATTTCTTGGATGACTTTCCCACAAAGGCACACTGCCCTATGATCAAATGAATCTGCTCTAATCTGTTCTGGCTTTGTTGACAGAGCCATGACGCCAATCATTGGAACATATTTTTAGGTTATTAGTGAACAATTCTGACTTCCTTCAGAAATCAGATAATCTCTCTCAGTTAAAGAGACAACTTTTCCATGGGAATCATAAATTCTGTCATTTCACATTTATAGGATGTAAAATCGCTTTCTCAAAAAACTGTTCTCAAGAATTTTACCTAAAATATTTCCTCAAAAATCTACAAATGTATGTACATTTCACATCTTTCAATAAACATTAAAAAAATAAACATTTTATATTTTTTAATTTTGTCATATATGGATTTATTCATGTGATCCATTGCTGTATCAGAAAAATTGACAATAATAATTTTTTAAAAGACAGGATTTCCTATCCTGATATCTGAGCTTGTCTGATTTTTAGACCCGTTGGTAAGTTTCATGCTTTTAAAGTTTCTTCTCTGTAAGCTTAGGAAGCTGATAGTTAATCTTCTTATTATTTTTTAAATGAAAGAGCCATTGTTAATACAGTTGGCTACAGATGAAAATAATGTGCTAATGGAAGCAACCTAAATGTCCATTGACAGATGAATGGATAAATACGATGTATAATATATAGATGAAAACAGTGCAATACTACACCGCTATAAGAGAGAATGAAATAATGCCATTTTTAGCAATATGCAGGGATATCGAAATTATCATACTAAGCAAAGTAAGTCAGACAGAGAAAGGCAAATATCATATGATATCACTTATATGTGGAATCTAAAATATGACACAAATGAACTTATTTATAAAACAGAAACAGACTCACAGATGTAGAAAACAAATTTATGGTTAACAGAGGGGAAAGGGGGTGGGGGAGGGATAAATTAGGAGTTTGGGATTAGCAGATACAAACTACTATGTACAAAATAGATAAACAGCAAGGTCCTACTGTATAGCACAGGGAACTACATTCAATACAGTAATAAACCATAATAGAAGAGAATATGAAAAAGAATATATATACACATACATAAAATGATATTTATATTATATATACACACACATACATATATAGGCTTCCCTGGGGGCTCAGATGTAAAGAGTCCACCTGCAATGCGGGAGACCTGCATTTAATCCCTGGGTTGGGAAGATCCCCTGGAGGAGGGCATGGCAATCCACTCCAGTATTCTTGCTGGGAGAATCCCCACAGACAGAGGAGCCTGGTGGGCTACAGTCCATAGGGTCGCAAAGAGTTGGACACGACTGAGCGGCTAAGCACAGCATGCGCGCGTGCATACACACACACACACACACACACACGTGTAACTGAATCACTTTGCTCTATACCAGAAACTAACACTATATTGTAAATCAACTATACTTAAGTAAAACAATAGTTTGTCAATCTTTTTTTTCTTTTTTTAAATATTTAGTCATGCCATATGGCATGCAGGATCTTAGCTCCCCAACCAGGGAGATCCAACCCACACCCTTGGCAGTGTAGTGTGGAGTCCTAACCACTGGACTGCCAGGGAATTCCCAATAGTCTGCCAATCTTGAGGAAATCTGAATGGCTTATTTCTTCTCTTCATGACAACTTTATTAAAATATATACAACAAACTAAGGTGAGACTGAGGGTTTGAGTCTTTCAAAACCTCTCCCCCCCTACTGTTTATCAGCACTTGCACAATGGAGGATGCATAGTGGACAGGCCAGACAAGCTGTAGCCTTCTCTCCAGCTGAGGAACTTCATCCCTACAGGTGCCTAGGTCAAAAACTTTGGAGACACCCTTGAATTCACCTTTACCTCTAATCAGTTACCAAGTCCTATTGTCACTAGAATCAAAATATCATATTTAATTGATTCTAAGAGGTACAATTGTTTACATCAGAATATAGACATATGTATATATATAAAGTCAGAATGCACTGCACCGTCAATAGCATTTATATTCTCTCTCACAGAGGTAGTATCCCTGTCACAGTTATCTTTGCCTACACAGGTACCAACCAACATCAAAACAGGCAATACATCAAATTTGCAAAATGGATGTCAGCAGCTTGGAAGAAGATGACAAGACAATAGTGGAATACGGTATTTAACCTCTTGGAATCAAATTGTTGTGGGAGTTGTAAGGAGATAAGGAATCAAAAGCACTTAACAACGTTTCCAAAGTGGGAGCCAAAAGCAGGCTACTTCTACATAATCGCAAAACTGAATCAAGAACCCAGGGTTAAAACTTCTGTTTCCTGTCAAGATGAAGGAACAGGGCCCAGGCTTAACCTCCTGTCTGAAACAATCAAGAAGTCAGAAAAAAACTATGAAATATTGACTTTCAAGACCCTGAATATTAAGCAAAAAAAAGGACAGCAATTTCAGGGATTCAGGAAAACAAGAGAAGAACCTTAACATTGCCCAGCCTTGAAAGACTTTTCCAGGCCATCCATGGAAGTGGGAACTGGGATAGAGCTTGGAGGCTTCCCTGAGTTAAGGAGACAAAGCTAAGGGTCCAAAGACATCAAGGTGACTAGAGTTTGAAGGACAGGTTATCCCTCTGTGTCCAGAGAGAAGAGAGTAATATATAGGCAACTCTGAAGATTTAAGACCATTCCTTTTAGGTGTTCAGCAGTGATCAATATACTAATCAGTACATGTATGTGAAAAAGCAACCTGAGGCCAGGAAAAGAACTACACAAATAGGGAAACACAAAATAGAACCAACACAAATTCTACGACTGGGAATATATTCTTCCAGCAGTCAGGCTGGAAAATTAAATAATTCATGGAACACTGAGTATTCAGAAGAGTCTTGTCTCAGTAGCAGGGCACATTAGTTACCACTAATCCAAATGTAGCTTTGGTCCATCTATCAAATTTTAAGAACCAAAAGGATCAAACTGATTACAAGTAACTGCTTCTAGAGCGAAAGTCAGGAATATTTATAGGAATATGAAAATGTCTAGTATCCAAGAAGATAAAATTTGCAGTGTCTGAAATTAGGTAAAAAATTACCCAGCATTCAAAGAAACTCCCTCAAATACACTCATACTTGAAAACAAAAATAAATCAATTAAAACAGTTACTGTAACTCTATCCCTTATGTTGAAAAGCTTAAGTAAAAACAACAACAACAACAACAAAAACTCCAGGTCCAAAGAATTTCACTGGTAAATACCACCAAGCACATGAAGAAGAAGTAACATCAATCTGTTCCACTAAACACGTTCTCTTCCACTAAACAGAAGAGAAGTGAACAGACTTCCCAATTCATGGTATGAGGTCAGCATCATGCTGATACCAAAACCAGACAAAGATGGTATAAAAAAAGGACAAAATGGACAACTATCTCTCATGAACAAAGATATTAAAAACTCACAAACAATATACTGGAAAATCAAATTCAGTAATTTATATAAAGAATAACATATCATGATTTAGTTGAGTTGAGTTTATCTCAGGAGAACAAGGTTGATTATCTGAAAATCAATTAATGTTATCCATTATAATAAAAGTTTAAGGAACTTTCACATGATCATATCAGTTGAGGTAGAAAAAGCATTGGACAAAATTGAACATCCATTCAAGAGAATAATGCTCAGCAGATTAGGAATAGAACAGAAATTCTTCAAGGTGATAAAGAGCATTTACTAAAAAACCTACAGTTAACATCATACTCAATGGTGTAAAACTGAATGCTTTCCCCCTTAAGATTGTCAGTAAGTTAAGAATAGCCATTCTTGCCATATCTGCTCAACATCATATTGGACATCCTTGCCAGTATGATAAGGCCATAAATAAATAAGTGGTTTACAAATAGAAAAGGAGAAACTAAAGCCATCCTTATTTGTAAACAACATGATTGTTTATGCAGAAAATTAAAAAACTCTCAGAATGATTAAGTGAGTTTAGCAAGTTCACAAAATAGCCAAAATAAACTAGTAATACACAACTGGAAACTGAAATAGAAAGTATGATGCCCTTTGTAATAGCTGCAAAATATTGAAAGAGGTATAAGTCTAACTAAAATATATGCTGAAAATTAAAAAAAGACTAATGAAGCAATCAAAGAAGATCTAAATAAATGCCTAGCCATGAAGCGCTCATAGGTTGATATCGTCACATATAAAATATATCAATTCCCTCCAAATCAACCTATAGAATAAAATTAAAAGTCCCAGCAAGATTTTCTGTATATATGGATATATTGTAAAATTTATATGGAAGGTCAAAGGACTTAGTATATAATAGCCAAAATGAGTTTGAAAGGGAGAATAAAATTAGAGAGATCAAACTACCTGATTTTAAGGCTTAAAGCTACAGTAACTAAGACAATGTAGTATTGGTGAAAGAACTGGCACAAAGATCAGAAGAGAGAGCCCAGAAATAGACCCACACTGAAACAGACAATGAATTTCTGATAGTTTTGAAAACAATTTAAGGGAGAAAAGATCAACTTTTCAACAAATGGCTGAAAGAATTGGACATCCTTAAACAAAAAATTCAACGTACACATAGAACTTATACTTTATATAAAAATTAACTGAAAAGAGGTCATAGATCTAAAGGTAAAATATAAAACTATAACTCTTTCAGAAGAAGACACAGAAGAAAGTTTTGTGACCTGGGATTGGGTAAGGAGTTCTTGGATATGACATTAAAGGCACCATCCATGGGAAGAAAAAAATAAACTGGTATTCATCAAAATTCAAAGCTTTTGCTTTGTGAAAGATAAAGTTGAACAACTTTGAAAAAAGAAGGTATAAATATTTTTAAGTTGCAAATCCAACAAAGGACTTGTTCTTAGCAGATGTAAACTCTCTACACTCAACAGGAGGAAACCAAAAAGCTTGTTTTAAAAATTGGCAAGTAACTTTAATTAATACTACATCAAGGAGGAAATAAGCACATGTGTGACCAGCAGAATAATTCCTCACCCTTCCTTTTGCCAAAGGCGTCCATATCCTAAGCCCTAGAACCTATGAATATGTTACATGAAAGGGGGGAATTAAGGTTGCTGATGAAATACGTTGCTAATCAGCTCACCTTAAAATAGAAAGAGCATCTTAGATTATCTAGGTAGGCCTAATATAACCATAAAACTTCTTTAAACTGGAAGAGGGAGGAAAAAGAGGTGGTTAGAGTCATAGAAAGATCTGAAGATGCTATGTTACTGGCTTTGAAGATGCCAAGGCTTGTAGAGAGCCTTCAAAAGCTGAAAAATCAAAGAAAATGGACGTTTCAGAAGAAATACAGCCCTGCTAACACCTTGACTTTAGTCCAGCAAGACCTACTGTAGACTTCTGACTCTCCAAGAACTATAAAATAATTGTGTGGCTTTAAGCCATTAAGTTTGTGGTTATTTGTTACAGCAGCAACTGGGAACTAATACAACCTAAGAATATGTTCAAAATCATAAGCCATTATTTATATATAAAAATCCATATATACATATATATATATATAAAATGCAGATTAAAACAATGACGAAATACCACTACACACCAGCAGAATGGCTAAAATAAAAAATACTGACAATATCAAGTGATGGCAAGAATGCAGAACACAAATATGCAGATGACACCACCATTATGGCAGAAAACCAAGAGGAAATAAAGAACCTCTTGATGAAGGTAAAAGAGGAGAGTGAAAAAGCTGCCTTAAAACTCAAAATTCAAAAAAATAAGATCATGGCATCTGGTCCCATCACTTTATGGTAAATAGTTGGCGGAAAAATGGAAACAGTGACAGACTTTATTTTCTTGGCTCCAAAATCACTGTGGATGGTGACTGCAGCCATGAAATTAAATACATTTGCTCCTTGGAAGAAAAGCTATGACAAAACTAGACAGCGTATTCAAAAGCAGAGACATCACTTTGCTGACAAAGGTCTGTCTAGTCAAAGCTGTGGTTTTTCCAGTAGTCATGCATGGATATGAGAGTTGGACCATAAAGAAGGCTGAGTGCCGAAGAATACTGATGTTTTCAAGCTGTGGTGCTGGAGAAGACTCTTGAGAGTCTTATGGACAGTAAGGAGATCAAACCAGTCAGTCCTAAAGGAAATCAACCCTGAATATTCACTGGAAGGACTGATGCTGAAGGTGAAGCTCCAATACTTTGGTCAGCTGATGCAAAGAGTGGACTCACTGGAGAAGACCCTGATGCTGGGAAAGATTGAAGGCGGGAGGAGAAGGGGACAAGAGAGGTTGAGATGGTTGGATGGCATCACCGATTCAATAGACATGAGTTTGAGCAAACTCTGGGAGGGACTGTGAAGGACAGGGAAGCCTGGCATGCTGCAGTCCATGGAGTTGCAAAGAATTGGACCCATCTGAGCAACTGAACAACAAAAATCCTTAAGTAGTCAGAAGGCATTGTGTTATAGTTTCTTAATTTCAACAGAGGCTTTTTTCCCCCACTTAATGTTGCATAAGATAATGACACATCTTTCAATCAATGGTGTCTTGGACTCAAAGAAATGCAGTTTACCCAGCAGGGGATATACTACCATGGTCCATGTCATCCTCATACCCAGCCAGACTTCTTGCTCTTATTATATCCAGTTAGACCCACTATAGTCTATTTTCAACAGACCATATAGAGTGATACTTGAAAACATAAATCAAATGAAGTCATTAAAAGTCTGCTCAAAACCTTCCTGTAACTTCTCATCTTATTCAGACTAAGAACCAAAGTCCCTATAAAATCCTACAACATCTGTGCCATTCTTCATCCCACCTCACCGTTGTCCTGTCTTCTTCTTTTCCTATAGTCTTCTTTACACTCTCTTTACTTCAGTTACATCAGCTTCTCTGCATGTCAAGAAATATGTCAAGAATGTCTCTACCTCAGGACCTTTGCACATGCTTTTGTCTATGCCTAGAATTTTCTTCCCCTTCCTTGTGCATGGTACTCTATCTGTATTTCCCTCAGATCCTTGCTCAAAACGCCATCTTATCAGCGAATGTTTTCTTACTAACCTATGCAAAATTGCAATTCCCTCCAGTACCTTTGGCTGCCAGTCCATCCCTATCTCTAGCTCTTCTCCTACTCTGTTTTATTTTTTTCTATGACTTTTCTATGTTCTACTTTTTTTCCTTCTCTGTTTTACTTTTTTCTATGTATCACCACATGACACATATACATTTAATTAATTTATTCATTTAGTCTCTTTGCCTGCCCCTAACACTAGTAAGTAAGCCCCAAGAGAAAAATAGACTTTGGTCTGTTTTGCTCTTTCCTGTGTTTCCAGCACCTGTAACAATTCCTCAGCACATAGCAGGTACCCAAGAAATATTTGGTGCTGAATAAATGAATGAGTGAATTGCTGCTGAATGAATGAATGAGTGGCTTGTGAGTATAGCCTGAAGTCAGATACAAAGTGAAATTTCTTTCGAGTTTTGTGCTTTTTCTAAAAAAATTCATATGTATTTTTTACTTGACAATATTAGGCCTGTCTTTTATTATAAATATCCTTTATCTCAATATCTTTGAGCCAGCATGATAACCCCAGAATATATTTACTCATAGCCATTATAAATCAGCATAAGCAGAGTCTGAGAGAGAAAGTTAGGTATTAGGAGCTTCATTGTATCTTGATATAATTTAGTTTACCTAGCTGTCACCACTCAAGGGAGATAGAGAGAGAACTTACAGATACTAAGATATTTTCAAAACACGCAGATACATTTGAGAGGTCTGCAAAACTGGAGACATCAGATTGATACCAAATAGGCTGGTTCTGGATCTAAGTATATTCTGAGTATACATGGAGAATACACTATATAGTACAAGCCAGTAATATTTTGATTGTATGGACAGGTACCCACTGCTATGTTTAAAATGGATAACCAACAAGGTTGTTCTATATAGCACATGGAACTCTGCTCAATGTTATGTGGTAGCCTGGATGGGAGAAAGTTTGAGGGAGAATGAATACATGTATATGCATGGCTGAGTCTCTTTGATGTCCACCTGAAACTATCACATTGTTAATCAGCTATACTTCAATACAAAATAAAAAGTTCAAAAAATTTGAGAAAAAAATAAAGTTTTTAATTTCAAAAATCAAAAGTAAGTTAATATAAACTAAATTTGATAATTTTTTCATTGGGTTGGGGAAGTAGGGAAAAGTGATCTGGAAAAATGGAAAGGCTGAAGGCTCCCAGTAGACAGCCTTTTCCTTCAAAAGGAGGGCAAGAGTGCCTTGGTCCAGCTTATATATGTTTTCTGCATTTGTATTAGGTAATAATAATGCCTTTTATTACAAAGACGGTTTGGCTTTTATTCATCAGCAAATGGCAGCTACTTGATAAGCTTCTCCTACTTCTCCTTTTCCTTCTGGCACTTTCCACCATGGTCTTTCTCCACTCTCCTGTTTTTTTCTTTATTCCCCTGAGGTTTGATAACATACGGGGAAAATCTGGATATAAGTTCAGAAGAAAATGAATTCAATGTGGGGAGTATGGATATAAGGAGTTTGAAAAGATTGTGTGGCTGGCTTTTAGTGCCTTTTGGCAGAGCATAGGGAGAGACCTGCAGAACTCCTCCAGGCCTCACGGGTGCAGAGCCGTTCCCCTGGCTGGTACACTGGGCTCCGCAGAGTAGTTTCATCTCCCCTGCCTGTGGGTCATCTCACAGTCTGTAAATATACGGTGGAAGGTTCTTCTCGGGGTGGAGAAAACATAAACGAGGCAGCTTGTTCAGCATCTGCTATAGATTGTGGTGAGGTGCATGTATAGGCTGGGCTTTATTGATATAAATCATTTTGTCATGAGGCATCGGCAGTGCTAAGGTAAACGAATCAATCGCCTTTGGTCATTATGGATCATCATCGGCTTGTGTCTTATGTGATTTACCCACTGTTGGTTTGAATAGAGCACTGTTCGCTGAGGTATCTATCTGCAGACCTAGAGATGACTTATGGCTCTCAATTGGCTGCAGTTCATCCTTTCAGGGCTTCTCCAACTTTGTTCCAGTGACTCAGGCTCCAAAGGGCCCTGATCACCCTTTAACAGGAGGGTAGGGGGAATATCTATCTGAGCAGAGTGTGCAGGCTTTTCTATGAGGACAGGAAGGCAGAGGGATGTGAGGGAATAAAGGAAGAGGGAATAAAGGAAGGATTCTCATCATGAAAACATGCCCCTGGGAGTTACCCTACAGCAGTCACTGCACGAATGTCTGTCATCTCTTTTTGTGCCTAATGGAAGTCCTTAGATTCTTAGATAATAAACACTGATTCAATTATGTAACACCAATAATTAGAAAGACTTCAACTCTTTAGTATTCCTTGAAGAGCTCTATCAAAGTAACCTTTTATTTTTATTTTTCAATAAGAAATACTTTAGGGTTTTAATAAATTCTATACTTCAAAAAAATCACAAAGTACCTTTTAAATGTAATTATTTTTCTGCAAATATCCCGCCATGACTTCAGAGATTTACAAAAGAATTATGCCTCTATCCTCCTCTGGTTTTCATCTTCTAAATTGTTTAATTTTTCATCTTATAGAAGAACCAACACATGACCACAGGAAAAATAAATCTCACCTGAACGTACTACATCAATGTCTAACTTACTTTGCCCTTCATCATTCTTTCTGCTCAGGTCTTTTTTCCTTTTTTTTCTTCAGAATCACATTTTTCACTGCCTGAGGCGTGTTAGAAAGGGGCGAGTTCCCTAAGCTGGCATCTCTGATGTTTCATGCATTTAAAAGTTCCTAGTCTTTCTTCCCACCTCCTCTTCTTCCCCAGAGCCTAGTCCTTTGGGCAAGCTGCCTTTTCCTGTCTTCTCGGAATAGTTCTCCAGCAAACAGTGCTTTCTTTTTTTTCCCCCGGAACTACAAGTCCCTTGTAGTTTAAAGCCACAAACCCCCCACACATCAAGTGTTTTCCTCCAACTAGTCAACAAGTAAAGAGGACAAAACCATAGTCAGTGAAGAAATTCATTCTCGTTTCCCAAATCACAGGAGACATGTACAAAGAAGTCCTCATCAAGGATCTGTTGGAGGATTGCAGACAATGGCAAAATTGAGAAAATATGCCAAGAAAGGTCAAGTTATTCTAGAAATGGTGGGGTGGGGAGGGAGATGGGAGGAATGTTCAGGGACAAGAGGACATGGATAAACCTATGGCTGATTCATGTTGATGTTTGGTAGAAACCAACACAATACGGTAAATCAATCAACCTTCAATTAAAAATAAATAAATGTTAACAACCTTGAGTACAAGGGTTGTTTTATTTCTATCTCTATCTGCTACAGTGCCTAGAACAGTGAGTCACAGATGATCATGTATGGTTAAAATGATCTAGCTTGCTGGGTGAGTCTGTTGTTGGGTCAAGTATCTCGAGAACATACACCATCTACCCTAGGAGGACCCAGCTGGGCAGGCACTTAAAGTACCTCACCATAATCCATCTAACTGCTTTACAAACGCTCCGGAAACAGCAGAGTTTTGGACAATCAAGAGGAACAAATAAGTATTTAAGCTCTGGAATCAGACTCTGGGCTGACACTTTGGCTCTGATACTTCATAGCTATGGAACTCTGAGCAAGTCACGTAATCTGTGTAAGCCTCAGTTATCTCATTCATAACATGGGGATAAACAGTACCTTGCTACAAAGTTGTTATAAGGATTAAATGAGATGATCATGTAAAGTTCCAGGCACATACACATATAGCAGGCACACATGTATTCAGCTGCTACAGAGAGATTGGGACACAACAGTCTATAACTGGCTTCACATAATCACTGCCTAATATCCATTCTGGAGGCACGTGTGATCAGCACTGATCCAAGGTCACTTTGTCAGTGAAGACCATGTGATTTCACAGTGGCAGGAGAGCATTTGTTCTAATCTGCCCACTCTCTCTGCTATTCTGCCAGGCTATGAATCAGTGAGGAGTCAGGATGTAGCCTGTCCTCATGCTGGATAGCAAAGCTCATTCTTGTTGAGTATATCTAGATCTATGCCTAATTTCCTCCTAATGTGCCTCTAAAGCAAAGGTTTCCTCTGTGGGATTACAGTGGGTGACCTGACCTGTCTTACCTAAACTAATCCACAAAGAAAGAATCTAACTCTCTTCCCACAGGGTTTTCATATTTGGCTTCATTTGGTTGGAGATGTCATTCCCTAATTGCTGCAGGAAGCTAAGCCAGGGGACTACGACAAATCAGAAGGCCCAGAGATGGCCCCATCTCTGGAGTGTCTTACGTTTGGTTGCGGTGAGCTGGGATTTATACTGCCCGCGGACCAGCCTGCAGGTGGACCCATCTCCGTTGCAGACTCCACAGTTATCCTCCTTGATGGTGCTTCCCAGCTGATGATCGCAGCCAACAATCTAACAAAACAGAGAGATGTGTAATTTAACCCAGTGCCTACTGCTAAAGGGATGCAGGGTGGGGCGCATCATCATTCAGTCAGCCTCCTTCATCCTTGAGATGAAGATAAAGATGAGATGAAGATCCATTCCGATGACAGAAACCAACCTGGAATTTGAATCAGGCAAAGAAGGCAAAAATGTAGCATGGGTAAAGACATTTTCATAGTTCAAATATACTGAAATATACAAAGAGAAAGAAAGATGGGAGGGACAGAGGTGAAAGGGAGGGATGGTGGGTGGGAGGAAGAAGAGAAGCAGAAGCAGAGAGGAAGACCCTGAACTACTAATATTATAGAACCTCAATTCCAAAATAATTTCTATTTTCAGTAAATATGCTTCACCCAAATCACAAAAAAATGCAACTGTGAGATAAATGTAGCAGGAAAAATGTTGTGAATAATCTCTATGTTAGTCTATAAGTTCCTTAGAATGTAAGATGCACAGAGGTGGGGTTCTGTATCTTGGCTTCATTGAGGTTTTCCAAGCAACTAGAACAGTGCTTGGCAAATTATAGGACTTCAATAAGTGTTTGCTAACTGATAATTAAACATACTCCCTTTTCTAGCTAGCACTTCAACCAAGAAAACAGAAACAGAAGCACAGAATCAGCCGACAGAAACAAGGCTGGCGTGCATGCGTGTGGTGGAAGACGAGGGTTGACCCAAAGGGCAGCAGAGATAGCCCACAGTGAGTGCCTGCTGTTGCCTGGCCCTGTCCTGTATCAGGCCCAAGACACACATCTCATTCATTCTCAAGACAATCACGTAAGGTATCCCTGTTTTATAGGTGAGGTCATGAATCTTACCAAGGTCACTCAGCTAATAAGCAGCCGAGTTCTAAATGCATCTAATAAAACATTTGTGCTTTGTCCAAACCAGGCTTAACAAAGTCAGAAGTCTTCATCACTTATGTGGGCAAACTCATTTGTATCCTTAATCTTTTCTTGGCAATGTTCAAGTTAAAAAAAATTCAAATCCAAACTAAACTACAGCAGTTGTATCTTGACAGTTCCAGTGAAATCTAATACCAAAAGACTTATCCTACTCCTAAACTACTTCAACTACTGTCATGGGCAAAATAAGATAAGAACTGTAGAGACATTTGAAGGAGCTTATCTCCACAATGTCCCCACAATCCAGCCTGTCTTTCCAAAGTTTGGTTGTTAGCATGAACTTTCTTTGAGGATTGATTTTTATTTTTTTGTACCTCCAACTAACAATTGCAAACATATGTTTAGGCAAAGGCTTGAAAAGCACAACTATGTAATACTGTGCTGTCTATGTGCTACATTTAAAAATGTAGTTATGTGTACCTCTTCCCTAAAATCATACAGACATCTTTAAAAATAGATAATAAAACAACAACTCCTTCAGTAATTCTATCAGTTTTGAAATGTAAAGATGTCAGGAAAATGCAGTGCCCAGTTCTCAAGTGGGGAGTGAAGGAGTTGGTTCCATCTTTGGAGTGTTCACTGTGGTCAAGCTGCAATTGGCCTCAATATGTTCAGAAGCTACAGTGAGGCCATTTCAGAATTTATGCCAACTTCATCCATGTAAAGCCCAGCATGTAAAGCCCAGCTTAAGACTTCTTTGATGTGCTTTCCTATAATCGCTGTGAAATTATTTTCAAAATTCTTATCTGTAAATGAACCCACATAGGAGTGGAGCAACTCTGCCTTGATTCTTATATTTCAAGGACAGTGTGAAATGGAGTGCAGAAGTAACTTATTTACAAAGACATAAAAAATATTCAACCATTCAGCCAATAGTGATTGAAGTTCTGTTTTGAGCCAGGCACTGTTCTGGGAGCAAAACCCAATGGTGAGTTCAAGGACATATGGATCCACCCTCATGGGACTTAAAATTTAGTGATGGAGGCCAATATTACGCAAATCAACACACACATGCAGAATGTAAATGCAGAGTGATAATTATGATGAAATCTATAAGACACAGATAATAGGATACTATGAGAGCATAAATTATGGATAACTTGATCTGTTTAGAAAGGCCAGAGTTAGGAATTCTCTGGCAGTCTAGTGGTTAGGACACAGATTTTCAAGGCCATGGACCTGGATTCAATCCTGGCTGGGGAAGTAAGATCCTATATGCTAGAGAAGATTTTCCTGAGGAAAAGTCTTTTGATTTGAGAACTGAATGAGTCAGAGTTAACTAGACAAAGGGGAGGTGTTGCCATAAGGCTTACTGCACTTTTTCACTATGCCTACATACTAGCTAAATAAAAAATATGCAAAAATCAAAGTTGGCAAAAAAAAAAAAAAAAAAAAAGAAATCAAGACTGGATTTGACACCTAAAACAAAGACAACAGAAATAAAAATAAACGGCGGGGGGGGGGGGGTTACATCAAACTAAAAATTTTATGCAGAGCAAAGGAAGCAATTAACAGAAGGAAAAGGTAACCCATTTTCTCCCATTGAATGGGAGAAAATAACTGTAAATCATGTATCTGATAAAGGGTTAATATCAAGAATAAAAGAACTCATGCAACTCAACAGAGAATAAACCAAACAACCAAATGAAAAAATGAACAGAGGATCTGAATAGGCAGTTTTCCAAAGAAGATATCTAGGCGTACAAAAAACACATGAAACGATGCTCAACAATATTCGCATAGCAAGGGCAAAATAAGATATCATCTCATACCTATCAAAAATACAATAAATAAGTCTTGGGGAGGAAAAGGGAACCCTCATGCACTGTTGGTGAGAATGTAAATTCTTGTAGCCCCTATGGAAAACAGTATGGAAGTCCCTCAAAAAATTAAAAATAGTTCTATCATATGAACCAGCAATTTCACTTCTGGATATTTATCCAAAAGCAACAAAACTGCTGTCTTGAAAAGATATCTGCATCCCGTTTTTCATCACAGCACTATTTACAACAGCCAAGACATGAAACTAATCTAAGTGCCTGTTGACAGATGAATGGATATCTACCTGAAAAGAAGGAAATCTGTTATTTGCAACAATATGAATGGACCTTGAGGGCATTACCTTAAATAAGGCAGACAGAGAAAGGCAGTATCATATGACCTCAGGTACACATGGGATCCAAAAACAAACAAACAAATGAAGAAGCAACTCATAGATATGGAAGCTAGATTGGGAGTTGCCAGTGGTGGAGGTTGAGGCTAGGTGAAATGGGTGAAGGTGATCAAAAGGTACAAACTTCTAGACATAAAATAAATAAGTCATAGGGATGCAATGTACAGTATGATTACTATAATTAATAATATTGCATCATATATTTGAAAGCTTCTAAGAGAGTCAATCTTAAAAGTTCTCATCATAAGAAAAAATACTTTTAACTATGTGTGGTGATGGATATTAACTTATTGTGGTGAACATTTATCAGTATATACAAATATTTTATATTTTGTATGCCTAAAATTAATATAATATTATGTCAGTTATATCTCAAAAGATATCAGAAGACTACAGTACATGATTGCCTTAGTAGGGTTGAATCCTTTGAGAAAATATGGCAACCTTAATTTATGTAGTAATCAAAGGATCATTGACCCTAGTGTTCTTGTTTGGGGTTGAAGAGAGACAATCTTAATCTTATAAGATACTCAGCTCTGTGGAAGATCAGTGAGCATGGGAACTTAAATTCTCAGGTATCTCAAACCTAAGGAGGTGTACTCAAAGAAATTTCAGGTTTCTCAAAGGATTTACTTTCTCTGGAGAATTTTTAATGAGATTTGATATCTCTAAAGGAGCCAGAATGGAGATAATCATGAAAATCTCTCTCTAATACTAAAGATTTCTTTTGGTTCCACAGTCATTTTAAGAAAAGAATAATCCAGCTTCATTGATCCAAAGTAACTGTCATATTAGGAATAGCTAAATAGAAGGTGACATATTTAAGGGTAACTTGGCCAGACCACAGACTTAGTGTTCCCAGTGTGGGTTTATGGACCCTATGATATGAACCAAGTCAGTTCTAACTGGTCTTTGTTTAACTTCAGAATTGAAAAGACAAACATCTCTCTGACACAATAGTATATTTTTTTTCTTTCTGTAGCAGTTCCTTTTTAAGATGCCAAAGTATTCTAACTCAATTATTTTTAAGATGTGGAATACTTTATCATCAGATAAAATGTTCTTATTTTGATCCAAGTGGAAAGTTAATTGCAGTTGCATCAGGAAAATCATTGTGGACATAGCTCAATCTGTTGATCCTGAGTAACTGTTAATTAAAAGTTAGTTAAACTGTTATGACATAAACCAACACAACATTGTAAAGCAATTTTCCTTCAATTAAAAAATAAATTTTAAAAGGTGCTATCATTAATAATAGAGATAAAATAAACAGAAATACAGGAAAAGGCTCAGTTGGCAGAAATAATGCCAGACTTCTCCGTGCCTTTGCATACACTGTTGTTTCTGCCTGGCATGCTCTCCCGATTCTCCATTTGGCAAATTCCTATTCATCCTTCAAATCCCAAATTAGCTGTCTCCTCCTCAAAAAGGCCTTTTGCAGATTCCAGAGTTAAGGACCTTAATGGTCTATGATTCCTCAGCCTTTTGTTCATAATTCCATGGGCTTCCCTGGTGGCTCAGCGGTAAAAAAATTGGCCTGCAATGCAGGAGACGTGTGAAATTTCATCCCTGGGTCGGGAAGATCCCCTGGAGGAGGAAATGGCTACCTACTCCAGTATTCTTGCTTGGAGAATCCCATGGACAGAGAAGCCTGGTGGGCTACAGTCCACGGGGTCACAAACAGTCAGACACCACTGAGAAATTGAGCATACACACACAGATACCCAATTCAAAGAATACATTTCTTATTGGCTATATCACCAAGTTGCAACTAGTGAAATAAAAGTGAGAATGTTATGTGGAACTTCTGGAAAGGCTGCCTTACAAGAAGCTGACTTAGTTGGAGAGGGATCCTTCTGCCTGCCTGCCTTTCTGCCTTTCACTTTCTTGAAAAATGAGACAACCTTGAGAATGAAAGGATGGCAGAGCAGAGAGAAAGAACGAGCCCAGTTATGGAACCCCACCCTGGACAGATTATGTTTTGACTTCTATTTTTTTTTCTTTTTCTTTTGGTGAGAGAGTAAATCCTTTATGAGTTTAAGCCATTATTAATTGGGGGTTTCTTTTATATATTCTCAATTCAAACAATTGTATAACATTTTAAGTTTAATCTATTAACACGTCTGTTTCCATAGCAGATCATGTGCTGAGAGCCCCTGTTTTATTACCTTTCTATCTCTGCTGGTTAGCACAACGTTTGGCATTTGTGATGCACAATAAATGTCAGTGAATCAATGAAACACACAGCATCAAACATAATGGTTTGCTCATAATTCTCGTGTAGGTTACAGATAAGCAACCTTAGACTGCAGTCACTGATGACATACATGTATACAAAAATGTATATATATGTATGTGTGTTATCATATATCTGTGTATACAGAGAAACAGACATACTATAAATGACAACTAGAAACTAAATCTTAACCTCTGTCCTGGTGCATGAACAACAATTACTGTGAAGGACTAGTACTTTTAAGAGACTCATGTGCACCTACACTCATTATTAATGAAACGTCATGGAAGGCAACGTTCAGGTCACTGAGTTCCCAGACCCACCCCATTCTGGACAAAACATTAAAGTGAGATAATGGCCACTCATAACTTTGGGCAACTGCATGGAATATCTTGTTAAGGGTGGAAAACTGAGTATTTTGGCCTAATTCAGCTTGTTGATATTCTGCTACTAGGTGTCAGCTTCATGGTCTAACTTTCTCCCCATCCAAAATGATTGACTAGTTTTGCTTTAACAAAAGAAACAAAACTTCTGTCCCAGGTGATATAAAAAGCAAGAAGCTTCCAGATGTGTTTGTTGTTTAGACATCATCGTCACCTTTTGTTTGTCTGTCTTGAATGCATGCTTTTTGTATACACTTGTGTAAACACGGGCTTCCCTGGTGGCTCAGATGGTAAAGAATCTGCCTGCAAGGCAAGAGACTTGGATTCAATCCCCGGGTTGGGAAGATCCCCTGGAGAAGGGAATGGCTACCCACTCGAGTATTCTTGCCTGGAGAATCCCATGGACAGAGGAGCCTGGTAGGCTACAGTCCATGGGATCACACAGAGTTGGATATGACTGAGTGACTGACACTGCATATACATGCGTGAAGACAGACAGTTCTTCGTCTCTTGAGGGGAACACATACATTTAACATTGTTGGTTTTTATTCATTTTTTTTTTCTTTCAGGATTTACTACAGAGAGGGGAGAAAACCCTTCCTGAACAAAAAATTAGAACTGTAATACCCAGTCCAAGTTGGCAACCAGACTTTGAGCATGACATGCAGATTTTAGGCATCAGGCCTGCAGTATGTGGTGACAGTATGCTTCTTTGCTCACCTCACATAGCTGATAGCAAGTGAACAGGCAGAACACAAGCCTGAAATTCTCTAGACACCGAAATATGTATAATAAAATGTCTTCACTAGGAGCCACAAGAGAAAGCGAGATCACGGCATGGATAATTTGGAGAATGTAAATAAATACAGTCCATAAGCAGATACCATTCCTCAGAACGACATGCTCTGATGGGTTCATACTGGCCCCATTTCAAATGGTTTCCCGTAAGGGCCTCAACTTCTAGCATCAAATACTGAGCCAGTGATGTCAAGCTTTTCTTGATCCAACACCATGAGGTAAGAAATTTTTAAATCCCTTTATTTTCAGCACTGGAAAGACAAATATGGAAAATGAAACTCTGCAAATCTGATCACAGCTGCTCTTACTTATAATTATTTAATTCGGATAGACCTTTAGGGGAGAAGAGTATGCTTTACATATAACTCATTTACTATCTATCTATGTCAATAGGGAAAATAGTAGATCTCCAACCTAGCCTTTAAAAGATTTAGACATTGGTTTATGCTTTAGCTTTTTATAAAATGTTATAGCACACACACACACACACACACACACACGCACACATATATGATGCAACACAATAAAATTTAAAACAAAAAGAGAAAATAGGGCAAAGGTAAAAATAAGGGTCAAAAAGCCAGAGATAAATTTGCACTGATGTATGGCAGAGATCACCACAAATTTGTAAAGCAATTATCCTCTAATAATAATAAAAAAGCCAGAAACGAGAAACCACATAAATGCACATTGTTAAGTCCTATACACTTTCTAGATAGGGGTCATGGGTCTGAATGTGACCTTCCTAGAAAAGAGGAAAACATGAGCAGTTACAAGGGTTATAGCATCTACTGGATCTTTTAGAAAATGTGTAGGATAATATGCTATTTACAGTGGACTCAATAAATATTTGTGTAATGAATGAATGACAAACTGGTATAGGAAAATCATAATAACTCAAAGTACTGAAACCCTAGATATGTATCTGCTGTGAATTTTCTGAAAGGCAATGTCATGTAACAATGTCCCAAGAACATCTGAGCAGATAAATAAAAGAAGTTTCATAAAATTGTTTTTTCAGTAACCACTGATGAACCCTAACGGTCAGGGAATGTTTGTTAAAAGCAAATCTTAAGAAACAAAAACAAATCATCCAGGGATAGAGCACTGTGATGGTCGACTTAATCTAAGGATAGACTTCACAGCACTTAGAGTACGGCCTGTAAAATACGGCACACGTGCAGCTATTTGTCCTATTTGCAGGATCCGTGGCAGATATTGCTAACCAACTGCAGTGCTCTTTGCTACTTATATGTGGCCCATGATCCTCTATGATACTGTGATCTAGAAGCCAAATTCATTAGACTGCGGCTGTCTTGCAAGACGACCAAATCAATTTACTATTCCAGAGTTAGAGAAAGGAATTGGCTATCTTTTCAATAATCTCCACAAATATTTCTCTTATGATGAACATTTTCTGAAGATATGAATGATTTCAAGGACAGATTTTAATGCTGAGGTTCAGGAAAAATAACTTCCCTAAGTTTACATGGCTGGTGGTAACTAACAAAACCAAAATTCCAAGTTTGGATTACTGATTATAAGTTATACTAGGATGCCAATGAACCATGGAAAGATACACTAGTCAGTATTTAAAATGGCAGTGGTGATAACAAGGTTGAACATTCACTCACCAAGATCATTGCCTCCAGAGCCAGACTTATGTGTAGGGGTAAATGGAAGGCTTTATCTGTAATATGACTTGGCAGCATATTTAGGAAGTAAATGGGAACCACTTATAATCTATACTTGTGTTCCACACCTCTCCAATACAAGAAAACAGCATCTCTGGTCATTCATGAAGATGCTAATAGTGGTCCATAAGCTATGGTTAATATTTCCAAAAGCCTAATGGAAATAACTTTACCTGAAACAAAACCGCATAAGGTCCTCCAAACCTCAACCATCTCATCATGTAAATAAACTAAATCCTGATGATCTTTATTGTTCTTATTTTAACATTTTACTTAGGTCTTTAAGGCATAAAACGTAAAAACGTATTATTGCTTAATACATGCAGTCTTTTGAGTTGTTGGAAACTTACAAAACACAGGGCCCATATGAAAAAAATAATAAAGGACCCTTTTGTGTCAAAAAGTTGGGAACCATTGGTATAGCCCTTTGTTTGTTGTTCAAATGCCCTTGGGAGGAGTAACATATGAAGTTGTTGATTGTGCTTAAATTAAACCAAATCAACTGAACATAATGCATTATGCTGGCTATTATGATGCTGTGGGGAATACACATAAGTAATAGGCATGGTCCCAATCTAGGGTGAATGGGTTTAATCAGATCATTTCCTCAAAACAGGTGAGAACAGCAAGAGACTGAGAATACTGAGACAATGAGAACACTGAGGTCAGAGGGGTATGTAGGAGGAGGGAGAGAGAAGGGAAAGCCACTTAAGGAAGGTAAAGAAAACGAGTGTGTGGCAAACACTTGCTATATTTAATACCACATTTATTAATATAGTCTCGTTTAATTATTTTTTTAAAATTAAGATATAATTGATATTAATGTTACATTCATTTCAGGTGTACATCATACTGATTTGCTATTTGTGTATACTGCAAAATGATTTCCACGAGTCTAGTTAACATTCCTTAATTCTTACAGTATCCTTTAAAATTAACTAACTTTATGTCTATTTTACAAAAATAAAACTGGACTCAGAAAGATTCAACCATTTGCCCAAGATTGCATTACTTAGAACTGGTGTTGCCAAAGTTGAATCAATAAGTGACCCCTCTGTTCTATGATGTATAATGTTCTTTTCAGGGGTTAGAATGGCACTGAAGAGACAGGAAAAATGAGGAGGAATGTGTTTCCTTCAGCCACAACCTTATTGCCAAAAGCAACACCAACCATTGTAAACACTAAAATGTATGCACCAGGCAAAAAAGTACAATTTAGTATTAATATCTTAGAAAGTATATATTTAATGAGCAGAATCTCTTTTTTTTCTGAGAGAGCAATTGCTGCTGCTGCTGCTGCTAAGTCACTTCAGTCGTGTCTGACTCTGTGTGACCCCATAGACGGCAGCCCACCAGGCTCCCCCTGTCCCTGGGATTCTCCAGGCAAGAACACTGGAGTGGGTGGCCATTTCCTTCTCCAATGCATGAAAGTGAAAAGTGAAAGTGAAGTCGCTCAGTCGTGTCTGACTCTTAGCGACCCCATGGACTGCAGCCTACCAGGCTCCTCCATCCATGGGATTTCCCAGGCAAGAGTACTGGAGTGGGGTGCCATTGCCTTCTCTGGAGAGAGCAATTGAATTGATTTTTAAAAATTAGTTGCTTTTGTTCAATACACAGATGCTATTGGGAAACACTGGTAAATACAAGCTAAATGGATAGGACATAACTCTTCTACACTCTAATACACCACAATCTGGGAAAAGTTTATGTGACGGCATTAACTCTTTATCCTCTAAGCAAAGATTTTCCAAAGGGAATCTCCCCATACACGGCACTCTTCTCTGGGGTTTACCAGTCATTTCTTGGACTTCTCAATTTCTTCCTGGACTCACAAGAGTCCTTACAATGGCCTACAAGGTTCTGTGTCAACATACAGGTGGCCAACAAGCACATGAAAAGATACTTATCATTACTAATAATTAGAGAAGTGCAAATCAAAACTACAGTGACATACCACCTCACACTAGTCAGAATGGCCATCATGAAAAACGTGTACAAAGAAAGGCTGGAGAAGGTGTGGAGAAAAGGGAACCCTCCTCTGCTGTGGGTGGGAATATAAATTGATACAGTCACTATGGAGAACAGTATTGGGGGTTTCTTCAAAAACTAAAAACAGACTTACCATATGATATGGCAATCCCACTCCTGGGCACATACCCAGACAAAACATTAATTCAAAAAGATACATGTACTCCTGTGTTCACAGCAGCATTATTTATAATAGCCAAGACACAGAGACAACCTAAATGTCCACAGACAGATGAATGGATAAAAATGTGGTACGTATAAACAAGGGAATATTACTCAGCCATAATAAAGAGAAGGGGAAGACAGAGGATGAAATGGTTGGATGGCATCACTGACTCAATGGATATGTGTTTGAGCAAACTTGAGGATGCTGTGAAAGACAGGGAAGCCTGGCATGCCGCAGTCCATGGGGTTACAAAGAGTTGGACACGACTGAACGACCGAACAACAAATAAAAAATGAATGCAGTCATGCCACTTGTAGCAACATGGATGGACTTACAGATTATGATCCTAAGCAAAATAAGTCAGAAAAAGACAAATACCATATGATACCACTAATATGTGCAACCTAAAATATGACACAGTTGAACCTATCTACGAAACAGAAGAAGACTCAATGACATAGAGAACAGACTTGTGATTGCCAGTGGGGAGGGTGAGTAGGGGAGAAAAGGAATGGGAGTTTGGGATTAGTAGATGCAATTAGTATATATATGAGGGGTAAATAACAAAGTCATACTGTATAGCACAGGGAACTGTATTTAATATCCTGTGATGAATCACAACAGAAAAGAATACGAAGAATATTTAAATATATATGTGCATAACTGAATGACTTTGCTATGCAACAGAAATTAATACACCATTGTAAATCAACTATACTTCAAATAAAAAAAAAAGGTCCTGTATCATCTGAGTTGGGCTTCCTTGGTAGCTCAGTGGTAAAGAATCTGCATGCCAATGCAGCAGATGCAGGAGATATGTGTTTGATCCCTGGGTTGGGAAGATACCCTGGAGAAGGAAATGGCAACCTGCTCCACTACTCTAGTCTGGGAAATCCCATGGACAGAGAAGCCTGGCAGGCTATAGTCCAAAGAGTCAGACATGACTGAAGCAATGAAACAGTAACAAAATCATCTGAGTTACCTCTCTGACCTCATCTCTCTCTGTCTCTTTATCCCTGCTGTTCTTCAAACACTGTAAGCACTTTCTCAGCTTAGGAGAGCATTTTGGTTGTTGCCTCTGACTGGAACATTCTTCCTTAGATATCTCTAGAACAGCTGTCTTGCCATCTTTAAGTCTTTACTGGAAACTCTCACCTTCTCAATAATGCCTACCCTGGCCAGACTATTTTAACCTTTGTCTCCCGCCCGACCCACGTTCTCTTACCCTATCCCATTTTTGTTTCTATTTATTCTATGGCACTTATAGTTATGGCACAATATAATTTACTTATTTATAATAAGTGTATTGCTTATTTTCTATCTCCTACTAGAATGTAACACCACAAGGTCATAGTGTCTAATGATATAATAAGCCACTAATACAATTTATTGAACAAATGAATGAATTCAGCATATAGGCAAGGCCATAGGCTACGGGCATAGATTGTGGTTTCAGAAAACTTTCCTCTTCATCTGAACCTGGAATATAATAACAGCTTCCATCACTTATATTCTCTGCCACTATTTACAAAGACCAAAAAGAGCTCTCGGTCAAAAAGCAAAAGATCTCTATGGATGCATCATTTTACAGTACCATATATGTGAGTTTAATTTCCACTTGTCACTGTACCTGCTTTGTTCTCATCCACTATTCCGAAATGGCCTTGAGCTGTGAATGCTTATTATTTTTGAGTGAGTCTTCCTCTGACCCTTTTCCATTGGGCACAGTGCTCTGGGCTTCACGCCCTCACTGACACCAACTCTGGACCTGGAAGCTCACTTCGTACTTGATCTCCGCAGTGTCTGATTCTTGGCTCTTCCGGAGGGACGTGAGCTTGCATAGCCCCTGGCCTGACCCTTGCCATTTCTCTGTGTGAGCTCGAGCCCTCTGGCTGCTCGGCTGGCTGGACCAGAGCCACTGTCCTTCTCCACTTCCAACCTATCCACCCCTACCCTCATCAAGGTCCAGACTTCAACCTCCCCTGCAGTTAAAGTCTGAAGGAGGACGTGGTTTCCTTGGAATGAGATTTGGTGCTCTTTTAAAGAGCAGACAATGAACAGGGCTTCCATGGTGGGAAGCAGTTTGGGGGCAAATACTAAATATTCAGTAATATAACAGATAGTACATTTCCATTTGTTAACATTCTAGGCTTTTGTTGCATTGAATAACTGAATAAAAGCTTTCTCAACTCAGAAAAAAAAATAAAGAGCAAACCAATACAATGTTGTAAAGTAAAATAAATAAATTAATTGATTAAAAAAAAAATAAAGAGCTGCAATTCTCCCATGCTCCTTAACAGCCTCCTTACCCTCTGGTTCTAGAGATGTTGGGGGATTGCCACTGGTTCTGTGGTACTTTTCTCTTTATATTATAAAGTAAAAGGAGGGATGTCAGTGTGAGAGGTATGAAACAGCTGATAGGAAGGGCAGCGAGTTGATTAGATTATAAACATTTTTAAGAGTTTTTGCTGTATTGCCTTTCTTAAGATTAAGAATCTGATCCCTCTAATGGCTGGATAAACATGCTGAAAGGGAAAAAAAAAAAAAAGAATGACTAAGTCTTATTTCTAATATTTATTAAATTTCCCAGGTGCTACCAGTCTGATTTTACTTTACTCCTTTCTTATTTATTTTAAGGTCTGGGCCAAATTCTTGTGTAAATTTATGGTTAAAAGAATCTTGGCTTTTTTTTTTTTTTGGCATGTTGGTTTTTAAAAAAATATTTCTGCATATCTTTTATTTTATTAACAGAATCATGGAACTGGAAGAGATCCTAGGTATTATACTAATCCAATTCTCTATTTCTGCTATTTTATTTTTTAATTGAAGTATAATTGATTTACAATGTTGTATTAGTTTCAGGTGTAGAGCAAAGTCATTCAGTTATACATATATTAATATATATATATATATATTCTTCTTCAGATTCTTTTCCCTTATAGGTTATTAAAAATATTGAGGATAGTTCCCTGTGCTATACAGTGGCATATTGTTTTTAGTTAAATGTGTTTGTCTACTAGTCTTCAGCAAAAATCCCAAGAATTAACCTAATGTAGACCTCTGTGTATACAGACACAAGAATTCATTCTCCACACATGGTCAGAGAACTTTTCTTTAGCAGGCTGTCTTCTCCCTCCTCGACTTCCAAAATTAGGGTGTCTGGAGAATGCAAAACAAAATTATACAAAGGCCTGACCTCTGACCCTGCTTCTGTCTCAAAGACTGTGAAGTACCCAAGAGGGAAAGTGTTGAATTTGGCCTCACTTCACATGGCATTAAGTATAATTCTTTGTGAACTGTGGTGACATCATGGTATACTTTGACATCACTGCTCAGACTCCCTTCTGCTGCTAGGCACACAGTATAGAGTTTTTGTTCCAACACAAGAGTCCTTTGTTGAGAAGAAAGGACAGCAGCTGGTCTTCTGCCCTGGCACAAATGTGGATCTTACTGGAATGTGCCTGTTTAGGAAGTGACCACAAAGTAGCCATTCAACTATGATGACTAGTACTCACACATATAGCTCTGGAAACTTTAATAAAAATGTACATCTAGAGAGTTCAAAATTCCACCTATGGGCCATAACTCAGCAAAATTCTGCATAAGATAAAGTTCTCATTTATATGTCTGGATATGTTATTTGAAGTCAATATTCCAAAAAGAGTAGTATGCTGGCTATATGTGTGTCGAGGCTGGAGGTAAAGAAAAAGGAATGGTAAAGACAGATGTATCTGTCTCTCCAAACAGCTCTCCTCCACTATAACTGCTCAAGTAGCTCAGGTCCCTGGTCAAGAGGGCTTGCATTCCTTGGCTTTCAAATCAATTCCTGGTTACTTCCCAAACATACTACTTTATACGAATTTTAAGCTCTCGGGCAGTGCTATTAGTATTCTCCTTCAAAGATATGTATACATATAGCTGATTCATGCTGTTGTACATCAGACACTAACATAACACTGTAAAGCAATTATACTCCAACTAAAAAGATATCCTCAAATGATCAAGTGATACATTTATTTCTTTCTTCTTTTCCTGTTTTCTCTACTGTGATTTCTACCTCAGGTAAAACCTCAGAAAATTGACCAAAACAGTTGATGCAACAATACCATCTGTAAAATAACTCCACATTTCTGTCCCATGTGACTCTAACACTTATACAAGGCAGAAAAATTTCAGATCAGCTTGAGAAGCTATTAATCTCACAGGAATAAGTCATAGCCCAAAACATTTGGGTGGGATGGCAAACTTATTTAATTGAAAAAAAAAAAAGTATATAATTTTTAAAATTCTGTCAGAACAAATAAAGCTGAGACATAATCCTCAACTCTACCATGAGCCTTTCAGTTAGTCAAAGTACTTTTTTCCCTCTGTAAAGGCCAACCAGCTCATACTGTCCCATCTCAGTCCTTTAGCCATGCTTTCACTTCCCTAGTCATTTCGTACCCTTGCAACATCATTACTTAAACCAAGAATCTACACGTTGTACAGCCCTTAACCATGGAAAAGGCAGCATGACCTTGTGGGTGGAACAAATGACTCAACCTGGATGTGATGATCCATTATCAACTGCTTGTAGATATCACATGTCTTCAGTGTGTGATTCAGTTCTCTCCCGAGGATAATCAGATCTACTTCATATTTTTGTAAGGATATTTGAAGTGATATCTTATATAAAAAGATGCCAAGCATATAAACCACTCTGATCAATCACCCTGGAATTTTTAAAAAAATTCTATTTTGAAATCTTCTATTTTATAGTCCTCATAATTATAAGACCATATGCCCTAGTCACTTTGACAGGGTGGGGGGGTGGGTATGAGGTCATTGTGCAAATAGGAGGTATTTGCTCCTACATGTGAAAATGTGTCTAAAGCTGTAAAGGACTCCTTAGTGACTTGAGCACCTGTACTGTTGTTCCACAGCTCCATGTAGAGGGTCAAGTTTGTAGAAGCTCAGATTTATTTCCAAGCCTCTGGGTTTGACAATAGTACATATGAAGTAAGGTCACAATCTTAATACTGGACAGATTCTCCTTTATCAGGCAGAATAGATGGAGCTTCATTGGAGGATGGTTTTTAACTTCCTTCTAGCCTGCTGAAGTAGATGATGAAATAGCCAGCCACAAGCCTGCTTGGTTCTCTAGAAAATGATCTCTGAGAGTTTTAAGGATTCTGTTAGATACAAAAAAACCCTCTCTGGAACTGCTGTGGGGTAGCATATCATCTCCTCTGCAGCACACTCAAATGAGAGGGGAAGGCTTAGAATTCTTAAGATCCTGAGATCTCTATTCCAGACCTCTACTCTGGAGTTAATCCAGTTCGGCTCAGTTCAGTTGCTCAGTTGTGTCCGACTCTTTGAGACCCCATGAACCGCAGCACGCCAGGCTTCCCTGTCCATCACCAACTGCCAGGGCCTCTTTCAAATGTGCATTCAAGCATGTGTGTGTATGTTCAGTTGTGTCCAACTCTTTGCAATCCCACAGACTGTAGCCCACCAGGCTCCTTTGTCCTGGCATTTCCCAGGCAAGTATACTGGAGTGAGTCGTCACTCCCTTCTTCAGGGTATCTTCACAACCCAGTGATCACACCCATGTCTCCTGTGTCTCTTGCATTGGCAGGTGGACTCGTTACCACTGAGCCACCTGGGAAGCCCCAAATAAGTGAGTAATAGTCATTAAATGTAAATGACAATACAAAACAGAGATTTTCACAGTCATTCTTTTAAAATCTGAAGTCTACGGAAAGGTACATTTCCAGGGGCTGGAGTAGGAGCTCAGAGACCTGTTGTCTCCATGGGAGCCTGTACTCATATGGATGTGTTTATGTGACAGCTGAGTTTAATGACAGAAAGTAAGTACTCAGCAAATCCATCTTGGTATAGGGAATACTCAAAATCTATTTGTTTAGAATGGGAAGAAATATGAATCTGAAAGTGAAAACCAAAAACAAGTGAGTTAATTTTTTTTAATGGAAAAGTAGCCTTCCTGAAACTGAGAATTTGAATTGTTCATTAATCAGAATTAGCAATGAACTAATCAAACAACTAGAGCCAGATATCTTGGAGTGTGCAAGCAAGTGGGCCTTAGGAAGCATCACTGTGAACAAAGCTGGTGGAGGTGATGGAATTCCAGTTGAGCTATTTCAAATCCTAAAATATGAGGCTGTTAAACTGCTGCATTCAATATGCCAGCAAATTTGGAAAACTCAGCAGTGGCCACAGGACTGGAAAAGATCAGTTTTCATCGCAATCTCAAAGAAAGGTAATACCAAAAAATGTTCAAACTACTGCACAATTGCACTCATTTCACATGCTAGCAAAGCAATGCTCAAAATCTTCCAAGTTTGACTTCAACAGATATAAACCAAGAAATTCTAGATGTATAAGCTGGATTTATAAAAGGCAGAGGAACCAGAGATCAAATTGCCAACATCTGCTGGATCACAGAAAAAACAAGAGAATTCCAGAAAAACATCTACTTCTGCTTTATTGACTACACCAAAGCCTTTGACTGTGTAGATCACAACAAACTGTGGAAAATTCTTAAAGAGATGGGAATACCAGACCACCTTACCTGCCTCCTGCAAAACCTGTATGTTGGTCAAGAAGCAACAGTTAGGACCGGACATGGAACAATGGATTGGTTCAAAATTGGGAAAGGAGTAAATCAAGGCTGCATTTGTCACCCTGCTTATTTAACTGACATGCAGAGGACATCATGCAGAATGCCAGGCTGGATGAAGCATAAGCTGGAATCACGAATGCCAGGAGAAATACCAATAACCTCAGATATGCAGATGACTCCACCGTAATGGCAGAAAGCAAAGAGGAATTAAAAGACACTTGCTCCTGGGAAGAAAAGCTATAATAAACCTAGACAGCATATTAAAAAGCAGAGACATTACTTTGCTGACAAAGGTCTGTATAGTCAAAGCTATGGTTTTTCCAGTCATCATCTATGGATGTGAGAGTTAGACCATAAAGAAGGCTAAGCACGAAAGAATTGATGTTTTCTAACTGTGGTGTTGGAGAAGACACTTGAGAGTCGCTGGGACTACAAGGAGATCCAACCAGTCCATCCTAAAGGAAATCAACTCTGAATATTCATTGGAAGGACTGATGCTGACGCCCCAATATTTTGGCCACCTGACACGAAGAGTTGACTCACTGGAAAGACCCTGATGCTGGGAAAGATTGAGGGCAGGAGAAGGGGACGACAGGGGATGAAATGGTGGGATGGCATCACCAACTCAATGGACATGAGTTTGACCTAACTCTGGGAGATTGTGAAGGACAGGAAAGCCTGACGTGCTGCAGTCCATGGGGTCACAATGAGTTGGACATGACTGAGCGGCTGAACAACAACAAATCAAAGAGCAGTCACAACATCCTACAAGAAAAGTGGACTGACTGATTTTTAATGGGCCAAAAAAATTCCTGAGCCAGACTAAAGGTTAGCAGCTGGACTGGGCTGGAAGAAGGCTGAGTATGATCAATTCTGGCCATCCTTTTCAAACTCCAGACTTGTGGGTGTGAGATAAGCAGTAACATTTTGCTGTATCACTGCAATATTGACAATGGCAAAATGAACTGCTGCTTTTTTCATTTTAGACAAAAGCAAATTCATTCAAAGGTCCTGAGATTAAAAAAAAAAAAAGACTGTATACATTTTTCCCATTCAGAATGATTAAGAAAATTCCACAAGCCACTCACTCACATACATAAAAATAATTCTGCCTCTTTCCTAATTGCAGGCCCAATTTAAAAAACCAGTTGAAATCTATAAATTTCAAATCTGACAAAATTCAACACTCAGCAAATGTTGAATTCGAGAAAAAAGTACATTCACATTTTAATCTAGAAATATTTTAAAATTCGAATTTTATAATGGTTATAATCGATTTTTTAAGGTAGTTTTTAAAAACTACCTAAAACTTAATAGTGAAAGCTTATCTATATAAAGTGAAAAGTATTAGTCACTCAGTTGTGTCTGACTCCTAGTAACCCCATGGACTAGGCTCCTCTGTCCATGGGGTTCTCAAGGCAAGAATACTGGAGTGGGTTGCCATTTCCTTCTCCAGGGGATCTTCTCAACCCAGGGATCAAACGTGGATGTCCTGCATTGCAGGAGGATTCTTTACCACCTGAGCCACCAGGGAAGCCCTGTATAAACTATCCTCTAACTGCTCCAAAGGTATCCAAAGGACCCGCCTGCCTCAGTGCCCTCATCTTATTGCTTCCTGGTGGATGAGGGGTAAAGAAGAAAAGAAATGTTTGTGGTACTTGCAACAATAATAACTTGGCTATACTAAACCAAGTAATATTTCTTCTGCATGTAATTTCTAAGGCATATAATTTGAGATAATTGGTTCATACTTTTAAAATATGCAGTATATCTTTATCGATATACCTATGTGAATACAACTAGGAAAACCCCCAGATTCTGCAAGTCTGGGTCTATCAAACACCACATTTGTTGAAAAAATATGATTTAACCACTAATTTTAAGATGTTCAAGTGTTTTTTCAAATGGATTCTTGGCTTGGTTTTGACCTAGTCTTCATGCCCTTTTGCTACACTACAATTTTACATGACTCAGACTATTTTCTGTAGGAGCAGATGTGTTACAAGGAATCACTTACTGGGGTATCTATCAAAGAGTTGTTGATGTTCGGTCGCCAAGTTGTGTCCAACACTTTGCGACCTGAAGACATTTATTAGTATCAGTATGAAGATTTTCCTGAACATGGTGCTCCACAGAACACCTGAGCATTGAGTTCTAAGATGATTTCCAACCTTGAGTTTTGAATTCTTTCTAATGAATATGTTAAAAGCAAGGACACATAGGCTTTTCTAAGATGAGAGTGACTGCTTGTTTCAGTGAGGTGTGGTCCTCGTGGCTGAAGCCCAAAAGGCCTCTTGCTCTGTGGCTTGTGAGTGGCAGTCACATCTGAGTTGGCAGGAAGGCAGAAAACAAATACCATCAGCTGCCATTATTCTGAAGAGAGAGAGATGAGATAATTACAGACTGTGGTAATGGATAATTCTCATTTACCATCTCTGATGTCAAGAAGACACAACAATAAATAAATCATGATGGGAGAAGGGTTCTAGATTCTTAGGAAACACCAACTCTGGGCCAAGGACTGACAGGCTTTTGCAGAGTTCATGAAGTCTATACACAAACTCTGTGACCACACAGGTGACAAAGCCCAAGCAACTTCCTATGCCACCTACCTGGAAATTGGCAGAATTTGAATTTCAACCTCTTTCTTTTTATTGTATTAAAAGGTAAAAAAAGTTTATTGAAATATTGCTGATTTACAATATTGTGTTATTTTCAACCTCTAATACACCGTTCCTACGACTATGGGTCACTTGATATTCCAGAGGTCTTTTAAGTCAACGGTGTGTATATTCAAAATAGTAGAGTAGCATCATGTGTATGCAGCAGCTACTCCCATGAGAATACACTGTTCTAAGGGAATGCATGTACCACTCTGTACATCAATAGTATGCCAGCTATATATCCCACATATCAATAATGGTCCCTAAAGTTTGTTTCTCAGCACCCAGCAAAGGGCACTCAAGGGAGAAAAGAAGCTCTTGGAAGGCTGTTTCTTAGGCAACAAAAACTTCCGTAAAGATTCCAAGGTTGTCTCCAATAGTATGAAAATCAATCTTCAGTAAATTTATTTTCAAGGCTGCCTTAAGCCTGGCTTCAGCACTAAACTAGTAAGGTATTACCTTGAACAGAGGGAAAAACATTTCCCGTAGCAGCTGACAAGACTGTGAAGAAGGAAGAAGGAAGGGGTGAGGAGTGACAGAGTGGAAATGCACTGAACTCAGCCCAAACGTGGCTTACGTCTGGGCGGCCTAACCCGTCAGAGACCTCACGAACCCTGCCAGTGGCCAAAGAGGAGACCTTCATGTGAACTTTTGATTTGCAACACAGTGTTGGGAAGGAAGAGGACACCCAGAATGACACATTGTTGATGCTACAGCAACTGAATACCTGCCCTCCCTTCCCCAGCCAGCCTGGGTCAAGGGCCAAGGTTTGAGGCAAGAATACATTCCAATATGGAAGTATTTTTACACTTATCTGACCTTCATCAAAGGTCAAATAAAAACATTTGGAAACACGGGAATGGAATATTTTCATATTCGTTTTTATTTGGGAATCTCACATAGTTCCCCAAAGCAAAAAAAACTGATAGTTTTAGCTCCAACAATGTTCAAGATTACAGTAGCAGGAATGATCTATGTGAGATGGAGAGAGTTATGTGAGAAAATCACATTCCACATATAATCCTGAAGGCGCAACTGTCTCCAGGACTGAGCCAAAAGTGGTCTCCCCCATTTCTATTCAAATTTTCTAAAGTGAGAGCAGAATTCACTGCTGAATACAATCATGCATTGTTAAAACGTATACACTGTCAAGCTTATATTCCTGGACCATGTGCCTATCTGACAGTTCCACAAGTGATAACTTCTTTTGCAAAGGGATTAGAAGTTTGTTTTAGACACAACTAATTTCTCAACAACAAGGCTAACCTTTGGGCTTAATTAGATATTAAGAAGAAAAGGCTCCATTTTGTAAGCAGTCATTTACGTTGCAAATGTGGATTCAGTCCGCCAAACAGGTACTCACTATCTTAAATCAACACCTCTATCCATAGCAGGCTGCTACTGTGAAATACCTCATCGGTATGAAAAGAGGCACAGCTCTACTTTTATTTCCTTCCTTCAGACAGCATCTCACATTTTCATGGTTATTTGAGCTTGGGAGCAGCAGAGAGGAAAAATGATAGGGAAGAATAAGGGCTAGAGGAATTCCATGCCCAAACATTTATAAATTGCCTAGAGAAGCTTAACATGTTTTAGAATCCTGATCTTCATCACAATGAACAAGTCCTGTACTCACCACCTTTTATAGGAATAGTATTACAGGAACTGTAAAAGGACAAAAGATTGAAAAAGTCATAGCTCTGCTTTAGAGGGCTTTAGAAGCTAGAAGTATGGATGTAATAGTAGGAGGCAGAGCTGGGAAGAATGAAAAATGGTGCAGCTGACATGGAAAAGATTTTGGTGATTATTTAAAAAACGAAATATATAATTACTATATGATCCAGCAATTTTAGTTCTGAGACTATATGTAAAAAAGTGAAAGCAAGGACTTGAACCAATATTTGCAGGCCCATGTTTACAGCAGAGTTATTCACAACAGGCAAAACGTGAAAACGACCCAAATGTCTATCAACAGGTTAAACAAAATATTGTATATGCTGTTAAATTAATTAAATAAGGAGGTCATTAGACTAACGTGGCTCTACTATCATGGCAGACTATGTAAGCAAACCAAAGTCTAAGTCAGTAAATGTCTCAACCTTACAAAATAAAAAAGCTAAGACAACCAACCATAGACAACTAGGCTTTAAACTGTAGCCAATCAAATAATGTCCTTCCTTTGCTTCTGTATTTTCTCCATAGTCTTTCCCTTGGCTCCTGTTAGGGGAACACTCTTAACTACATATGGTTTGTTGCTACCTGATTCTTCACCAATAAATGCTCAAAAAAACTAGTTTTTTAAGAAGAAATAAATAATTTGAATAGACTGATCACTGTAAGTGAAACAGAATTTGTAATTAAAAAAAAAAAAAACCTTCCCTACAAACAAAAGTCCAGGACTGGAGAGCTTCACTGGAGAATTCCACCAAACATACAAAGAAAGACTTATCCGATCCTTCTCAAACTCTTCCTAAAGACTGAAGAGGAAGAAATACCCCCAAAGTCATCTATAAAGCCAGCATCACTCTGATACCAAAATCAGACAAAGACACTACCAGAAAAGAAAATTATAGGGCAAGATCTTTGAGGGATATAGATGCAAAAATCCTTAACAAAATATTAACAAACCTAATCCAACAACACATAAAGATAATCATATGGCATAATCAAGTTGGATTCATCCCACGGTCACAAGGATTGTTCAACATATGCAAATCAATCAATGTGATACACCATATCAACAACAACAAAAAGACGAAAATCCAAGGATCATCTCAATAGATGCAGAAAAATCATTTAGTAAAATTCAACACAAATTCATGATAAAAACCCTCACCAAAGTGGGTACAGAGGGAGCATACCTCACCATAATAGAAATTATTTATGACAAACCCACAGCCAACATAATATTCAACAGTGAATATCTGAACGTCATCCTGCAAAATTCAGGATAAACCAAGTATAATCGTTCTTATACTCCTATTGAATATAGGACTGTAAGTCCCAGTCACAGCAATCAGACAAGACAAAGAAATAAAAGGTATCCAAATTAGGAGGGATGGGGTAAAACTGTCATTATAGGCAGATGTTGTAATACTATGTATAGAAAACCCTAAAGACTCTAAGAAATGCTTTTCAGTTCAGTTTCTCAGTTGTGTCTGACTCTTTGCGACCCCATGGACTGCAGCACACCAGCCCTCCCTGTCCATCACCCACTCCCAGAGTATACTCAAACTCAAGTCCATTGAGTCGCTGATGCCATCCAACCATCTCATCCTCTGCTGTCCCCTTCTCCTCCTGCCCTCAATCTTTCCCAGCATCAGAGTCTTTTCAAATGAGTCAGTTCTTCACATCAGGTGGCCAAAGTATTGGAGTTTCAGCTTCATCATCAGTCCTTCCAATGAATATTCAGGACTGATTTCCTTTAGGATGGACTGGTTGGATCTCTTTGCTTTCCAAGGGACTCTCAAGATCTTCTCTAACACCACAGTTCAAAACCATCAATTCTTCAGCACTCAGCTTTCTTTATAGTCCAACTGAATTCAGTAAAGTAGCAGGATACAAGATTAACACACAAAAATCTATTGCATTTCTTTACACTAACAATGAAATATCAGAAAGGGAAAGTTAAAAAAAAAAAAACAAAAACAAAACCACAGCAACAGTCCCCTTTAAAATTGCATCAAAAAGAATAAAATAAAACTGACCAAGGAGATGAAAGACTTATAAGCTGAGAACTATAAAACACTGATAAAGGAAATTGCAGATGATTTAAAGAAATAAAAAGACACAAATTCTTGGATTGGAAGATTTAATACTGTTAAAATGGCTATACTATCAAAAATAATCTATAGATATAATGTGATTCCAATCAAATTACCTATGGCATTTTTCACAGAATTAGAACAAATAATCCTAAAATTTATGTAAACCATAAAACACCCAGAATTGCCAAAGCAATCCTGAGGAAAAAGAACAAAGCTGGAGGTAGCTCTCCTAGACTTCAGACAATATCAAAGCTGCAATAATCAAAACAGCAGGATGGTATTGCCAAAAAAACAAACATATGAATCAATGGAAGAAAAGGGGAAGTCCAGCAATAAGCCTACACACCTATAATCAATTAATTCTCAACAAAGGAGGCAAGACTATACTGTTTGGGTTGGCCAAAAAAATTGTCCAAATTTTTTCTGTGAGATATTATGGAAAAATTCAAATGAACTTTTTGGCCAACCCAATACAGTGGAGAAAAGACAAGCTCTTTGGCAAGTGGTGCTGAGAAAGCTGGACGGCCAAATGTAAATCAATGAATTTAGAACACTCTCTCATAGCATACCAAAAATAAACTCAAAATAGATTAAAGAATTAAATATAAGACAGGGTACCATAAAACTCCTAGAAGAGAACATTCTCTGACATAGATCATACCAGTGTTTTCTTAGGTCAGTCTCTGAAAGCAATAGAAAAAACAAAAGTGAAAATAAATAAATGGGACCTAATCAAATTTATAAACTTTTGCACAGCAAAGGAAACCATAAGCAAAATGAAAAGATAACCTACTGACTGGGAGAAAATACTTGTAAACAATGTGATCAATAAGGTCACAAACAGCTCACACAACAAGTAGCTCATACAAACAGCTCATGTAACTCAAGAAGAAAACAACAACTCAATTAAAAAGTGGGCAGAAGATCTAAATGGATATTTCTCCAAAGAATACATACAAATGACCAACAGGCACATGAAAAGATGCTCAACATCACAAATTACTAGAGAAATGCAAATCAAAACAACAATAAGGTATAACCTCATACCAATCAAAATGACCATCATCAAAAAGTCTATCTACAAATAACAAATGCTGGAGAGGGGTGGAGAAAAGGGAACCCTCCTACACTGTTGCTTGGATGTAAACTTGTGCAACCATTATGGACAATGGCATGGAGGTTCCTTAAAAAACTAAAAATAGAGTAACCATATGATTCAGCATCCCTCTCTTGGGCAGGTATCTGGAGAAAACTCTAATTCAAGAAGATACATGCATCCCAATGTTTACAGCAGTACTATTTACAACAGCCAATACACAAGCAACCTAACTGCCTCTTGACAGATGACTGGATAAAGAAGATATAGTACATATGTACAATGGAATATGTGTTGTTATTATTTAGTTGCTAAGTCATGTTTAACCTTTTGTGACCCTATGGACTGTATCCTGCCAACTCCTCTGTCCATGGGATTTCCCAGGCAGGAATGCTGGACTAGGTTGCCATTTCCTTCTCCAGGGGATCTTCCTGATACAAGGATCAAGCCCCCATCTCCTGAAGTGGAAGGTGGGTTCTTTACCATTGAGCCACCAGGGAAGTACATGATGGAATATTACTCAGTCATGAAAAAGCATGAAAGAATGCCTTCTGCAGCAACATGCATGGACCTATAGATTATCGTACTAAATGAAGTAATTCAGACAGAGAGAGACAAGTATCGAATATCACTTATATGAGGAATCTAAAAAAATGATACAGGTGAAGTTATTTACAAAACAGAAACAAAGTCACAGACATAGAAAACAAACTTATGGGGAAAGGAGGGAGGGATAAATTAGGAGTTTGGGATTAACAGATACACACTAATTTACATAAATCAGATAAACAACAAGGTCCTACTTAGAGGACTTTGTTATATAGAGGACCCATATATATATATGAATCACTCTATATATGTATATAAATCACCCTCTCTCTCTCTCTCTCTATATATATATATATATATATATATATATTCATATATATATGAACCACTACTGTACACCAGAAACCATTATAAATCAATGATACTTCAACAAAAACCTCAGCATATTTAATATCTTTCAAATTTATCTTTTAACAGCTCATAGAATGAAGTATTATTCAAGCTATAAAAAGGAAGGAAATTCTGACATATCATATAACAGGGATCGACCTTGAAGACATTATGCTAAGTGAAATAAACAAGACACAGAAGGACAATTATAGTATGATCCCAATTATATGAGTTAACCAATACAGTCAAATTCAAAGAGACAGAAAGTATAAAGATAATTACCTGAGGCTGAGAGGAGGAGTTACTGTTATTTCTTTCAATTTATTTTTAATTGGAGGATAACTGCTTGACAATATTGTACTGGTTTCTGCCATACATCAACATGAATCAGCCATAGGCATAAATATGTCCCCGCCCTCTTGAAACTCCCTCCCATCTCCCACCCTATCCTACCCCTCTAGGTTGTCACAGAGCACTGGATTTGAGCTGCCTGCACCATACAGCAAGTTCCCACTGGCTATCTAATTTTACATATGATAAGCTACATGTTTCAATGCTACTCCCTCAATTTGTTCCACTCTCTCCTTTCCCCACTGTGTCCACAAGTCTGTTCTCTGTGTCTACATCTCCATTGCTGCCCTACAGATAGAATCATCAGCACCATCTTTCTGGATTCCATATATATGCGTTAAAATCTGTTATCTGTCTTTCCCTTTCTGACTTACTTTACTCTGTATAATAGGCTCTAAGTTCATCTACCTCATTAGAGTTATTGTTCAATGGGTACAGAGTTTCAGTTTTGGAAGATGAAAAGGTGCTAGAGCTGGGTGATGGCTACACAATAACATATATGTACTTAATGCCAGTAAACTATATAACTAAAAACAGTTATAATGCTACATTTTAAGTATGTTTTACTACCACCACCACATCAACAACAAAAAAAATAGGAGGTAGGAAAGTAACAGACATAAGTAATCAACACAAGGAGCATATAGATGGAATGGGGTAAAGAAACACATAAACACAAGTAAACATATGCTATGATGTTTGTTTGTTGTTATTGATGGCTTTAGCTTCAGTTCATCCTATAGTCTCTTTCTACCTGGACACAGACAAAGCCCCATGTGTTTACACCCCTTGTTGAATCACTGAGCAAACTTTACATGGAATAACCACACTATATCGTCAAGGGCAGTATGGTAAAGTACAGTGTGATATCGTTTGCAATTAGATGGGGTAGTATAACAGCTTTGGAGCACAATGGATCTGAATTTGAACACAAGCTCTTATTTACTGATCTTGTCCATGTTACTTCATCTATTATGCCTTGGTTTCTTCTTCTATAAAATGGTACCAGTCAAATCACACCTCCAAAAGCTGCTGTGAGGATTCACTCTAAGAAGGTAATCTCTCAGAGTTCACTAATAGGAGCACCTCTTACTACTATTAACTACAGCAACTCTAGAAGTTGAAGAAATGAAAAAGGAAGAAAGTGGATGCTAATATGTGTTTTTAAAATTACTCTCTACTGTTCTTTCAAAATCAAAAGTGGAACTCTTCATTTTACATTAAAAATAATTATTCAAATGACATAATTTGCCCTCTCAGAAGTTGCCTACCGATCTAAGATAAGGGAGAAAAATAGAGTTATTCAATGTAAATGTCAAAAATTCAGAGAGAATTCATCATCACAAATACATTAGTTGTGCCCTTAGCTTACTAGTTCTGCTGCTTCTCAGCATCCAACCAACTTATCTTCACATGCCATACACCTCTCCATGAGGAAGAAAAGTCTTGACAGACCAGCTATAGTAACAGATCATTTACAGGAGCATACTCCTTTATCAACTCCTTTAACAACTGAGAATTGTCTGTCTCTATTTATTTAAATAGGAGAAATAAAGGGTCTTCTGTACTAGATTTGGGGGTACAGATGGGGCTGATTTCCCATCAGTCCAGGAAGGGTTGATGGAAGAGGTGAGATGTGAGCTGTGAATTAAAGAATGGCAGTCACACTTTGGAACAATAAAGGCAGGCTGCCAAATCCGCCCCCTGCCCTTTCCCAAATCGGAAGCAGACTTTGAAGGCTGGCCTGGGGTTTGAATCCAGGTGGGTCCTGATTCCAGTGCAGGTACCCTGCTAGACACATTCCTTCTGGCTGCAAACCAGAAATTTCTTTCTAACAGCCCTATGAAAATCTTGCTGGAATCCATTAAGACATGATTTGAACCCTGATGAACTTTTGGCCGAAGGAGAATGCTCATGCTTGCAGCAGCAGTTCATCTTGTCCTAGTAGAAAGAGAGTTCGGTGTGAAACAAGACAGAGGTTTCCACAGCTGGTCTATTAATATTAACTTCTGAGCATCTCCAGTCCATTAGACTCAACCAACAATGGGTGGAAGATGTACCTCACAGTCCAGGGAACAGAAGGAAAATTCAAGGTGTAACTGTTATCCCATAGGCAGTAGCAAAATCATATCTATTTCCTAATCAGGAGGATATCTCTTATGCGTAAGTCCACACTTCAGTATCCTGTTACTATTACGAATAATCATAAAGATGGAAGAATATTAATATGATTTGCAAAACTAATGCCTTATTAATAAATTATGTCCCATTACAGAAAAAGATCTGGGCTATTCTCAGAGTGAATCTCTAAACAACTAAAATGCTGGACTGTTAAAAGTTCTAAGAGCCTTTGGTCTTTCACTATATTTTACAGAAGCTACACAGACTCATTCAGATCTTTTTTTGTAGATGAAAGCCCTGATTTAGATATAAACATATAAGAAAATATTGTGTGTGTGTGTGTGTGTGTGTGTACACACACGTATGTGTGTACACATGTATAAGAAAATGTGTGTGTATGTGGAGAAGGAAATGGCAACCCACTCCAGTATCCTTGCCTGGGAAATCCCATGGACAGAGGAGCCTGGTGGGCTATAGTCCATGGGGTCGCAAAGAGTTGGACATGACTGAGCAACAGAACGTGCATGTGTGTACTCAGTCATGTCCAACTCTTTGCAACCCCATGGACTATAGCCCACCAGGCTCCTCTGTCCATGGCATTTTCCAGGCAAGGATACTGAAGTGGGTTTCCATTTCCTACTCCAGCAGATCTTCCTGACTTAGGGATCAAACCCATGTCTCTTGTGTTTCCTGCATTGGCAGGCAGTTTCTTTACCACTGCACCACTTGGGAAGCTCATATAAGAAAATAAAAAATGACAATATCCACAGTTAGGTAGAGCATCCCTAAGACATTCCCAGTGGCCATGGCTGTGTTAGTTGCCCTATCCTCTGGATATACCTCATCAGTGCCACAGTAGAGACATATAGATGAAGTCAGACAGTCGTCCCCTAGAATTTAAAATCTGACTGGAGACAGAAGGAGACAGAATATGGCTGGAGCTGAGTTAAGTTAACCTTTTGCCAGATAGACGCACATGTGTGGTTAAGGACTCAAACCTGCCCAGGTTCCTATGCTTCCAGAGTCAGTTCCTCCAGCTTGCTCTATGCTTCTGGTCACCCACTGTCATTTTTTCATTTTTATTTTTTAAACAGCTTTTTATTTTGTATTGGGATATAGCCAACTGACAAACAATGTTATGATAGATTCAGGTGAATAGTGAAGGGACTCAGCCATACATTTCTATGTATCCATTTCAATAAGTTTATGTTCCTGTCACTGACCTTTATCCTTTCAATAATCCTCTCCTTTGAATACAGATTGAAAAAAGTATGTTTCTATTGGTTGTTACCAAAAGAACCTTAACATCAAGCATATGTATTTTGCCAGGAGGAGCATTTATTTTCCCACCCTGGAGCTAATAATTATATGTAGAAGGAAACTTTAAGATGTATATATTTTCAGTACTTTTAAAGGGAAAAAGTGAAAAACAAAAGAAATTATTTTAAGGTTTTGAGAAATCCAGAAGCAAAAGAAAAGTGATGGAGAATAATGACAGAGGAAAGCAACAGAAAATCTGTACTATTCTGGATTTGAAGAGCAGTAGGCTTTAAAGATGGTACAAGACTGGAAAGAAAGGAGAGAAAGATAATATATCATTCCGAGAATAAGAAATTTTACTTTTTTCCTTTAAAAGGAACCACCTACATGGATTATGATATTGTATTTTCACATCTTAAAATTTTTAAAAATTTGAGTAGCTGCTCCTCCTTTTTTAAAAAAAAATTATTTATTTTTTATCGAAGGATAATTGCTTTACAGAATTTTGTTGTTTTCTGTCAAACCTCAACATGAATCAGCCATAGGTATACATATATCCCCTCCCTTTTGAAACTCTGTCCCATCTCCCTCCCCATCCCAGCCCTCTAGGTTGTTGCAGAATTCCTGTTTAAGTTTCCTGAGCCATACAGCAAATTCCTGTTGGCTATCTATTTTACATACGGTAATGTAAGTTTCCACGTTACTCTTTCCATACATCTCACCCTCTCCTCTCCTCTCCCCATGTCCATAAGTCTATTCTCTAAGTCTGTTTCTCCATTGCAGCCCTGTAAATAAATTCTTCAGTACCATTTTCCTGGCTTCTGTATATATGCGTTAGAATACAATATTTATCTTTCTCTTCTGACTCCCTTCACTCTGCATAATAGGTTCTAGGTTCATCTACCTCATTAGAATGGACTCAAATACATTCCATTTTATGTCTGAGTAATACTCCATTGTGTATATGTACCACGACTTCATCCATTCATCTGTCGATGGACATCTAGGTTGCTTCCATGTTCTAGCTATTGTAAACAGTGCTGCAATGAACAATGGGATACATGTGTCTTTTTCAATTTTGGTTTCCTCCAGGTATATGCCTAGGAGTGGGATTGCTGGGTTATATGGTGGTTTTATTCCTAGTTTTTTTAAGGAATCTCCATACTGTCTTCCATAGTGGCTGTATCAATTTACATTCCCACCAACAGTGCAAGAGCATCCCTTTTCCCCACATGCTTTCCAGCATTTATTGTTTGTAGATTTTTTGATGATGGCCATTCTGATCAGTGTGAGGTGATATCTCACTGTAGTTTTGATTTGCATTTCTCTAATGAGCGATGTTGAGCATCTTTTCATGTGTTTGTTTGCCATCTATATGCTTTCTTTGGAGAAATGTCTGTTTAGGTCTTTTCCCCACCTTTTGATTGGGTTGTTTGTTTTTCTGGTATTGAGTTGTATGAGTTGCTTGTATATTTTGGAAATTAATCCTTTGTCAGTTGTTTCATTTGCTATTATTTTCTCCCATTCTAAAGGTTGTGTTTTTACCTTGCTTGTATTACCTTTGCTATGCAAAAGCTTTTAAGTTTAATCAGGCCCACTTGTTTACTTTTGTTTTTATTTCTGTTACTTTAGGAGGTGGGTCACAGAGGATCTTGCTTTGATTTATGACATCGGTGTTCTGCCTATGTTTTCCTCTAAGAGTTTTATAGTTTCTGGTCTTTAATTCACATTTAGGTCTTTAATCCATTTTGAGTTTATCTTTGTGCATGGTGTTAGGAAGTGTTCTAATTTCATTCTTTTACATGTAGCTGTCCAGTTTTCCCAGCACCATTTTTTGAAGAGGCTGTCTTTGCCCCATTGCATATTCTTGCCTCTTTTGTCAAAAATAAGGTACCCACAAATGCATGGGTTTCTAGCTTGTTTCATTGGACTATATTTCTGTTTTGGGGCCAGTACCATACTGTCTTGATGAGTGTAGCTTTGTAGTATAATCTGAAGTCAGGAAAGTTGATTCATCCAGCTCCATTCTTCTTTCTCAAGACTGCTTTGGCTATTCGGGATCTTTTATGTTTCCATATGAACTGTGAAATTTTTTGTTTTAGTTCTGTGAAAAATATCATTGGTAATTTGATAGGGATCATATTGAACCTATAGATTGCATTGGGTAGTATAGTCATTTTCACAATATTGATTCTTCCTACCCAGGAACATGAAATATCTCTCCATCTGTTTATGTCATCTTTGATTTCTTTCATTAGTGTCTTATAATTTTCTGTGTTCAGTTCTTTTGTCTCCTTAGTTAAGTTTATTCCTAGATATTTAATTCTTTTTGTTGCAGTGGTGAATGGGATTGATTTTTCTGATTTTTCATTGTTAGTATATAGAAATGAAAGTGATTTCTGTGTATTGACTTTGCATCCTGCAACCTTGCTAAATTCACTAATTAGCTCTAGTAATTGTCTGATACTATCTTCAAGGCTTTCTATGTACAGTATCAGGTCATCTGCAGACAGTGAGAGCTTTACTTCTTCTTTTCCAATCTGGATTCCTTTCATTTCTTTTTCTTTTCTGATTGCTGTAGCTAGGGCTCCCAGAACTATGTTGAATAATAGTGGTGAAAGTGGACACCCTTGTCTTATTCCTGATCTTAGGGGGAATGCTTTCAGTTTTTCACCATTGAGAATAAGGTTTCCTGTAGGCTTATCATATACGGCCTTTACTATGCTGAGGTAGGTTACTTCTATGCCCATTTTTGGAAGAGTTTTAACCATAAATGGGTGCTGAATTTTGTCAAATGCTTTTTCTGCATCTATTGAGATTATCATATGGCTTTTATCTTTCAATTTGTTAACATGGTATATCACATTGATTGATTTGTGTATATTGAAGAATCCTTGCATCCCTGGAATAAACCCAACTTGATCATGCTGCATGAGCTTTTTGATGTATTGCTGAATTCTGTTTGCTAAAATTTTGTTGAGGGTTTTTTCATCTATGTTCATCAGTGATATTGGCCTGTAGTTTTCTTTTTGTTGTTGTTGTCTTTGTCTGGTTTTGGTGTCAGTGTGATGCTGGCCTCGTAGAACAAGTTTGGAAGTGTTCCTTCCTCTGCTACTTTCTGAAAGAGTTTTAGAAGGATAGGTATTAGCTCTTCTCTAATGTCTGATAGAATTCTCCTTTGAAGCCAACTGGTCCTGGGCTTTTGTTTTTTGGGAGATTTTTGATCACAGATTCAATTTCAGTGCTTGTAACTCAGTTGTTCATCATTTCTATTTCTTCCTGGGTCAGACTTGGAAGGTTGAACTTTCCCAAGATTCTATCCATTTCTTCCAGGTTATCTATTTTATTCCCATGTAACTGTTCATAATAGTCTCTTATATTCCTTTGTATTTCTGCATTGTCTGTTGTAACCTCTCCTTTTTCATTTCTAATTTTGCTGATCTGATTCTTCTCTCTTTTGTTCTTGATGAGTCTGGCTAAAGGTTTGTCAATTTTGTTTATCTTCTCAAAGAACCAGCTTTTAGTTTTATAAACCTTTATCATTGTTTCCTTCATTTCTTTTCCATTTATTTCTGCTCTGATCTTTATGACTGCTTTCCTTCACTAATTTTGGACTTTTTTTGTTCTTCTTTTTCCAGTTGTTTTAGATGTAAAGTTAGGTTGTCTATTCGATTTGTTTTTCTTGTTTCTTGAGGTAGGATTGTATTGCTATTAACTTCCCTCTTAGAACTGCTTTTGCTGCTCCCATAGGCTTTGAGTTGTATTCTCATTATCATTCGTTTCTAGAAATTTTTGATTTCCCTTTTGACTTCTTCAGTAACCTGTTGTTTATTTAGAAACGTGTTGCTTAATCTCCATGTATTTGTGTTTCTTACAGTTTTTTCTTGTAATTGATATCTCATCTCACAGGATTGTGGTTGGAGAAAATGCTTGATACAATTTCAATTTTCTTGAATTTACTGAGGTTTGCTTTGTAACCCAAGATGTGGTCTGTCCTGGAGAATGTTCCATGTGCACTTGAGAAGAAGGTGTATTCTTCTGCATTTGGGTGGAATGTCCTGAATATACCAATGATATCCATCTCATCTAATGTATCATATACAACTTGTGTTTACTTATTAATTTTCTGTTTTAATGATTTGTCCACTGGTATGAGTGGGGTGTTAAAGTCTCCTACTCTTATTGTGTTACTGTCAATTTCTCCTTTTATATCTGATAGTGCTTGTCTTATATATTGAGGTGCTCTTATGTTGAGTGCATAGATATTTAAGAATTGTTATATCTTCCTCTTGGATTGATCCCTTGATCATTATGTAGTGTTTTCTTCCATATCTCTTGTAATCTTTATTTTAAGGTCTATTTTGTCTGATATGAGGATTGGTACTCCAGCTTTCTGTTGCTTCCCATTTGCATGGAATATATTTTTCCAACCTCTCACTTTCAGTCTATATGTGTCTTGAGGTCTGAAGTGGGTTTCTTATAGACAGCATATATATGGGTCTGTGTCTTTTGGTTGGAGCATTTAATCCATTTACATTTAAAGTAATTATTGTATATATGTTCCTATTGCCACTTTCTTAATTGTTTGGCATTGATTTTGTAGATCTTTTTTCTTCTCTTGTATTTCTTGACTATATAAGCCACTTTAACATTTGTTGTAAAGCTGGTTTGGTGGTACTGAATTCTCTTAACTTTTGCTTGCCTGAAAAGCTTTTATTTCTCCATTAATTTTGAATGAGATCCTTGATGGGTACAGTAATCTTGGTTGTAGATTTTCCTCTTTCAGTACTTTAAGTATATCCTGCCATTCCCTCTGGCCGGCAGAGTTTCTGCAGAAAGATCAGCTGTTAAGCACATGGGGTTTCCCTTGTGTGTTACTTGTTGCTTTTCTCCTGCTGCTTTTAATATTCTTTCTCTGTGTTTAGTCTTTGTTGGTTTGATTAGTATGTGTCTTGGCATGATTCTCCTTGGGTTTATCCTGTTCTGGGACTCTCTGTGCCTCTTGGACTTGATTGACTTTTCCTTTTCCATGTTGGGGAACCTTTCAATTATAATCTCTTCAAAAATTTTCTCATACACTTTCTTTTTCTCTTTTTCTTCTGGGACCCCTATAATTCTAATGGTGCATTTGATATTGTTCTGGAGGTCTCTGAGACTATCCTCAGTTCTTTTTATTCTTTTTACTTTATTCTGCTCTTGAGAAGTTATTTCCACCATTTTATCTTCCAGCTCACTGACTCGTTCTTCAGCTTCAGATATTCTGCTATTGATTCTTTCTAGAATAATTTTAGTTTCAGTAATTGTATTGTTTGTATGTTTATTTAATTTTTCTAATCTCTGTTAACTGATTCTTGCATTTTCTCCATTTTGTTTTAAAGGTTTCTGATCACCTTTACTATCATTATTCTGAATTCTTTCTCACATAGTTTGCCTGTTTCCTCTTCATTTATTTGGACTTCTGTGTTTCCAGTTTGTTCCTTCATTTGTGCAGTATTTCTCTGCCCTTTCATTATTTTTTTTTAACTTATTGGGTTTCAGGTTTCCTTTTTCCAGATGTTAAGGTTGAATTCTTCCTTCCTTTTGGTTTCTGCCCTCCTAAGGTTGGTGCAGTGGTTTGTGTAAGCTTTGTATAGCGTGAGATTTGTGCTGAGTTTTTTATTGTTTGTTTGTTTGTTTGCTCTTCCTTTGATGGACACGGTTGAGTGAGGTGGTAATCCTGTCTGCTGATGATTGGGTTTGTATTTTTGTTTTGTTTGTTGTTTAGATGAGGCATCCTGCACAGGGTGCTACTGGTGGTTGGCTGATGCTGGGTCTTGTATGCAAGTGGTTTCCTTTGTGTGAGTTCTGACTATTTGATACTCCCTAGGGTTAGTTCTCTGGTAGTTTAGGGTCTTGGAGTCAGTTAGTCCACATAAAAGGCTCAACGCTTGATCTCTGTTCAGGAATGAAGATTCCACAAGTGGTTTGCCACACAAGTGGCATTAAGTGAGATTAAAACAAATACCCAAAATAGAGAAACCAAAGATGAACCCCAAACAAATGGCAGTCATGAAATCAGGCAAATAATAATTAAATTAATGGAATATACACACATATATATACACCCATAAGTGAACTCAAAGCAGTCCAACAAAAATAAAGTATAGCAGACTGACCCGGCAAACAAACGAAATCAAAATTTATATTTATCAGTTAAGAACGAAACTAACTAAAGCACAAACTGGCAAACAAAACTAAAGCAAGGTGCCAAGTGGGGAATAAAGCAATGAAAACAAACTAACAAATATGTTGAGAGGAAAGGGAAGAAAGAAAAGAAAGAATAGATATGAAAAGTTAAATAGAGATAGATAAAGATTTATATACATTAAAGATTAACTGCAAGGGTAAAAGAATAGTAGGAAAAGCAAACAAAGGAAAAAAATGTTGAAAAAATAAGAATAGGGTTAAAAAATTAAAAATTAAAAAATAGAGAAAAGGAAAAAAAAAGGAAAACTCCATAGAACTGCAAAAGCCCAGTGTAGAGGCAAAGGTTCATAACAACAATTGAGAATGTGACTGAGAGTAACAAAACCAAAAAGCTCAAAAGCTTAATTAGATTTCATAGTACTAATAATATCAACAACAGAAGGGGGGCAAAAAAGAAAAAAAACCCAAAAGAATGCATAGAACAAGTCAAAACATAAGAATAATAAATGTTTTTCTTGAGTTACTGCTGTCAGAATCCTTTCCCTTACTGGGAGTCATGGTCCACCTCATCTTCCTAGGATGCCCTCCAACTCCATGCTGATCTCTGGACCTGGGGTGGGGGCAGCTCAGATTCTAATCTGGACCTACTCCTGTGTGTTCTTGCCTCCAATGTCCACAGCTATGAGAACTAGTGCATTTTCTTTTGTGTTTTCCAAAAGAAATTGGAAAAAAGACATTGGAGCTCTCAATGTCTTTTTATATATTCCATAGATACGAGTCTGCCTAGTTGATTGTGTGGATTTAATCTGCAGCTTGTACAGCTGGTGGGAAGGTTTTGGGTCTTATTCCTTAGCAACGCTGCCCCTGGGTTTCAATTGTGGTTTTATTTCCATCTCTGCATGTGGATCATCCACTAGGGTTTGCTCCTGAGGCTGCCCTGGAGGACTTGTGTTTGTGAGGGCCAGGTGTGGAGGTGGTACAACTGCCTGGGTCACAGGGGTTCTGGCAGCACCAGGTACTCAGGGGGGTTGGTGGCTAGGGAAGCAGGAAATATAGTGCTGTAGAAGGGTATGGCAACCGGTATTGGCCAATACGCTCTAGTATTCTTGCCTGGAGAACCCCCCGACAGAGAAGCCTGGCAGGCCACAGTCTATAGGGTTGCAAAGAGTTGGACATGACCAAAGTTGCCTGTGGCAGCTCTGCCTCAGTGAGAGTTGAGTGTGAAAGGTGCAGCTGCTAGACTTGAGGGGACCCTGGTGGCAGCAAGTGTGCAGGGACATGGACTGCCTCTGCCACAGGAGTTATGGCCCTTTCAGGGTCTTTTTTTGAGCCTCTTGTAGCTGGCAATCAGAAGGCCTCTTTGGCCGGTCTTTCTCCATAGCTCCACTCGTTCAGGCACTTAGAGGGCTCCCTTGCCTGGGGTCCTTCTCTTGTTTGGTGCATCAGGCACATACAGGGCCCCCCACCCCGACTGGGGTCCTATTCTGTAGATCGGGTGTTTTAGGCACTTAAAGGTGCATCCTGGGTGGGGTCTTACCCAGTAGTTCTGTGATTCAATCACTTAAAGGAGCACCTTGGGTGGGGTCCTACTCTGTAGTTCAGTGCGTCAGGTGTTTGATGGACCAATGTCTCTATTGTTCAGCAGTCGATGCTGTTGTGTAGGGAGCGAGAGGCTACGGTGATAGATCTACCCCTTACACGTGACTCAGCAGTATCGCCTTGCTTCCATGGCTGCCTGGCTTTCCTCCACAGGCATTTCCCACCACAATCTCCTCCCTCACACCCCCTCAATCTGTCTCTGGAGTCGATAGCAGCCCTCGCCCTGGGATTGCTCCACAATCCCTAAACTACATCTCCCAGCTGATGTGCCTTCCAGGTGTCCTCCTTCCCTGTCCAGGGTATGTATGGTTGTGGCAAGGACTGTCTGATTCTCATTCCATTTAGACTGCCACAGATTAGCTGTTCCACTCTCAGCCTTAAATGTTTCTTCTCTGTTCAGGCAATTGCCCCAATGTGGTGAACCCTGCTTCAGTTCCCCTACCTGCTGATGGCAGGTCCTGTCCCACTAACACTCCTGATTTTTCCCCTAGTTCCTTCGTCCTACCTAGTTTTGTGTGGTCCTATATATTCTTTTCTGCTGGGCAGGTACTACCCTCTGCTCTCAGCTGGTGTTCTGCATGCACTTCTGTGTCTGAAGGTGTATTCTTGATGTATCCATGGAGAGAGAGGCACTCCATGTCCACCTATTCATCCGCCATCTCTGCTGCTCCTTGTTGTTGTTGTTGAGTTGCTAAGTTATGTCCAACTCTTTGTAACCCGATGGAATGCAACACACCAGGCCTCCCTGTCCTTCACTATCTCCTGGAGTTTGCTCAAACTTAATGCTCATTGAGTCAGTGATGCCATCCAACCACCTCATCCTCTGTCATCCCCTTCTCCTCCTGCCTTCAATCTTTCCCAGGGTCTTTTCCAGTGAATTGGCTGTTTGCATCAGGTGGCCAAAGTATTGGACCTTCAGCATCAGTCCTTCCAATGAGTATTCAGGTTTGATTTCCTTTAGGATTGATTGGTTTGATCTCCTTGCAGTCCAAGGGACCCTCAAGAGTCTTCTCCAGCACCACAGTGCGAAAATATCAATTCTTTGGCACTCAGCCTTTTTTATGGTCCAACTCTCACATCCATACATGACTGCTGGAAAAACCATAGCTTTGACTAGATGGACCTTTATCAGGAAAGTAATGTCTCTGCTTTTTAATACGCTGTCTAGTTGGTCCTTACCTGATATTTAAATGTTTTTTTAAAAAGCCTTTCGTGTGGTTTCAAATTGACTTAGAATACATCATCACAAGAGTTCCTTTTACCCAGGAGAACAGCTCTATGCATTAGTATCTAGAGTTGTTCCTTAACTGAAGGGTAAGATCTGAGCAGAAGAAACCTCACTAAGTTTTCCTTCTTCTTCCTGATAGAAACTGGAAACCCAGTGGCCAATAGGATAGCTAATCCTTGGTATCCAGTTAGGATTCTTACATACCTGAAATTCAGTAAGGGAATTGGGCTGGCAGGAGTGATTTTGAGAGGCTTTATGATACCATGAAAAGCATAGATTTTAGGGTCCAACAGACCTAACTTAAAATCTCAGGTAAGCAACTCACAAGCTGCCTGACCCTAGACCAGCAAATTAAATGTCTGGGCTATAGAATGGGTTCCTGTGAAGTTTAATGGTATGTCAAGTGCTTGACAGTGTCTGGCATGCTGCTGCTGCTAAGTTGCTTTAGTTGTGTCTGACTCTTTGGACCATATGGACTGTAGCCTGCCAGGCTCCTCTGTCCATGGGATTCTCCAGGCAAGAATACTGGAGTGGGTTGCTGTGCCCTCCTCCAGGGATCTTCCCAAAGCAGGAATCGAACCCAAGTCTCTTACATCTCCTGCATTGGCAGGTGTATTCTTCAGCACTAGCGCCACCTAGAAAACCAAGTATCTGGCATGATTACTATTCAATATATAAGGTAGATTTAATTATTCCTAGTTGTGATGATGATTTTGACTCTTATTCCTTTCTTTGAGACATATCTAGCCTACATATCCTTCGGGGAAGGGTCAGGAATGTAAACAGCTACAGGGTTCAGGCTATGTAGATAACAAAGGACACTTGAAAGCGTTGGCACCATCTTGGGGTCTCAGCAACTAGTCAGCTCTGTCTAATGGTCGCCTTGTTGGGGTGCAGACCAAATGTAGTACATCTGATTGTTCTTAAAGGTTATGTTGTGAATTGGGATTTTTATTGGAAACAATATATTTAAATCCTGGCAACTAATTCAAATTTCCACAAAACCATACTATGTGTACCAAACAAAAAGTTGCCAGTGGGATATATTTGGTTACTAGTTTCCAACCTCTGCTTTAGAGCCATGAAAACCATCTGGGGAGAAAATGAAAAAACTGTATGCCAAACTATAAAGAGAAACTTTGGACAATACTTGGAAATAGGCTGGTCTGACAAAGCCTTGATGAAACCATTTTACATATACGCACTGCCTAAGAGAGCATGTCTCAAAATGTAAAAATATTTTCCCAGTTAAAAAAAAGCACCTGGGTGAGGATACTTAGCTCCTCTAGCCAGGTGGGATCTTACCCACTTCTAAACTCTCATCCCCTCAGCACTTGCCATATATGCCTGTCCCAGGGCCCACCTTGGAGATGGAAAAGTTAAGTGCCAGGAGAGCTGTACCCACTTCACCATTGAGTACGTCTTTGCCTTAACTAACCAAATTATATCTTTTACCCAAACAAAAGGTATTCTTGCTATTTCTAGTCAAAGAAGAAAAAGAAAAACCTTTTATCTCTGGCTCAGCTCTCATAACATCAGGAGTGGAAATGGCTGCACAGATACTGTGTTGCTCAATAAAAGACTGTTGCCTGGATGGATGAATCAAGAAATTAACCATCCTCCTATCAATCAACAGTGATACTGAGGTTTTGGCCATAAAAGCTGAGAATCATCCAATGGGAGGAATTCCTCCCTCACCAGGGGAATCCCAGAGGACAGAGAAAGGACAGCGGTCAAGAAAAGTTCAGAACTTGAGAAAACAAAACACTGGCTATGTTCTTCCATTTTAATGTGACTCTGGCTACTTCTTCCCAAGCTTCCCTCCCCCCTCATCTTCCCCTGAAGTATCTGTTTGTTTCTTAAAATTACCCATAATTCTGATGGCAAAGAAACTAAACGAGTACACAAGGGCAATTGTAAACCTAAATGCTCACAGGACTAACGAGCCACCAGCTCTTGGCCACTGTGTGGTTGCTACAGCTTGCAGGTGCTGTGGGTTTTTACTTGGCATTTCTGTAGGAATGAAAGTGGTGTGCATTAAGTTTTCTAGAATGTTTATTGTTGGCAAAGTTTTCCACTTGTATTTTCTTTTATAGTACAACTATTTTTAAGCGAATGGGATGTTCTGTGATAATTTGACCATACAGGAGGAAAATTTAGCTGAGGGACCAAAATGCACTTAGTGATGGTGAAAGAGACTAACAAATGAGTAAATAATCCAACTCAAAAGAAAATACTTTAAACTCTTAAAGGTTCTTAAGAAACACACATATGAAAAGCATTTTCACTTAATATAAATTAAGCACTGGGTCTGGAGCTGGAAGACTTGGCTTCAAGTCTTCTTGACTCTGCCACTTGCAAGTTGGGAGACCTTGGGAAAATCATATGCCACGCACTCTGACACTTTGTGTCTTCAGAAATAGAATGCAGACTCAGTTGGTGACTGCCAAGGTTCTTTGCAAAGCCACTGTTTTGTGATTAGCTTTGCAAAAAAGATTCAACATATCTCCTCAAGTCTCTGAATTTGTTTTGGCCTCTGTGTGCTATCTACCATAGATAATTTCTTGCCTTTCTCTCTAGATTTTGCAGATTCTTACAGTGTTCTCTTGGATCACAAGGAGTTAGCCCAAAGCAATAATACTTTGTTCCTTCTTGATTTGAATTCCTTAGGGGCAGTCAAACCCAGAATGCGACAGAAAGGACAGGTGGGGTTTATTACATTAATCTTAGACACTTGGGTGGATTTTCCTGATGCTGGCAAGCAGCCCCTCCTAGGAATGTTTCAAGAGGGTCTATGGCAACCATGAGTATGACAAAATTTGGGTAAAGTTATGTTCATGGTTCAAAATCTGGAAGGTACCTGATTCTTTAAATTGTTTTTTATTAAGGATTTGACAAACAAAATAGCTACAACACTTTTAAAAAAGTATCCCTTTAGCTAACTTGATATAGGTTTGGAGCTATGTGAATCAGGTAAAGGATAATTACTTACTAATTGTGTTCAACATTTAGATTTAATCTTTAACATTTAAAAATAATTACATGCAGTGTCTTAAGACACTCAATTTCAAAAAGGCTTCCTCAATTCTACTTTTAAAGAAATTTAAAACATTTCTTTTAAACATAAGGCAGAGTTTCAAATCTTTCAAATTTCTGACATACTTAAACCTTGCATTTCAAGAGTTTGGGAAGATTAGCGTTTTATGGCCCCAAACTTGATAACCATATTAGTTATGCAAAGAGTTGGAGTAATTAGAGTTATGTCTGAAGATCATCTAATTTACTCATGGAATATACTGTAGGAGCAAACAATCTCCAGACCTGTTTTCTAATATACACTGGGGAAAGAAACTATATCGCACTGGAATCCTGATTGATATTTATGGCCTTTGGAAAGTTAGCATTTTGTGAGTTTAATCCTGGGAAGGATCTAATGACTTCAGCACTGAGAGCTCATCCAGAGAATCTGGTTGATATATGAAGGAAACCAACAGCTATCTTGATGGAGAAGGTTCTGGGTAGATCTGAGCCATCTTCTAAGCCATTGTAAATAAAGAGTAGATGGCACGAGGCCTCAGATTCTAAATTACTTCTAGCCTAGTATCATAAAACAAAAAATTGAGACTCACATAAATGGACTTTGTTTGACAGCCTGAAGGAAATGAGAACAAGGCTCAAATAAATTAAAAGATAAAAAAGCCATTTAGGATGAATAATTTACATGATTTAGAGAGGACTCAGTCATTAAGGGACAGCAATAGTCAACAGAGAGATTTATTGATTCGTTGATCATTCCATGCAACAGTCTTACATTGAATAACTCGATATAAAGAAACTGAAGATGAGTAAGTAGGATACAGTCTCTGCTGGTAAGGAGGTCTCAATCTTATGGGCTAGTTGGTTATGAAAACTCATACAAGACAAAGGAAATAAGATGAAAAACAGGTTCAAGAGAGGGGAGGGAGTATCAGCTCCCCTGTGGAATCTCACTGTGGGACTGTCAGTGTTGGTAAAGAGGGGACCTGAGGCTGCCAAGCCTTCCTACCTGCCCAGAACTCAATAACAGTGCTCCTTCCAAATGCTCCTCCTTTCAGCAACTAAACCAAAACAAAACCTGCTCCCACTGCATTTTGGACTTACAGCTGCACTCCTAGTGTTTAGCATAATGCCCAGCTAATGCTCAATCAATATTTACTGAATGAATGAAATTAACAGTACTTAATCTTCTCTAAGCATTATTTCCCTCCTCTTTAAAATGGTTAAAACATGACCACTTGTTCATGTGAGGATTAAAGGGGATAATATATGTTAAATGCTTACATAGCACAGTGCCTGGCACATACGTGTTCAATAAAAATTAGCTCATTATTATTACTAACATGGGTACTATTACCTCTATTTTTGATGAGATATGAGGCTTAATTAGTCTAATAAATTAGCCTGTGATTACACAGAAAGTAAATTTGGAAATCAGACTTCAAACTTCCATCTGCTTGAGTCCAAACTAAAGTTCCTCTTCTTGTCTCATGCTGCTGCTGATTATCATTATTTGGGTTTGAGCCTCATCACCCACAGACTGGAAGCTTCCTGAAGACGGGGATTATGACACATACTTTCATATTCCCCAAGAGCCTAATTCTGGACCACATGGCAGTCATATCTTAAAAACTGATTGAACTTCTCTGGACTTCAAATGTAAAATGGAATGATTCAACTGCAAGATTTCAAATTCCCTCAGTGAATGCAGTAGCAGAGTTAATACATAATGTAGCTAAATGAATAATGCTTTGCTGAAAATTTATTAAAGAAAGTAAAAGTGTTAGTTGCTCAGCTGTGTCCAACTCTTTGCAACCCATGGACAGTAGCCCATCAGGCTCCTCCATCCATGGAATTCTCCAGGAAAGAATACTGGAGTGGGTTGCCATGCCCTTCTCCAGGGGATCTTCCAAACCCAGGGATTGAACCCAGGTCTCCTGCATTGCAGGCAGATTCTTTACCAGCTGAGCCACCCTAGAAGTTTACTAAAGAAAAGACCTTCTCAAATCCAACCTTATTTCCCTAAAAAATTTTGAAAGATGTTCAACTTCCAGACTGATACCACTATCCATTCAGTTCAGTTCAGTTCAGTTCAGTCGCTCAGTCATGTCTGACTCTTTGAGACTCCATGGACTGCAGCATGCTAGGCTTCCCTATCCATCACCATCTCCTGGAATTTCCTCAAACACATGTCAATTGAGTCGGTGATGCCATCCAACCATCTCATCCTCTGTCACCCCCTTCTCCTCATGTCTTCAATCTTTCCCAGCATCAGAGTCTTTTCCAGTGAGTCAGTTCTTTGCATCAGGTGACCAAAGTGTTGGAGTTTCAGCTTCAGCATCAGTCCTTCCAATGAATACTCAGGACTGATCGCCTTTAGGATGGACTGGTTGGATCTCCTTCGAGTCCAAGGGACTCTCAAAAGTCTTCTCCAACACTAGAGTTCAAAAGCATCGATTCTTCGGCACTCAGCTTTCTTTATAGTCCAACTCTCACATCCATACGTGACTACTGGAAAAACCATAGCTTTGACTAGATGGATCTTTGTCAGCAAAGTAATTCATTACTTTCATTTAGCATATATTTATTAACAATATATTCTTTGTTGGTTTCCAAAGCAGTTTTACTACCTAGGAATACTTAGGATTCTAAATGGCTTCTTAGAACAGTAATAAATGAAGAGGAGACCCACCCAGACTAATAGGTGAGTTTATTAACTCTGTCAAAGAGCAAGATCACTCACTTGCAGCTAACATAGCCTTTAGATTTATAGTGTATAGATTTCTGAATCTTTGAACATTTGAAAAATATTTCTTTGAGATGTAATTCTCATACTCTAAAATCCACCCATTTAAAGTATAAAATTCAATGGCTTTAATAAATTCATAAATTGTGAAAACATCACTAAAATTTGTTTAGATTATTTTCATCACTCCCAAAAGAAACCCTGAACCATCAGCAGTCACCCCCTATTATACTCTAAGTTCCAGCTCTAGGCAACCACTAATGCACTTTTTTTACATATTTTATTATTGCATTTATATGGAATGTCTTGCCTATTCTCACATTCCATATATACGGGATAACAGAATATGGAATATTTTACAACTGGGTTTTCTCACTTAGCATGTTTTGAAGGTTCATTTATGTTATAATATGTATCAGTATTTCATGAATTTTTATTGTGGAATAATATTCTGTAGTATGATTAGACCACATTTCATTTATCCATTCACCAGTTAATAGGTTGTTTCTGCTTTTTGGCTATTATGAATGCTGTTGCTATAAACATCTGAGAACAGGTTTTTTTTTTTTTTTGGTGGGTATATGCCTAGGAGTGGAATTGCTGGTTCCCATGGTAACTCTGCTTAACATTTTAAGGAACTGCCAGGCTGCCTTCCAAAGCAGCTGCATGATTCTGCACCACATTTCAAGAGTCAACCCGCACAGAAAGAGAATGTCTAGTCAATGTGAGTGTTGTGATTATCTTCGTGGAATCTTCTCATAGGTAATAAAGTGATTCTCCAAAGTTAGAAATAGCACATGAGGGAAAACTAGGGCACAGTTTTTCTTCAGCTACCATTGCTGCAGAAAGCTGAGGCCATGGGCTCCTTGAGGGGAGGGCTTGAGTTCCATTCACTGCTATGTACCCCAGGGCATAGCCTAATGACCAACAATAATCATTAGATATTTATTGAATGAATAAACAACTTTAAAAAGTGCTACGTGGTTAAGGATAAATTTTGCCCAAAGAGTCTGATTTTTGCTCTTGGCTTCTGGGAGGCACTTTCTAAGCTCTTGTCATTTCCTGACCAATAAGATGTCTCTGCTTGTCTGGGGCCTTGGGCCATGCCAGAGAGTCCAGGCTAGCAGTGTGATTTATGATGAGGGCTTTGGGCCACGTGGTATCAACTCAGTCTCCAGAGGGGCTCCAGATGAAAGAGCTCCATGCGTGAGGTCAACCAAGTCTATGTGATGGAGCTTCAATAAAACCTATGGATACCAAGGCTTGGGGGAGTTCCCTGGTTGTCAATAGCCCATGCGTATTGTCACACACTGCTACTGGGAGAAGTAAGTGCCACTCACAGCACTCTTCCAGGAAAGGACAAGTAGAAGGTCTGCACTTGAAACCTTCTGGACCCTGCTCTGTGCACCTCTTCCCTTGGCTGATTTTAATCAGTATCCATTGGCTGTAATAAACTGTAACTGAGTATAACATCTTTTAGTGAGTTATATAAATCCTCCTAGCAAATTATCTAACCTGAGAGTAGTCTTGAGGAGCCTCAACTTGAAGTTAGGGTTAGAAGTGAGGGTAATAAGTAGAAACCCAAACTTTGTAGTTACTAACAGTGCTGAAACACTATTAAAGATGATTTGGTAAAATCTAGTACACATATATATGGAATTTAGAAAGATGGTAATGATAACCCTATATGCAAAACAGAAAAAGAGACACAGATGTACAGAATAGAATTTTGGACTTGGTGGGAGTAGGCAAGGGTGGCATGTTTAGAGAGAACAGCATCGAAACATGTATATTATCTAGGGTAAAACAGATCACCAGCCCAGGCTGGATGCATGAGACAAGTGCTCGGGCCTGGTGCACTGGGAAGACCCAGAGGAATCGGGTGGAGAGGGAGGTTGGGGGGGGATCAGGATGGGGAATATATGTAAATCCATGGCTGATTCATGTCAATGTATGACAAAAACCACTACAATATTGTAAAGTAATTAGCCTCCAACTAATAAAAATAAATGAAAAAAAAATTTAGTATGTTTAGCATTTCTACAAACAAGTGGCCTAAAGAATCATTCATGAGACAAGGTATTACAGGATGAATACAAACTCATACCCCGATCAACAAAGTGGCTCAGATGGTGAAAAATCTGTCTGCAATGCAGGAAACTTGGGTTTGAGACCTGGGTCAAGAAGATCCCCTGGAGAAAGGAATGTCTATCCACTCCAGTATTCTTGCCTGGGGAATTCCATGGACAGAGGAGCCTGGTGGGCTACAGTCATGGGGCCACAAGGAGTGGGAGATGACTAAGCGAACTCACACCTCCACCAGGGCATACTGATACTCTGCTTCATTATTAGAATATCTTCTCAGAGGAAAGGGTAACATATAATAGAAATAATAGGATTCAAGTGATAGCTTTGCCTTTTTCTAGTTGTATGACCTTCTACGAGCCTCAATTTCCTCATTTATAAAATGGAAATAATAAAGGTATTATAAATAAATAATAAAGATACCCCCTCAAATTGGCACAAGAAGCACATGCAATATGATGCACTCCATGAACTACATAGCATGAAAAGTGATAAAAGTTGAAAGCTTTTTTGAAGTAATTAGATTCACTCTGCCTTCATCAACTTCACTGAATCTCTTTGGGAAAACAAAATCAATGATTCTATTTTTCCCAGTCCACACTGAATTTCAAGACAAAACTGAGATGGATAAAACTTTCAAAAATTTTTAAAGAAAGCTATGCAAAGAAGGATTTCCCACCTAAGAAGCTGAATATATCAAGATGAAAAAAATTTCTGATACAGCAAAGAAACTATTTCTATGAGTTCAGATGATATATGAATAAAGAGCCCAACTGGGGTGGCAGGTAGGAGATATAATGAGAAGAATGAAACCCAATGGAGTGTCACTTTCCCTGTCTCCTGCTGCTGCTGCTAAGTCACTTCAGTCGTGTCCGACTCTGTGCAACCCCGTAGATGGCAGCCCACCAGGCTCATCTGTCCCTGGGATTCTTCAGGCAAGAATACTGGAGTGGGTTGCCATTTCCTTCTCCAATGCATGCATGCATGCTAAGTCGATTCAGTTGTGTCTAACTCTGTGCAACCCTATGGACAGTAGCCCACCAGGCTCCTCTGTCCATTGGATTCTCCAGGCGAGAATACTGGAGTGGGTTGCCATTTCCTCCTCCTCCCTGTCTCTTACCTGTTCAAATACAGAAGAGAACTCAAGGAACTTCAAAATACTATACACTGTACACTTCAGTTTTTCCTAAAAGTGACAGACACTTAGGTTGACTTGTTATCTAACAGGCATGTGGTCACAGAAAAGATTACCCTGACAAATTTTTAAACATATATAAACAGGACTGTGATCATACAAACTTGGAAATACAAGTGTCCATCACAATTAAGAAGACAGAGTTAAGAGGGAGGAAGAAAGGACAGGAATTCACTGAGTGACCATCACATGGTGGACAGCACGTTGCACATATTATATCATCTCCTTATCTCTGCCCCAAACCAACCCCTTGCCTTTCTCCTATGTTCTACCCTAATAAACAGCAGCACCATATGTTGCTTAAACTACAAACTAGAAATCGAGCATCATCTTCAGCTCTCAATTTTTCTCTCCTATTATATTTCACCAGTCACCAAGTCCAAATGAATCTGTCTCCTGATTTGTTTTAAAATCTCTTCTTTTAATCCAACTAATTTGGAGCCTGTTCTAATCCACTGCCCTCTGTGCAAATAGAGTACTCTTTCTAAAATACACATCTCACCTTATTTTCCATTTGCACTGGCACTCCTTCCCTGGCACTCCTTGGCTCTTAGTATTATACAGTACTATAGGTTATTTAGCTCTTCATGACATAGATCCTGATGTCCAGCCCTTTATTTCTTCAATTCTAGGTGCTAGTTAGGTGTTTCCAGCTACCTCTTCCTCTGAGCATTTCTTGATTCCATGTTTGGTCAAATATCCCTTTGATTTATCACAGTCTAAATTTCTCCCACTGTGGCTCTTACAAACTATTCAAATTATGTGTGTGTGTGTGTGTGTGTGTATAGACATGCATGTATATGAATATATGTATATACACATTTGTACTATGTAAAAATAAACAAGAATGCATGCTATTGCAGATTGTATTGTGTCCCCAGGGAAAGATGTGTTGAAATTATAACCCTCAGTGCCTGTGAGTGTGATCTTATTTGGAAATAGTGCCTTGGCAGATGTAATTAAGTTAAAATGAGGTCATACTCAATTAGAATGGGCCCTAATCCAATATCACTGATGTCCTTATAAGAAGAGAAAACAAAGACATGGGGAGGAAAGTGCTATGTAAAGACAGAGACACACAGACGCAGAAGGGAGATGGCCTTGTGAAGATACAGACAGAGACCGACAGCCACCATTAGAAGTTAGGAAGAGGCAAAGATAGATTCTACCCAAAGCCTCAGAGGAAGTAGTGCTCCGTACTTCTAGCCTCCAGAATTGTGGGAGAATGAATGTCTATTTTTTCGAGCCACCCAGTTAAAGAAAGCTGCCATGTAAAGAAATTTGGGCTTTCTTCTTCTTGAAGGTGATTGATAGAATGCAATTGGAATGTTTCCAGCAGACAAGAAATGAAGTTAAATCTGTATTTTAGAAAGAACACTCCTGTTTTCACTATAAACTCCTGTTCAGTTAGGAGAATACAATATAGGGTAATTGTACACTTTCCTGTCCACTTGGTTCATCTCCCCTCTGAGTGTCAGTTCTTTGAGGGTGGGGACTGTGTTTTTTCCCTGTCCATTCCTGTATTTCCAGGATGTAGCACACTGCTAGTTCCTAAGTAAATATTTGTTAAATAAACAAACGAACTGAATTTTTCACAAGAACCCTAGAAGATACCATTCCTGAGAGATGATATTTAATGCTGTAACCTCAGCACCCACCAGACTGTTAGGAGAACAGATATATAATGATCAGAAATTAATTTCTTAAAAGTCAACTAGTAGGTAATAAATAGTTCAACTTTACTGTGTCACGCAAAGGGGAAAAAAAGAGAAGTGGTGCATTAAATCTCTGAAGCAATGCCATGCTTCCATGTGGAATTAGGTTACAAAACAGAAGGAAAACCAGCCAAGTCCAGGTTTCTGACATCACCACCTTTAGAATAACTGGTAGACATTTGATACTAGTGACTTAGGTCACAGACAGAGATGGAGAAATAATCATTCCATTCAATTCATTTCCAACTACTCACCACAGGAATTATTAAAAATGGAAAGAACTTCTTTGTTAGAACTATGGTTTATTTTTATGTCACCATAGTATAGACATCAAAACTCCATGATCCAAGTTATTGCTTATTTCTTTATTGTATTATTCATTTTACAACAACATTATATAAGGTATTACTTGAAAGGAATTCTCCTTTTCCTTTATGAAAGGCCTTGTTTTCTGAAAGAGCACTGTGCAGTATTATAAATATGCACATTCATTACAAAAGAGCTGGCTTATAATCACACTTTGTCTTTTGATATATGTAGATTAGACATCAACTGATGAATTTCATTAATTATGAAAATAAAATGCACTCTTCTGAATTTGACTTCAAAATAACCTCGAAATTACTTCTAACAGCAGCACATGTTCTATCTGTAAATTTATGCTACTCTTTTTTTATATGTAAAACAGAAACTGGCTTTGTGCTTTATAACAAATATAAATGGGGTAATTTGGATAATGAAAATAAATGAATAACAGCAGCACTAATAGAGCTGATCCTATTTGTGATGGCTCATTAACTCTGTACAGGACGCAATTCACTGCCCTGGATCAGGAGTTGATAATGGTGCAATGTGGAGCTATTAGCAAAAGACGGTCGCAATAGGAAATTAACAGAAGGTCTGTTCATTCGCTGGGAAGTTAGGATCCCTTTCAGTATTATAACCACATTAAACCATGTGCTCAAAAAGGCCATAAAGAGGAAAAAGTCAAAGACAGAAACAACTTGAGTACTACTCCTACCAAAAGCTAGTACTGATCAAGCTCACAGTAAGCACTTTAATGCATTTGATCACATAATCCTCATGTCGCTCCTATCAGGCAGTTCCAGATATTAGCCTCATCTTGCAGATAAGAAAATTGAGGCTCAAGAACTTGCTCAAAGTCATACATGAATGGGTGGTGGAGCTTAGATTCAAACCCAGGCAGTACAACTTCAGAGCACTTGCTCTTAACTCTTCATAGATGACAACTGCCTTCTTGGCTCTGCCTCATCTCCAACTTCATCTAGTTCAGAGAGATAATAAGCAAACAGAAATCCCGGTGTTTCTCAGTCCAAGATGCAAGGTGGGGAGAGACACCAACATGACCACTCCTACTGCAGAAAATGCTCAGATTCTAGGGGGGATGGAAAGGGGAGCATGTGGTTTGAAAAGAGATTCACCAAACCGATTGTTTTCTTGTGTAAATGACGGAATTAAAGCTGGACAAGGTTTTGGCCAGTGGGAGAGGCTGAAGAAATAACACAGAAGGCATAATTTAAAAATGCTGATAAACAGTCATATTCCATGACCTCTAGCCTGCCATTAAGTAGCTGGTAGTTCCTGGGAAAATCATATAACCCCGTGCAGCAGTATTTCTCAGGGCTGGGCAAGATAATCTCAAAAGGCAGTGCTTTCCAAATGCTGGGCTGTGAGGCACTGTTAGTAGCAATTTCTGTGCTCTGGATAAAGGATAAAAAATAAGTACAGGGTAGTAAATTTCTCATAAGGCAGACTAAATTTAAAGGATCATCCTTCATTCTGAAAGCAAGTTCTTATTGCTTTCTTGTTATTAAAATTTCATTTATGAAATGATGATGGTGATAGTACATTATAGAAGGTCTCCTTTTCTTCTTGAATGTTCTTAGCAGAATAAGAAGTAAGTTACTTTATCTCATTCTATAAACTTTTTTTGAATTGTTACAAGGTTCTGAAGTTCCACACAGGGAACCGCTACTTTAATACATTTTGCAAAATGTTCAGGGTATTTCACTTTGTCATAGCATTTGGCAGTTTATTAAGCATTTTCACATCGACTATCTCACGGCTCTACAGTCTGTGAGACAATCTTATTTTCCAGAGTAAAAACAGAATTTAGGAAGGGTAAGCAACATGATCAACATTACACAGACAGATCATTAAAGAAAATTCAGATTCTAATCTGTGTCTTTTGACTTTAAATCCTGTCTGCTCTTAAGTGATTCATAAATCTGGCCAAACAACTAGGGTCATAAGGGGAATGTTTTAAAAACATCAAATGGATAAATCTGAATTTGTGGAGGATAGAGCCTAAGAGTTGCATCTTTTAAGAGCTCTCCAAGTGATTCTGGAAGGCAGTCAGTCAGGTTTGGGGACCAGTACTGAACATAATACTGCCACTGTCTACTCAGTTTTATCAGGAGTAACAGGGGCTTAAGAGTCAGAGCTGGGTATTTCTGATTGAGTCCTATCACCTACCTGAGCCTCGTCCTTCATCTGTGAAAAGAGAAAAATGTCATCTAATATGCAGAGCTGTAAAATACATGAAAAGTGCCTAGATGTGGTAGTTACTAAAAATGGCAGATATTTTATTATTATGATTAATATTTATATTACTATGCTATTAGAATGAATATACTGCCTGATACGATGCTTGATAGTACTGAGTAAGTCTAAGGTATTTCTTATAAGGAGCGATGATTCTAACATTTTCCTGAAGCAAATTCACTACAAGTATGGAAAACCTCCTCATTTATGACTTTTGGAACTCCTGGCAGGTCCCAGTTCCCTCCTCTGTGAACAGTAATATCTGTAAATTGCTTTTGTCTCTTGAAGTCTAAATCGCCACAATTTTATTTGAGTGAAAGTCTCAAATGGTTTGGAGGAAGTGGATTTTTGTTGAGTATTCGACAGGCATAACTGGAATAACTGGTATTTAAAAGTGAAAAATCTCTTAGTTATGCTGCTATTTTCTATCATGGTAAGATGATCTCCAATGCTAGATATTTGCTTCTGTGGAGTTTATAATTCATATCTGAATTATAAAAATCAAAATAGCATCAAAAATATTTGAATCAGCTTACCAAAAAAAAAAAAGAAAAAAGAAAAAAGTGATAATAAAAGACTTTCCTGTGGCCCAATGGTTAAGAATCCATCTGCCAATGCAAGGGACACAGGTTTGATCCCTGGTCTGGGAAGTAAGAACCCATATGTCACGGGGCAACTAAACCCATGTGCCACAACTATTGAACCCACGCACTCTAGAAACCAGTGCTCTGCAACAAGAGAAGTCCCATTGCTGTGAGACGCCTGTGCACCGCAACTAGAGAACAGCCTCCACTTGCTGCAACCAGAGAAAGCCCAAGCAACAGTGAAGAGCCGGTGTGGCCAAAAAATAAAAAAAATGATAATAAGACAACAATGAGGTCAGAGATAGAGCTGAGAATTCCCAATAAACGGGGTAAAAATGGAGGAGAATGGAATATGGGGCAGAGGAGATGAATTTTTCAGGAAACCAGGAGCAGCTCTTTATAAAAACTGCGTATTTCAGTAAGCATTAAGATTTTTGACAGTGTTTTAAAAATTATGAAAATTTTTTTTCTGAATGTTTCTTACCACAAATCACAAATACTAATCACCAATATACAGCTACAGCCTGAATAAAGGAATTTTTTCTAAGTAGAATAGAATTTATGTATGTCCACTCTTTATAGGAAGCAGTGAGGGCTTTTCTTTTGGTGACTAATTTCACTCTTCTTCTGAAAGAGTATATACTGCATTTAAGTATTCCATCTTTATTCCTCTATCATCATTTTTTCTTTGGGTAGATAAACAATTATTTCATCATTTTGATAATGTCGTGTGTGTGTTAATTGCTCAGTTGTGTCTGACTCTATGCGACTGAATGGACTTCTCTGTCCATGGGAATTCCCAGGCAAAAATACTGGAGTGCATTGCCATTCCCTTCTCCACGGGTCTTCCCCACCAAAGGATAATGTTACAATTTTTATCTGCAAAGTTATGCACATTTTTAGGATTGTTAACCATTTGGGAAAGCTTCTATCATATTCCTCTCTTATTGTTGTCTCTTTCTATTTCTTCCCTCCTTTTTATAAAACCCAAGTAGGTTTTAATCATGAAAACACAGGCTACTATGGTAATGGTAACAAGGATCCAAAATGATATCCCTTATAAATTCATAATAAAAGTGGTAGTTTTTGATTCCCTGAGCATGATTAATTTGATGTATTTCTTTTTGTTTTTAAAAAACTATTCCCTTGCTCTTGTCATAGTCAAAATGAAAATGTCCTGGTTTTAGGCATTGTTTCCCTTCTGTTCCTGCTGTCACTGGCCTGGTCCAGGCTCATGCTTTTCTTCATCTTGGCTGCTCTAAGAGTCTCTTTTTCAAGCTGGTCTCCTTACCTCAAGGCTCCTGTAAGTGGTCCACTTTGAGCATCCTATAACTGTAGCTATACTCAACTTTCTAAAAAGAGCTTGGATTGTCTATTTTCCACCAAAACTCTTTCTTGGCCACCCACTGTTGCCCATAATCCTGTCTAACATTCAAGCCAACATGATTTACTCCCCAAATACCTCTCTCTCTCCTTACTGTATAGCTGGGGATATTCTGCTACTTGCTAGTGCCTAGATATAATCTGAACTTTACCATCTCCTTTACCCTACTATTGCCTCTAACAAGACAAGTAAATAATAATAACTGATTATAATTTCCATGTATAAGCCACCATTCTTTTCAGATATTCTGTAATTTACATTTGCCTCCAAATCTAACAGGTCATACTTTTAAGAATCTAAGTTGGGGAGGCATATTTACTGTTGCTTCATTTGCCAACATACATGAAGCCAGTTGGCAGGATTAATCTGGAAAGCAAGAGGCTCTGCTGAATTCCTATGCAACAAAAACAAATGAAACCGAATTTGCCAGGCTATCTTGTTTATTTTGGTTCATTCATCAGTGTAATATAGGACATACAACTTTGGAATAGATATAAAGGGGCCTGAAAATTCTGCCATGACCAAGCATATAACTTGCAGAAAATCACACAAACTTTCTGATCCCTCATTTTTTCTCATTGACAAAATGGAAAACTGTCTTGTTTTGTTCAAACAGTATACACACAAAAGAAATTATTATTAGTTACCATTCCCAACAACACAGTCTCTTTCCTGTATCTATTTGGTTTACAATTCTGTCATTCCCAAAGCTTTTGCAACTTTCGTAACTCCATCTCAATAGAAACTGAGAGTCTTAGAGCAAGAAACTAACACCAAATATCACAAATGATATTTAAATATACCGCTTTTTAGGTTGTTGATTAGATCACCTCTTGGGTTTTTCCCAGCTTTAAAGCAGTAAGATTCTATATTTAAATTCATAGCTGAAATTCACATGAAACCTTCAGATATGTAAATACCACTCTATCTTGTTACCTAAGAAGTGCTTGGACTTGCCAAAATTTCCCTGCCTTATCATTCCAGACCTCATGAAGGCTTAATATGTCTGTGTCCCTCTCATATACACAGAACCTCGTAGGGCATCTCATATCTCTTGTCATTTGCACTACAGTTACTTCTTTTACGTCTGAATAGTTAGGTTTTAAAGAAACGTGAATTTGAAACAACAAATTACTGAAACACATTTTAAGTTTATTCCTAAATTGCTAATTGTGATATCTGAAATTCTGAAGACATAAAAATTTCAAACAATGTCTTCTTGGAAGAGGCAAAGATTCTCAAAATGTCTATTTTGTGAAATATAACATTATGTGGTGAAGTATAGCACAGGGGACACTGGAGCAATTGCTTGTTCCTGAAACTTGGCTTGTCATCCTACTCCAAAACATAGACTTTGAAATCAAGACAGCAAACGTACTAACTCTCCCTCATCTTACTAACTCCCCACTAAAGTCGTTGAAGTTTAAGTTGCTAAGTCATGTCCGACTCTTCGCGGCCCCATGGACTGTAGTCTGCCAGGCTCCTCTGTCCATGGAATTCTCCAGGCAAGAATACTGGAGTGGGTTGTCATTTCCTTCTCCAGGGGATCTTCCCAACCCAGAGACTGATTCTGTGTCTCCTGCATTTTTTACTGCTGAGCCTCCAGATAAGTGCCTCCCCCTCCTCCTCCACTAAAGTAGACATTGATAAATTTACACCAAAAATCAAATCTCTTTGCTATCTCCATTTAAAAGATTTTTCTGGCTGAAATTTTGACCTGAAAGTTGGCACTGGCATGCCTTTTCCTACAGTTGTCTAAATTTTCAATAAAATTGTAGTCATGATAAAGAAACAACAAATTCTCCTACAGTATACTTGGACATTTTAGAAGAAATCTTACCTGAGAAACTCTGAAGCTACAAATAAATGAAAGTTGATGCCTCCAAATACAAATATACATACACGCACATGCGTGCGCATGCGCACGCACACACACACACACCATTATTTCAGGAACAACCAAAGTAGAGGTAATTTCAAAATCTAGTACAAACGTGATACACAATATTGAAGTTGTTTTTTTTTTTTTGAAGTTTTATTCTACTATATTCAAGTGAGACATCAGGAAAGAAAGAAAAACTCTAGCCCACTTTTCCTTAATATAAAATAAAGCTCTTATAGTTTTAACTGATGTTGAACCTCAATTTTCCAATGGGTCATCACTTATCAATGCTAGAAAACGTTAATTCAGATAGCTAGAAATGCTAGAAATTCAGATAGCTTATCAATGCTAGAAAACGTTTATTCAGATAGCAGGACTACACAAAAGCTATTGACACAAATCCCTCCAGAAAAATAGAATGCAAAGAAGCTGGCACTTACTTGGCACAAACCACTGATGCACATATCCAAAGATTCTGTGTAGCAACGAGTCCCATCTAAGACTTTAGGTGCAAGTTCAACAACCAGGGCTGTTCCTTTGGCCTGACACTTGAGGGAACATGGGTTGTCAGGGTCATTAGACACAGGAAGCCATTCATAAAACTGGCCATGGTATTTGACATCATTATGAGCTGAGCACTGCTGTGCTCTGAAATCACCTGCTTCTGGTGGACAGTCCTGGAGAAGAAAAAGAAGGGTGGGAGAAGCATAGGTTAAAAGAAAAGCCTCAAACAGAAACCTAGAGCAGCAGAATGCTCCAAGTCATAGGAAACAAAGTAAATGTTCTATCACTACAGATGGATCCTCCCATAGCATCTGAAAGGTCATATGATTATTTGGCTCTCAAAATGTAGAAATTTGAGAAAGTCATCAGCTTGAAATACATTTTCCGATAGAAGTAAAATGGAAAAGAAACCAGCTTGAAATAGATCTGATGGATACTAGCCCACCAGGCTCCAATGTCCATGGGATTTTCCAGGCAAGAATACTGAAGTGGGCTGTCATTTCCTACTCCTGGGGATCTTCCTGACCCAGGGATCAAATCTGTGTCTTCTGCATTGCAGATAGATACTTTACCAGAGCCAACACCTGATTACTTCATTATCCTTCTTTTTTTCTTTTATTTTTTAAATTTTTATTTATTTATTTATTTATTTTTGGTCATACATTGATATGAATCAGCCATAGATTTACACGTATTCCCCATCCCGATCCCCCCTCCCACCTCCCTCTCCACCCGATTCCTCTGGGTCTTGCCAGTGCACCAGGTCTGAGCACTTGTCTCATGCATCCCACCTGGGCTGGTGATCTGTTTCACCATAAATAGTATACATGCTGTTCTTTTGAAATATCCCACCCTCACCTTCTCCCACAGAGTTCAAAAGTCTGTTCTGTATTTCTGTGTCTCTTTTTCCGTTTTGCATATAGGGTTATCGTTACCATCTTTCTAAATTCCATATATATGTGTTAGTATGCTGTAATGTTCTTTATCTTTCTGGCTTACTTCACTCTGTATAATGGGCTCCAGTTTCATCCATCTCATTAGGACTGATTCAAATGAATTCTTTTTAACGGCTGAGTAATATTCCATGGTGTATATGTACCACAGCTTCCTTATCCATTCATCTGCTGATGGGCATCTAGGTTGCTTCCATGTCCTGGCTATTATAAACAGTGCTGCGATGAACATTGGGGTGCACGTGTCTCTTTCAGATCTGGTTTCCTCAGTGTGTATGCCCAGAAGTGGGATTGCTGGGTCATATGGCAGTTCTATTTCCAGTTTTTAAAGAAATCTCCACTCTGTTTTCCATAGCGGCTGTACTAGTTTGCATTCCACCAACAGTGTAAGAGGGTTCCCTTTTCTCCACACCCTCTCCAGCATTTATTGCTTGTAGACTTTTGGATAGCAGCCATCCTGACTGGCGTGTAATGGTACCTCATTGTGGTTTTGATTTGCATTTCTCTGATAATGAGTGATGTTGGCATCTTTTCATGTGTTTGTTAGCCATCTGTATGTCTTCTTTGGAGAAATGTCTGTTTAGTTCTTTGGCCCATTTTTTGATTGGGTCATTTATTTTTCTGGAATTGAGCTGCAGGAGTTGCTTGTATATTTTTGAGATTAATCCTTTGTCTGTTTCTTCATTTGCTATTATTTTCTCCCATCTGAGGGCTGTCTTTTCACCTTACTTATAGTTTCCTTTGTAGTGCAAAAGCTTTTAAGTTTCATTAGGTCCCATTTGTTTATTTTTGCTTTTATTTCCAATATTCTGGGAGGTGGGTCATAGAGGATCTTGCTGTGATTTATGTCGGAGAGTGTTTTGCCTATGTTCTCCTCTAGGAGTTTTATAGTTTCTGGTCTTACATTTAGATCTTTAATCCATTTTGAGTTTATTTTTGTGTATGGTGTTAGAAAGTGTTCTAGTTTCATTCTTTTACAAGTGGTTGACCAGTTTTCCCAGCACCACTTGTTAAAGAGGTTGTCTTTTTTCCATTGTATATCCTTGCCTCCTTTGTCAAAGATAAGGTGTCCATAGGTTCGTGGATTTATCTCTGGGCTTTCTATTCTGTTCCATTGATCTATATTTCTGTCTTTGTGCCAGTACCATACTGTCTTGATGACTGTGGCTTTATAGTAGAGTCTGAAGTCAGGCAGGTTGATTCCTCCAGTTCCATTCTTCTTTCTCAAGATTACTTTGGCTATTCGAGGTTTTTTGTATTTCCATACAAATTGTGAAATTCTTTGTCTAGTTCTGTGAAAAATACCGTTGGTAGCTTGATAGGGATTGCATTGAATCTATAGATTGCTTTGGGTAGAATAGCCATTTTGACAATATTGATTCTTCCAATCCATGAACACAGTATGTTTCTCCATCTGTTTGTGTCCTCTTTGATTTCTTTCATCAGTGTTTTATAGTTTTCTATGTATAGGTCTTTTGTTTCTTTAGGTAGATATACTCCTAAGTATTTTATTCTTTTTGTTGCAATGGTGAATGGTATTGTTTCCTTAATTTCTCTTTCTGTTTTTCTCATTGTTAGTGTATAGGAATGCAAGGGATTTCTGTGTGTTAATTTTATATCCTGCAACTTTACTATATTCATTGATTAGCTCTAGTAATTTTCTGGTAGAGTCTTTAGGGTTTTCTATGTAGAGGATCATGTCATCTGCAAACAGTGAGAGTTTCACTTCTTCTTTTCCTATCTGGATTCCTTTTACTTCTTTTTCTGCTCTGATTGCTGTGGCCAAAACTTCCAACACTATGTTGAATAGTAGTGGTGAGAGTGGGCACCCTTGTCTTGTTCCTGATTTCAGGGGAAATGCTTTCAATTTTTCACCATTGAGGGTGATGCTTGCTGTGGGTTTGTCATATATAGCTTTTATTATGTTGAGGTATGTTCCTTCTATTCCTGCTTTTTGGAGAGTTTTAATCATAAATGAGTGTTGAATTTTGTCAAAGGCTTTCTCTGCATCTATTGAGATAATCATATGGTTTTTATCTTTCAATTTGTTAATGTGGTGTATTACATTGATTGATTTGCGGATATTAAAGAATCCTTGCATTCCTGGGATAAAGCCCACTTGGTCATGGTGTATGATTTTTTTAATATGTTGTTGGATTCTGTTTGCTAGAATTTTGTTAAGGATTTTTGCATCTATGTTCATCAGTGATATTGGCCTGTAGTTTTCTTTTTTTGTGGCATCTTTGTCTGGTTTTGGAATTAGGGTGATGGTGGCCTCATAGAATGAGTTTGGAAGTTTACCTTCTTCTGCAATTTTCTGGAAGAGTTTGAGTAAGATAGGTGTTAGCTCTTCTCTAAATTTTTGGTAGAATTCAGCTGTGAAGCCATCTGGTCCTGGGCTTTTGTTTGCTGGAAGATTTTGATTACAGTTTTTCGATTTCCTTGCCTGTGATGGGTCTGTTAAGATCTTCTATTTCTTCCTGGTTCAGTTTTGGAAAGTTATACTTTTCTAAGAATTTGTCCATTTCATCCAAGTTGTCCATTTTATTGGCATAGAGCTGCTGGTAGTAGTCTCTTATGATCCTTTGTATTTCAGTGTTGTCTGTTGTGATCTCTCCATTTTCATTTCTAATTTTGTTAATTTGGTTCTTCTCTCTTTGTTTCTTAATGAGTCTTGCTAATGGCTTGTCAATTTTGTTTATTTTTTCAAAAAACCAGCTTTTAGCTTTGTTGATTTTTGCTATGGTCTCTTTAGTTTCTTTTGCATTTATTTCTGCCCTGATTTTTAAGATTTCTTTCCTTCTGCTAACCCTGGGGTTCTTCATTTCTTCCTTCTCTAATTGCTTTAGGTGTAGAGTTAGGTTATTTATTTGGCTTTTTTCTTGTTTCTTGATGTAAGCCTGTAATGCTATGAACCTTCCCCTTAGCACTGCTTTTACAGTGTCCCATAGGTTTTGGGTTGTTGTGTTTTCATTTTCATTCATTTCTATACATATTTTGATTTCTTTTTTGATTTCTTCTATGATTTGTTGGTTATTCAGAAGCGTGTTATTTAGCCTCCATATGTTTGAATTTTTAACAATTTTTTTCCTGTAATTGAGATCTAATCTTACTGCACTGTGGTCAGAAAAGATGACTGGAATGATTTCAATTTTTTTTGAATTTCCAAGACCAGATTTTATGGCCCAGGATGTGATCTATTCTGGAGAAGGTTCCGTGTGCACTTGAGAAAAAGGTGAAGTTGATTGTTTTGGGGGTGAAATGTCCTATAGATATCAATTAGGTCTAGCTGGTCCATTGTGTCATTTAAGGTTTGTGTTTCCTTGTTAATTTTTGTTTAGTTGATCTATCCATAGTTGTGAGTGGGGTATTAAAGTCTCCCACTATTATTGTGTTACTATTAATTTTCCTCTTTCATTACTCGTTAGTGTTTGCCGTACATATTGCGGTGCTCCTATGTTGGGTGCATATATATTTATAATTGTTATATCTTCTTCTTGGATTGATCCTTTGATCATTATTAGTGTCCTTCTTTGTCTCTTTTCACATCCTTTTTATTGAAAGTCTATTTTATCTGATATGAGTATTGCACTCCTGCTTTCTTTTGGTCTCCGTTTGCATGAAATATTTTTTTTCCAGCCCTTCACTTTTAGTCTGTATGTGTCTCTTGTTTTGAGGTGGGTCTCTTGTAGACAGCATATATAGGGGTCTTGTTTTTGTATCCATTCAGCCAATCTTTGTCTTTTGGTTGGGGCATTCAACCCATTTACATTTAGGGTAATTATTGATAGGTGCAGTCCTGTTGCCATCTTACTTGTTGTTTTTGGGTTCACGTTTATACAACCTTCTGCATTTCCTATCTAGAGAAGATCCTTTAGCATTTGTTGAAGAGCTGGTTTGGTGGTGAATTCTCTCAGCTTTTGCTTATCTGTAAAGCTTTTGAATTCTCCTTCATATCTGAAAAGAGATCCTTGCTGGATATAGTAATCTAGGTTGTAGGTTATTCTCTTTCATTACTTTCAGTATGTCCTGCCATTCCCTTCTGGCCTGGAGGGTTTCTATTGATAGATCAGCTGTTATCCTTATGGGGATCCCTTTGTGTGTTATTTGTTGTTTCTCCCTTGTTGCTTTTAATATTTGTTCTTTGTGTTTGATCTTTGTTAATTTTGATTAATATGTGTCTTGGGGTGTTTCGCCTTGGGTTTATCCTGTTTGGGACTCTCTGGGCTTCTTGGACTTGGGTGGCTTTCCTTCCCCATTTTAGGGAAGTTTTCAGCTATTATCTCCTCGAGTATTTTCTCATGGCCTTTCTTTTTGTCTTCTTCTTCTGGAACTCCTATGATTCGAATGTTGGGGCGTTTCACATTGTCCCAGAGGTCCCTGAGGTTGTCCTCATTTCTTTTGATCCTTTTTTCTTTTTTCCTCTCTGCTTCATTTATTTCCACCATTTTATCTTCTATCTCACTTATCCTATCTTCTGCTTCCGTTAGTCTACTCTTGGTTCCCTCCAAAGTGTTTTTATCTCATTCATTGCATTATTCATTTTTAATTGACTCTTTTTTATTTCTTCTAGGTCTTTATTAAACATTTCTTGTATCTTTTCAATCTTTGTCTCCAGGCTATTTATCTGTAACTCCATTTTGTTTTCAAGATTTTGGATCACTTTTATTATCATTATTCTAAATTCTTTTTCAGGTAGATTCCCTATCTCCTCTTCTTTTGTTTGACTTGGTGGGCATTTTTCATGTTCCTTTACCTGTTGGGTATTTCTTTGCCTTTTCATCTTGTTTAGATTGCTGTGTCTGGAGTGGGCTTTCTGTATTCTGGAGGTCTGTGGTTCCTTTTTATTGTGGAGGATTTACCCCGTGGGTGGGGTTAGACGATTGGCTTGTCAAGGTTTCCTGGTTAGGGAAGCTTGCGTCAGTGTACTGGTGCGTGCAATTTGATTTCTTCTCTTTGGAGAGCAATGGAGTGCCCAGTAATGAGTTTTGAGATGGGTCTATGTGTTAGGTGTGTCCTTGGGCAGCCTGTATGTTGACGTTCACGGCTATGTTCCTGCGTTGCTGGAGAATTTGCGTGGTATGTCTTGCTCTAAAACTTATTGGCTCTTGGGTGGTGGTTGGTTTCAGTGTAGGTATGGAGGCTTTTGGACAGTCACTTATTACTTAAAGTTCCATGTAGTCAGGAGTTTTCTGGTGTTCTCAGGTTTTGGGCTTAAGTCTCCTGCCTCTGGATTTCAGTTTTATTCTTCCTGTAGCCTCAGGACTTCTCCAACTATACAGCACTGATAAGAAAACTTCTAGGTTAATGGCGAAAAGATTCTCCCCCGTTAGTGACACCCGAGAGGTTCACAGAGTTACATGAAGAAGAGGAGAGGGAGGAGGGAGATAGAGATGAGCAGGAGGAGAAAAAGGGGGACTCAAGAGGAGAGAGACAGATCTACGCAGCTGTCTGTTCCCAGAGTGTTCTCCGTAGCCCAGTCACCTACAAAGATTCACAGAATTGGATTGGGAAGAGAAGGGGAGAGGAAGAAATAGAGGTGTTCTGAGGTAGAAAACAGAGAGTCAAGATTGGGAGAGAATAATCTTCGGTTTAAAAATAGGGCTTCTCTTCTTCTTTTTTTTTTTTTTTGTAAGGTTATAATGTATTGAAAATGAAAATTAAGGAGTAGTAGAGGAGTACTAGAGGACTTGAAAAGAAATAAGAGAAAAAGAAAAATAGAAAATAGAAAAGAAAAAAAGGAAAGAAAAAAAAAGAAGAAGAAGAAAAAAGAAAAAAGAAAAAAAGAAAAAGAAAAAAAAAGAAAGAAAAAAAAATTTTTTTTCCCTAATTAAAAAAATGGTAAAAATCTATGGAAATGAAAGTTAAGGAGTAATGGGGGAGTAATAGGGGATTTTAAAGGAAAATAAAAGAGAAAAAATAAAAAAGAAAAAATAATAGGAAAGAAAAAAAAAAGAAAAGAGAAAAAAGTAAAATTATATCTAGGAGTTTCTCTGGAGCTGTTGCGGTCAGTGTGGGTTCGGCTCAGTTTCAGATAGCTCCTCGTTCCAGCTTACACTTCTTGATGTCTACAGGCCCCTTCCGGTGTAGTCGGTGTTTTCTAGAGGGACTTTAATCTGTTGCACCAGTCCCTTCTGAGGCGGTTCCCTTTGTTTATTTGGCTTCTGTTTGCCGGTCTCTTCAGAGCCTCATTTCCGCCCTGACACAGGCGGGCGGAGGTGGACTCTTATTCAGGTAGCTAGTTCCATCGCTCTGCGGGGAGGGGCTGGCGCCGCGGGGAGGGGCTGGCGCTGTGGGGGTGGGCTTGCGCCGCAGGGACGGGCTGGCGCTGCTGGGAGGGGCTGACGCCGCTTTCTCCGTCTGCGCTGCTCAGGCTCCCGGCTGTTCTATATGGAGCGCGCCCTGCGCTGCGCGAGGCTCCAGCCCTCGGGTGTTACACAAATGCGCGGAACGAAAAGCTGCGCCTGCCCTCTGTGCCTTCCCCGTCAGAGCGGTCCAGGCAGCCAGGGGCTTGGTGGGCGCGCTATCCCCAGGTGTGGCGCGCCCACTCCCTTCCACGGACCCAGTTTCAGTTTCCTCTGGCGCCAGTCGGGTGCGTGCGCCTTCCGCCCTCCGCCTCCCCAGCCCCAGTCCCCGCCCGCGCCGGTCGGGTGCCTGCGCCCTGTGCCTCGCCGCGACCTTCCCCTGCCCCCTGCCTCCTGCCTCCGGCGGAGCTGGGCCGGTCCGCAGCCTGCGAGCTCTTCTCTGGATTTTCTCGGTCTCTTTGTTCTGCGAACGGCCGGCAGTGTGTTCGGCCGGTTAATTTACTCTCTCCTTTGGTCTCCCACAGTTCAAGTTGGCAACTCACAGAAGCTCCCTCCGATTGCCCTCAGGGCACTCAGGCCCGGACCCTACTCCAAGCAATGCCGCCTAAGATTCCCTTCCCGGGACGGATCTCCGTCCTTAGCTCTTTTGTCTCACTTTTAATCTTTTATATTTTGTCCTACCTCCTTTCGAAGACAATGGGCTGCTTTTCTGGGCGCCTGATGACCTCAGCTAGTGATCAGAAGTTGTTTTGCGAAGTTTGCTCTGCGTTCAGTTATTCTTTTGATGAATTTGTAGGAGAGAAAGTGGTCTCCCCGTCCTACTCCTTCGCCATCTTGGCTCCTCCCCCCCTTCATTATCCTTCTTAAGAGTTCTCTTTAATAACATTTTTTCCTCTGAAAATCTATTTACATGTAAATAAGCATTGGGAGAATTGCATTATGCTATTTTACAAAATGAACACTGTCTTTTTTCTCAAAATTCAGTGTTACTGCAAGCATGCTAAGTTGCTTCAGTTGTGTCTAAATCTTTACTACCATATGAGCTGTACCCACTGGGCTCCTCCGTCCATAGGATTCTCCAGGCAAGAACACTGCAGTGGGTTGCCATGCCCTCCTCCAGGGGATCTTCCTAATCCAGGGATTGAACCCGCGTCTCTTACATCTCCTGTGTTGGCAAGTGGGTTCTTTACCACTAGCGCTCGTTACTACTAAGTAGCATATAAGGCTCTAACATTTCAGAAGGCATAAATTCTTTCTAGGCAAAACTGGGTGTAGACAACTAAACACTTATTTCAGATGATATTAAACTAGCTCAAAATACAATATAAATTCTGAAAGGCATTTCATAGTTAGTATCATATACATTCTGAGAGTGAATAAGATGTAGAATTAAAGGAAAAGGATAACTTTTATTGTATTTTATAGATACATAGGTACTCAACAAGGCTTAATTGATTATGAATATTGTATGAAAAAAGTTAATGGTCATTAAACAAGTCAATATGTGTGTGTTGTACTTTGTTTGTTGTGATAGGTAGTTTGTTGTGAGAAATAAAACAAAATTCACAATCTGCAATCCTATGCTATAAGTCAGAAAACAATAGATAGTATGATGTAGCACAAATTCTCTAAACTTAAATGTTTTAACACCAGCTCCTTTCAGAACCATGTGTTCCAAGATAAGAGCACAAACTAATTTAATATTAATTATTCATGAACTTATGTTCCAAAAATAATATTGCAACTTGCCCAGTTTACAAATCCTACCATTCTCCAACTAGACTTCATTAATTAGCTTCCATTCTGAAACAATCCTGTGACTAACTATGGCCCCTAAACTCTGCACATCTTCTTCCCTAAATTACCCATTTGAGAAATTAGACTGTCAAGGTGCTCTTTCCCCTTGTTTAGCAAGTTTAATAAAATCAGCTTTATAAAATTAACATATTTCCAAGGTGGCTGCTGCAAGGGGGCTTCCATGGTTGAACTGAGAGTGTAATTAATAATTTTTAAGTAAAGCATTTTCAGTTGCATAATACCTGTCATTCCAAGAATCAATTACTCAGCAGTATAGAAGAAATGTGGTCCATCAACAGACCACACCCAAATAATGTGGTCCATGGATGGACTAACACCCAAAAAAGATGTCCTTTTCATAACAGGGGACTGGAAAGCAAAACTAGGAAGTCAAGAAACATCTGGAGTAACAGGCAAATTTGACCTTGGAGTACAGAATGAAGCAGGGCAAAGGCTAATAGAGTTTTGCCAAGAAAACGCACTGGTCATAACAAATGCCCTCTTCCAACAACACAAGAGAAGACTATACATGGACATCACCAGATGGCCAACACCGAAATCAGATTGATTATATTCTTTGCAGCCAAAGATGGAGAAGCTCTATACAGTTAGCAAAAACAAGACCAGGAGTGGACCGTGGCTCAGATCATGAAATCGTTTTGCCAAATTCAGACTTGAATTGAAGAAAGTAGGGAAAACCACTAGACCATTCAGGTATGACCTAAATCAAATCCCTTACAATTATACAGTGGAAGTGAGAAATAGATTTAAGGGACTAGATCTGACAGACAGAGAGCCTGATGAACTATGGATGGAGCTTCGTGACATTGTACAGCAGACAGGGATCAAGACCATCCCCAAGAAAAAGAAATGCAAAAAAGCAATATGGCTGTCTGAGGAGGCCTTCCAAATATCTTGAAAAGAAGACAAGCAAAAACCAAAGGAGAGAAGGAAAGATATACTCATTTGAATCCAGAGTCCCAAAGAATAGCAAGAAGAGATAAGAAAGCTTTCCTCAGTGATCAATGCAAAGAGATAGAGGCAAACAATAGAATGGGAAAGACTAGAGTACTCTCCAAAGAAATTTGAGATACCAAGGGAATATTTCATGAAAAGATGGGCTCATTAAAGAACAGAAATGGTATGGACCTAAAAGAAGCAGAAGATATTAAGAAGAGGTGGTAAGAATACACAGAAGAACTGTAGAAAAAAGATCTTCATGACCCAGAAAATCATGATGGTGTGATCACTCACCTAGAGCCAGACATCCTAGAATGTTAAGTCAAGTGGGACTTAGGAAGCATCACTACGAACAAAGCTAGTGGAGGCGATGGAATTCCAGTTGAGGTATTTCAAATCCTGAAAGATGATGCTGTGAAAGTGCTGCACTCAATATGTCAGCAAATTTGGAAAACTCAGCAGTGGCCATAGGACTGAAAAAGGTCAGTTTTCATTCCAATCCCATAGAAAGGCAATGCCAAAGAATGAGCAAACTACCGCACAATGGCACTCATCTCACATACTAGCAAAGTAATGCTCAAAATTCTCCAAGCCAGGCTTTAGCAATACGTGAACCATGAACTTCCAGATGTTCAAGCTGGTTTTAGAAAAGGTAGAGGAACCAGAGATCAAATTGCCAACATCTGCTGGATCATCAAAAAAGCAAGAGAGTTTCAGAAAAACATCTATTTCTGCTTTATTGACTATGCCAAAGCCTTCGACTGTGTGGATCACCACAAACTGAGGAAAATTCTTCAAGAGATCGGAATACCAGACCACCTGACCTGCCTCTTGAGAAATCGGTATGCAGTTCAGGAAGCAACAGTTAGAACTGGACACGGAACAACAGACTGGTTCCAAATTGGGAAAGGAGTACATCAAGGCTGTATATTGTCACCCTGCTTATTTAGTTTATATGCAGAGTACATCATGAGAAACGCTGGGCTGGAGGAAGCACAAGCTGGAATCAAGATTGCCGGGAGAAATATCAATAACCTCAGATATGCAGATGACACCACCCTTATGGCAGAAAGTGAAGAGGAACTAAAAAGCCTCTTGATGAAAGTAAAAGAGGAGAATGAAAAATTTGGCTTAAAGCTCAACATTCAGAAAACTAAGATCATGGCATCTGGTCCCATCACTTCATGGCAAATTGATAGTGAAACAGTGGAAACAGTGGCAGACTTTATCTTTTTGGGCTCAAAATCACTGCAGATGGTGATTGCAGCCATGAAATTAAAAGACACATACTCCTTGAAAGGAAAGTTATGACCAACCTAGATAGCATATTAAAAAGCAGAGACATTACTTTGCCAACAAAGGTCCGTCTAGTCAAGGGTATGGTTTTTCCAGTGGTCATGTATGGATGTGAGAGTTGGACTGTGAAGAAAGCTGAGCACCAAAAAATTGATGCTTTTGAATTGTGGTGGTGCTGAAGACTCTTGAGAGTCCCTTGGACTGCAAGGAGGTCCAACTAGTCCATCCTAAAGGAGATCAGTTCTGAGTGTTCATTGGAGGGACTGATGTTGAAGCTAAAACTCCAATACCTTGGCCACCTGATGCGAAGAGCTGACTTTTGAAAAGACCCTGATCCTGGGAAAGATTGAGGACAGGAGCAGAAGCGGATGACAGAGGATGAGATGGTTGGATGGCATCAGTGACTCATTGGACATGAGTTTCAGTAAACTCTGGGAGTTGGTAATAGACAGGGAGGCCTGGCGTGCTGTGGTCCATGGGGTCGCCAAGAGTAGGACACGACTGAGCAACTGAACTGAACTGAATATAAGAAATAGTGATAAAGTGGAACATCGAGCAAACTGTTTTAGAGTTGTCCCCAACCCCATTATAATTGGTCTTACTTTCTTTTAATAAATGAAAGTGAATCAGCCATAAGGGGATTTCAGGTTCAGGTTGAATCACCTCTGCATTAAGTTATAAGGGTAATATATAGTTAAGAGACCTCTTAATATGAACCTGAGATAATTTTCTGCATTTATCCAATTTTAAGAAAAGAATGTCAATAACATTTTAAAATTGAAGTTACATCACCTTAGTACAGACATAAAACTATAGAGTCTCATGAATCCCTCCTTCTCAACAAAATGTCTTGAGTCTTCCCATCTTTACTAAAATAAATAAGACTGAAAGTCAGTCAAAGGTAAAATTTTAAAAAGTGAAGTTAAACTATTAAGACTTCTAGGTTTTCTTTTCTGTGACAAAAAGTAGACATATTTAAACATATCACAGAAAATCAACAAGCAGACAGATGTTCCTGTTCTCAATTCACCTATATCTACTAGCGCCAAGAACACCTGCCACAGGTTTTATAAACTTTCACAACTAGGGAAATACCTCTGAGAATAATAATGTTTGTGAACACCTCTACTCACTTTCATCACTACGGTCTTTCCTCCTGCCCCTACTTCTGTGGGGTGGGAAAATAAATTTTGCTAAATTGAGAATGCACTTAAAACCTGGAGTTCAGAATTGGAAACTGAACTTGAACCTTTTTAACATTTGAGTTTATTTGTACTTGGCAAAATGCGACTTCCTGTTTTAAGAAAAAGGACTTAAGAGGATTTATAAAACAGGTTCAGAAAGCTTCTTGGACATCAAATAGCTCTTACAAAATAACATTTTGATGATTTAAGTGTAAATGAATCAGAAACATATGAATCAAATTTCCCTTGAAATACACATGTTTAAAAATTAAGGGAAGAAGGATTTGGCAAAAGCTTCTTTTGTTGAACCCAAAACCATCTCAAGCATAGTTCAAGACATTCACTGAACCCCTGAAGCATCTGGAATCACCCAGCTGCAGGAGTGGAAACTCAAGCAAAGTCATCATGGTTTCTTGTCCCATAGTATCATAATAATAATTATAGCAAAATGACTCTTACTTGTATACAGATTCATCATGTACATCATTTTTAGTTCTGAATTATAGTTTGATCCATGAAACCACTATAATTTCTGATCCTCCTAAAAGTCCGATTTAGAAACTGATGCCCTAACTGCTCTGACATCCTATCCTGGGCATTATCTTTGAAGTATCTCATAGGTAGTAATGATTAAGGCAAAATTGCTGAAGTCTAGTAGCTATCTGAACTAAATATATCCCCCACCAAGAATCTGGCAAAAAGCATGGTGTGGGAAGGATGCTCTGGACTAAAGATCACCAGCTTTCAGCTAGAGACACCATCCAGTAGAATTAGAGTGTGAGAGAGCAAAAGAACACATTTTTTGGGGCTTTCTGTCTCTTTCCAACTAACTATAATGCCTGAATATTGACAACTGTGTTAGGCTACTGAGCTAGAACTTCCTCACCCTGAAAGAAAAATATTTTATTTAACATAGTCGGATGATCCCATGAATTACTGTATTTAGCCACTTAATATATTTTTCACTCCAAGTTTTAAGCACTCAATTCTAACCAGGTCAGAGTTTTTTCTTTTTCTTTAAAAGCACAAAAATACAAACTGACCTTTAATGTGCTTCCATTATAATTCATAAAGTTCGTGGAGTTCTGCCATATATGAATCCAATTCAAAACATTTTCTGGTTAATCAACTAGCCAGTGGGGAAGATAAGATGGATCCCAGATGTCCCCTGATGATGACAGGTGGATCAGATTACACTGTGGGACAAGAGAGGGTATGGCTTCCCAGAGTTGATTCACTGGGTGAAATTTGGACGATTATATAGCAGCAGCTAAGGTGGCAAGATCAGAAAGGCCTTTAAAATGGTTTTGGAAAAAATATACAGCTTACCAATTTAGGGTCAGGAAAAACATGACTTTTTATTTTTTTCTCTTTTTAAAGATGACATTTACCTTCCTGAGGGATGGCCTTCTGTTTTACCTCTATCCTTAAATATTTGGTGGTTGGCCTTTTCTGCTAATGTTGCTGTTTAAAGTATTACATGAGTGGCATGACATAAATGCCATATTCTGATTCCATGGTGTTATATATAAGTGAAAGAAAGTGTTAGTTGCTCAGTCGTGTCTGACTCTTTGCGACCCCGTAGAGTGTAGTCGGCCAGGTTCTTCTGCCCATGGGATTTCTCCAGGCAAGGATACTGGAGTGGGTTGCCATTCCCTTCTCCAGGGGATCTTTATGACCCAGGGATTGAACCTGGATCTCTTGCATTGCAGGCAGATTCTTTACCATCTGAGCCACCGGGGAAGCTTGTTATTCATAAAGTCAATATTTATATCTGACAGTATCAAGAAAATCCTGGAAATTATATTGCAGGTGACTGCATGGACTTAGTAACTAAAGAAACTGATCCTTCTCACTGCAATCCTCTACCTTGAAATATTCCTCAGAATATTGGATCTCCCCTCCATCCTGCCCTAATCACCTACCCTCCAGAAAAGATACTGTGCAAGAAAACTATCATTGCTTAATAAGGCGTCTCCCCAATCCTCTGGACTGCCATCACAGCTCAGTGGGTAAAGAATCTGCCTGCAATGCAGGAGACCTGGGTTTGATTCCTGGGTTGGGAAGATCCTCTGGAGAAGGAAATGGCAACCCACTCCAGTACTCTTGCCTGAAGAATCCCAAGGACAGAGGAGCCTGGCAGGGTACAGTCCATGGGATCACAAGAGTCGGACATGACTTAGCAACTAAACCACCACCACCACGCTATCCTCTAGAAATTTGGGATTGCTATTCTATGATGAAAATGTATACAGAAATTCATCAGCTACTTGATGACTTTAGAAAAATTTTAGTAGTTCTGAGTTTTACCCTGAAAACATTAGGAAAATTCAATGTACAGATGGTAAAATGGGAAAAAATTACTGTAAAAGATTCCTCTACAAAAAATAGATGGAAGCTCAGAAAAATATACCCCCTAAAGTTCTCAAAATATACCCCTCAAGTTCCCGGAGTAAACTCCGGGAGTTGGTGATGGACAGGGAGGCCTGGCGTGCTGCGATTCATGGGGTTGCAAAGAGTCAGACACGACTGAGCGACTGAACTGAACTGAAAGTTCTCAAATCTCTTAGCACCTTTAAGCAGACACCTTTCCTTAAAAATATATTTGGCTGTATTACTTGGCTTTCTGTCTCTTTTACTTGAAGTTAAGCTGAAACTACTAAACAGTAATTATCCACTGATGCTATCCAATCTAATATATTTTGTGCTCAGAAACATAATTAATGTTTCACTTTCTATTTCCAACTCAGATTCCCCTCTCCTGTATATATGAGTTTCCAATGCCAGACTCATATATACAACTGCCTCCTCACCACCTGTACGTCTAAGACATCACAAACTCATCATGTCCAAAGCCAAATCCCCGATTCCCCTCGCCCCCCACCCCCAAACCTGTATCCTCTTCAGCCTTTACTATACCAGTCAATGTCAACTCCATCCTTTTCAGGCCCCATATCTTAAAGCAGCAGTTCTTACATTTGAGTGTACATTAGAATCATTCGGAAGGCTTGATCAAAATACCAGATCAGGGACTTCCCTGGTAGCTTAGTGGTTGGGACTCTATGCTTCTCACTTCAGGAGAATGCAATCCCTGATCTGGGAACTAGGATCTCACATGCCACGTGGTGAGGCCAAAAATAAATAAATAAATAAATAGATGATAAGTAAATTTTAAAAACTCAGATTATTAGAGCTCCACCCTCCAGAATTTCTGAGTCAATAGATTTGGAGGTGGGCAGGAGTAAAATAATTTATGGTTTTAACAGGTTCCCCAGTGAAGCGGATATTTTGTTGATTTAATGACCACACTTTGAGAACCACTGCCTTGGAAGAATCCTTGACTCCCACATCTAATCCGTCAGGAAAGGCTGGTTCTATCCACAGAAGTATACAAAAGCTGACCACTACCTCAGCCAAGCCCCCATCATGTCTTTCCAGCATTATTAAATAGTCTCCTCACTGATCTTCCTTCTACCACCATTGCTTTCCAAGAGACTGCTGTCAGAGCAGCCACGATGATCTTATTAAAGCAGAAAGCAGATTGTGTCACGTCTCTGCTATGATACTGCAATGGCTTCACTCAGATTAAAAGCCAAAACCCTCATCGCAGACAGAGGTAAGGGTCTGGCCCCATCATCTCATATTGTCTTCCTTTTTCCCCAGGCTCCAGCCACACTGGATTCCCATTACACCTTGAACACTCCGAGAATATACTTATTACACGACACATTCACTGTTGCCTGAAATTTTCTTTGCTCAGATTCCAAGAGTCTAATTAACCTCAACCTCTATCAAGTCTTTGCTCAAATATCACCTTCTCAGTGAGACCTACCCTGACTTTTCTATGCAAAATTGCAGTTCCCACTACTTTTAATCCTCTCAACTTTTTTTTCCCCATCACACTTAATGTCCTTCAAGTACATCACATAATTTATTTATTATGATTACTTATTTTTTTTTATTTTGGTCTGTGCCTTTCCACTAAAGTATGAGCTCCAGGAGGATAAAGACCCTTGACTATTTGGCTTTCTTGCTGTTATGTACCAGTACTCAAATAGTTTTTAGAATGAATGACTAACACATTGATTAAATGAAACACATGTCTTTCATCGTAGAAACTCCTATTCTGTTTTCTTAAAATCTTGCAGGAAATCTAAATCTTCATAGCTTCCTAATGAGGGAATCTTACAAAACCTTGTGAATAATCTGTTTTTTCTTCTTTAAAATACAGATTTATAAAAATACTTTTCATTTCAGACAGTAGGAAAAGTGAGTAGGAATTCTTGCTTATTTTCTGAATAGGTGGACTGATATTTCCTTCTCCATGTAAACAAATTTAACAAGGCAATATAATGAAACATGAAATGTGGTAAAATAATTTCTTATTCCATAACTAGCTGGAGATTTATAAATTTTATATAGCACTCAGTGTTACAGGCATGTACTATAGAGCTCTAACGTTAAGATATCAAACTTTATCCCCCCATTTTGGCCACCTGCTTATTATACTCACATCAACATCATCATCAAAAGTATTTATTTGTTCAAGACTGCTAGCTGCTATGAAAAATGAAATTAAACAGACATAGTCCCTGCCCTGTCTAGACAGTCTGTATGCAGACAATTCTATTATATTTCAAGAGCATAATATTTAAATATCAAACACATCACTATGAGTGCAAAGAACAGAAAATGGGGTTGATTTTGGAGGGTGGTGCCACAGTAGGAAAATGCCATTCTTGGCTCATTCTTCTTCCTATTTGAAAATACCAAGAGACATCCTTGGGATATTATGTTTTCATGTATACATGACACATTTAAGAGTCCTTTGGTTTGTTCTCTTTTTTCCTGGTATAAAAGATTTACAGATTTTCTTTATTTTCCTTCCAAACCATCAATGCTTCCGGAAAAGAATGTATTTAAAGGAAATCAGTGCCTATGAAAATTAATCATTATCCATTTTAACGCCTGACTATGGATCACGTTCGGACCCAATAAAATAATATCTTTACAGATTTGTGATTCTATAAAATAATATGGAACTCCTGAGCTTATTCAAGCTTTGGGTCTGTCCTACTCTGGGTCCACTTAAGGGAATGCTGGTTATAGGTATATTAAACAGCTCTAAACTACTCCAAATGTGTTTATCCTGGTCCAGACATAAGAGAGTCAAAATGTATGACATAAAAAATCATTAACCCCACCCTAGTTACTCGATTACAGCTTATTATCTGAAAACAAATGCTCTGCTTGGCTAGTTTTTAATGTCTCCAGGCATTTGAGAGCTGAACTAAGTAAAAACATTTAAAACATTTTATTTTAAAAGTTCGGATTTTTTTCCCCCTATGGATAGCTTTTATTGTGCATTTTTCCTTTTCCCCTCCTTTGAGCAATACAGACTTTTGGAATCCAATTCCCTAGAGGTATTTGTAGGAATGGTTGTTGTTTGTCATATTAGACTCTTAAATTCTCTCAGTTTTGAAAATATTCATTCCTTGAGGGCTTTATTTTTAGTCCCTTTCTCTGAAATAGCAACAATTTAGCACTATCTTTTCTTACATCAGCATTTCTAACTTTTCACTATTTTTTGTCTAAAATAAATACTTTCCTCTCTCCCCAAATTAACATATTTAAAGTGATAATCAGTAATCATTCTTGGAACATGGCATACAATTTCATTTTAAAGGCCTACAAGTCAACAAGATTTTTATTGTTTGTTTTCAGAATGTATTTACCAAAATATTTGTGGTGGAGAGTAGGGTTAGAGGCAGGACTCCTATAAAGGAAACATTTTAGCATGTAAATACTTAAGCTGTTACAACTACTGGGGCCTGTTGTACACAAGTTCATTATGTTTCCATTTATAAGTGGAAACCAGTCAATCCTAAAGGAAATCAGTCTTGAATATTCACTGGAAGGACTGAAGCTCCAACATTTTGGCCACCTGATGCAAAGAACTGACTCATTGGAAAAGACCCTGATGCTGGAAAAGATTGAAGGCAGGAGGAGAAGGGGACGACAGAGGATGAGCTGGTTGGATGGCATCAACGACTCGATGGACACGAGTTTGAGCAACTTGATGTTGGACAGGGAAGCCTGGCGTGCTGCAGTCCTTGGGGTTGCAAAGAGTCAGACATGACTGAGCGACTGAATTGACCTGAACTGAAAGGTAATGAAGCTTGATGCATGACAAGAGAGCAAATGTGAAGGCAGACGACTGAAGTTGTCTTCTGGTGCTTATGCCAGTTGCTTAAAGGAAACTGGAAAAAGACTCCATCCAGAGCAATTCAAAGATAAAGACAGGTATACCCTACTTATCCAAAGTTTGCTTTATGTCATTTTGCTTTTATAAAAGATGGTACACATGCTGTTGTTGTTTCGTTGCTAGGTCATCTCCGACTCTTTGCAACCCCGTGAACTGCAGCCCCACTCCAGGTTTCCCTGTCCTTCACTATCTCCCTGGTTTTGCTCATACTCATGTCCATGGAGTCAGTGATGCCATCCACCACCTCATCCTCTGTTGCCTCTGTTGTCGCTAACTGAAAGAAACCTGAAGAGGATTTTTGCTTTTACAAGAAAAGGTAAAAGCAATGTGTTTATTTGGCAGTGAGCCTAGACACCCACCCCAAGCAGGGAATGTCGCACTACCCTTCCCTGGGAACTACCCTCCGCATCAAGCCTACTGTGACTGTGAGCATCGTGCTTTATCTCTATTCTGTCCATCTGTGAGCAAGATGTGTCCTGAGGTAACTGCTTATTCATTTAATGCCATTTCAACTTAGAAAAAGCTTCACAGTCATGCTCTACTTTTGGACAGGGAGCACACATTAGACAACTCAGAGAAGACTATTCTCTTCTGTTCTCTAACTCCAAGTCTATATAACAAGGTGTCCAGTGTTGCCTGCAAGCTTAACTCTTTTCAGCTGTTGTGGAATCCTGACAGCTCTCTGTTTTCCTGGCACTGTATCTAACCAAAGTTCTTTTCTGGAGCTATGTAATACAGTACCATGAATACTTCTTGAAATACCTTTGTACTTGAATACTTGAAATACTTCTAGGTTACTCTTTAGGTAAGTTTTTGTAGCACACAATTTAAGGTTCCTATGTTAGTTTGTACAAAGCTGACATCAGCCTGCTATTTGAATTATTATCCAGTCAGTTCACTGAAGTTTATATTAGGAGTGGAGCTGCTTCCCAATTTGGAAAATATTCCAGATCCACAGGTAGAGGAGATAGATATCTCTTCTCCAGAGATAGATATCTCTTCTCCAATCAGTGGAATGGAATAGCGCCTCCTCTCAGCCAAATTCCTCTTTGGATGGTAGGTTCTAACTCTGATTACAAGAATACAAGAAGTCCTGGCAAGAGACAAGATGCTCTCTTGTATCATATTTTCCAAAGAGAGGAAATCAGATGTCCTTAGATGGTCCATGGTACCAGTGAACATTAGCTGGGTCTTTCCTTACAGTCTATGAAATGAATTCCCGTGGATAAAATGATCAAGAGTTTAATGACTTTCTCTCTCTTCCTTCCCTCGTCTCTTTCCAACTTCTAGATCAGAATTCCAGTTCTAGAAGCCCAAGTTCATGATTTACGATATAAACTGATCCTTTAAAAGAAGTATCCTCAATTGGCTAGAAGCTTCATCATGAATATGGTGACAATACTTTCTATACTGAACGTTAGAATTCATGCTTGATAAATTAGAGGATACTTATCCAGCACATCCAATGGATCATCAAAAAAGCAATAGAGTTCCAGAAAAACATCTATTTCTTTCTTTATTGACTTGCCAAAGCCTTGTGACTGTGTGGATCACAATAAACTGTTTGAAAATTCAGGGAAAGAGCTGGGAATACCAGACCACCTGACCTGCCTCTTGAGAAACCTGTAGGCAGTGAGAAGCAAACAGTTAGACGGACACGGAAGACAAACAGATTGGATTCCAAATTTGGCGGAAAGGAGTACCATCAAGCTGTACATTGCACCCTGCTTATTTAACTTATATGCAAGACATCAGAGAAATGGCTGGGCAGGAGGAAGCACAAAGCTGGTGAATCAAATTTCCCGGGAGAGAATTGTCAATAACCTCAGATATGCAGATGACACCACCCTTATGGCAGAAAGTGAAAGAGGAACTAAAAAGCCTCTCCCCTGATTGAAAGTGAAACAGGAGAGTGAAAAAGTTGGCTTAAAGCTCAACATTCAAGAAAACTAACATCATGGCATCTGGTTCCCATCACTTATGGCAAATAGAATGGGAACATGAGAAACAGTGTCAGACTTTATTTTTCTGGGCTCCAAAAATCACTGCAGATGGTGATGCAGCCATGAAATTAAAAGATGCTTACTCCTTGGAAGGAAAGTTATGACCAACCTAGGACAGCATATTTAAAAAGCAGAGACATTACTTTGCCAACAAAGTCCATCTAGTCAAGGCTGTTCCCACTTAGTCATGTATGGATGTGAGAGTTGGACTTAAAAAAGAAAGCTGAGTGCCAAAAAATTTATGCTTTTGAAACTGGTGTTGGTGAAGACTCTTGAGAGTCCCTTGGACTGCAAGGAGATCCAACCAGTCCATCCTGAAGGAGATCAGTCCTGGGTGTTCATTGGAAGGACTGATGCTGAAGCTGAAACTCCTATACTTTGGCCACCTCATGCGAACAGTTGACTCGTTGGAAAAGACCCTGACGCTGGGAGGGATTGGAGGCAGGAGGAGAAGGGGATGACAGAGGATGAGATGGCTGGATGGCATCACCGAGGTGATGGACATGAATTTGAGTAAACTCTGGGAGTTGGTGATGGACAGGGAGGCCTGGCGTGCTGTGATTCACAGGGTTGCAAAGAGTCGTACACGATTGAGCGACTGAACCAAACTGATGGCTCAGATGGTAAAGAATCTGCCTGCAATGCAGGAGAGCTGGGTTCAATCCCTGGGTTAGGAAGACCCCCTGGAGAATGGAATGGCTACTCACTCCAGTATTCTTGCCTGGAGAATTCCATGGACAGAGAAGCCTGGCAGGCTACAGTTCATGGGGTTGCAAAGAGTGAGACATGACTGAGTGACTAATACATACATGGCAACACCAGAGAAAACAGGGAAATCATGGAAAATGGGATTACCTTAGAAAATCGAATAGCCATGGAAGCAGAACAAAGGAGAAAGTAAAGGAAGCAGGATGCCGAGTTTCTTTTCAGTTGGTGTCAGGCAGTGGCCCTGGATGGAAGGGAGACCCGTCCCACCATAGGTTTGCTGTAGGGTGAAGTAAAAGCTTCCCTTATACAGAAGGAGTTTACTCTTTCTTTTACTGTGGTGAAGTGGGACCTAGCAATTTTTTGCTCTCTTTCTTAATTAAAGGGACTTAAACAAGTATCTTAACATTATGAGTCTAATCAAATAATAGCCTGTGCTAAATTTACTATAAGTCTACTGGTTGACAACACTCAACGTTGTTCATATGTGTTCATGCTTCTTAGTTTGTTGTTTTCTTTCTAAATTTCCTTATTTTCCCCATTCCTAGGAGCCTAGGACCTACATGCTGTCACTGATCTTAGCTCTTTCACATCTGAGATCTCTTCACCCTGCAGGAGAGGAAGGGTCCATCAGTCATTCTTTAATGCCTTTCTTACCAGCTCCTTAATTTGCAGCTATAAACTGGACTGCTGGACACTCTTTACAGAACATAGGGGAAGGTGTCAGTTTCTAAAAAAATGCCCCAAAGCCTATCTCTCTGAAGGATCTCAGTATACACCCTTGCATAAGGGAGACTGGTACTGTCATATGCTGGCTTTGTAGACAAATGGGACCTACATGAATAATTAGTACCAGTAAAATGTTTAAATCAATATTGATACATAGTAAACACTCAATAAATGTAAGGTATTACTCTTGAGAGTCCCTTTGACAACAAGGAGATCAAACCGGTCAATCTTAAGGTAAATCAACTCTGAATATTTTTGGAAAGACTGATGCTGAAGCTGAAGCTTCAATACTTTGGCCACCTTATGCAAACAGCAGACTCACTGGAAAAGACCCTGATGCTGGGAAAGATCGAAGGCAGAAGGAGAAGAGGGTGTCAGGAGATGAGATGATTGGATGACAGCACCAAGTCAATGGACATGAACTTGGGAAATTCTGAGAGATGGTGAGGGACAGGGATGCCTGGCATGTCGCAATCCATGGGGTCGCAAAGAGTCAGACATGCCTTGGCAACTGAGCAAGGAACAACAACAACAAATTACTATTATTATCAATCCCATGGAGGGGAGAATCATACAGCTCCTGGGGACTTCAGAGGAGCCTGAGACAGTACTTGTTTCATCTAGCTTTGCCTTCCCCATTGCCTTGCTGCCTCTAGAACTACTTTATTTAGTTGTTTAAATGTAATTTTAATTAAAGGGACTTGAATGAATGTCTTAACATATGAGTCTAATCAAATAATATCCTGTGCCAAATTTACTGGGTTATAAGTTTAATGGATGACAACACTCAACTTTGTTCATCTGCGCTCATGCTGCTTAGTTTGTTGATCTTGGACTATGGACATATTTTAAGAAACCAAAAAAGAATTAGAGGAATATATTTCCTGACCCCTGAAGTCCAGTATTTTCAGGTTGTCCTCTAAAACTTAAAGCATAGCCTCTGAGCCCCAGCTCAGAGGGCTGAAGAGTGCTAGGTTCCCAAGTTGATTTTCCTCTCCTCTTCCTCTGAAAACTTCCATTTCCTTCCATGGACTGTACTAGGGAAGATGAAAGAGGAAAGCAAACTGACTCAGGTTATCTACAGTCAGATTTAGATGAATTACAGTCACTCCCAATAGCTGTTAATTTCATGTATTCGCAAAGCATGGAGACAGCAGCTAAACACTAGGCTATACTGAAAGGTCTGATATATTCTCTGCCTTAATGATGCTCACTGTTTAAAGGGGGAAGATAGACGTTGAGACCATAAATCAAACTTTTGTTCTAAGGATAGAATTATGGGGAGAATGGTAGACAATTCAAAACTGGAGGATACGTTTTTGAACAGAGGTGACCTCCCTTTTTATTTGGTCTCCCTATAAGGCTGAACCTGGAAAAGGAGTGAAAGAAAGGGGCTGCTGAAACTGTTTCTCCCCCTGAATGTCCTCAGTACTGCAACAGGCTCAGTCTGTGTTCGCTCGTCTGTATGCTGTGACAACACAACAAATGTCTCAGCAGGTTTCTGCAGGGAGCTGACCTAGCTTCACCTGTTCCATAGCCTCAGATCTTCCCGCTTTTCCTCAACCACCACGCACTTTCCATCAGAATATCTATCCCCTCAAGGCTTTGCTGCTTTGGCTGACATTATCCAATATAGCCTCCCTGTTTTTACCTGGCTGAGTCCTTAAAGCTTGAGTGTCACTTTCTGTTTTTTTCTTTCTCTCTTCCAGTGGTCATGTACAGTTGTGAGAGCTGGCCTATAAATGAGGCAGAGCACCAAAGAATCTATGCCTTCAGACTATGGGGCTGGAGAAGACTTCTGAGAGTCCCTTGGACAGCAAGGAGATCAAACTAGTCAAGCTTATGGGAAATCAATCCTGAATACTTGTTGGAAGGACTGATGCTGAAGTTGAAACTCCAGTATTTTGGTCATCTGATGTGAACAGCTGACTTATTGGAAAAGTCCCTGATGCTGGGAAAGATTGAGGGCAGAAGGAGAAGAGGGCATCAGAAGATAAGATGACTGGATGGCAGCACCAATGCAATGGACATGAACTTGGACAAACTTCAGGAGATGGTGAGGGACAGAGAGGCCTGGCGTGCTGCAGTCCATGGGGCTGCAAAGTCAGACACGACTGAGTGAGTAAACAACAACATCACTTCCTAGTTTCCTTCTTTGACAACTCCTTATCATCAGGCTGAGGGAGGCAGCTCCCCCCGAGACAAAGTTAAAAGGATAGTAACAGAAAAAACATGGCCAGCTTTAAGCCAATCAATTTGAAAACCCATCTCAGAAAAAAATTATTCAAGAAAAAAGGAATGATTCAAGAACAAAAATAACAATAAAAGTAAATGTGTACATAGAATTGACTATATATCAGGCAGTCTCCCACACTGTTTACATATTTCAACTCCTTTAATCCTCAAAACAATATGTGTCCCATTTTACAGATAAGTAAACTGAGGCACAGTGCAGTTCAATGACTTTTACATAGCTAATTCATCAAAGTTGAGATTGAATCTAGATAACTTGGCTCCAGAGATCATCCTCTTGTCCATTATGCTATACTTTGTGTGCCTTTAAAGAAATACAATCAGAAATTGTTAAAGAAATACAATATTGTATTGTATTGTATTAAAGAAATACAATACTTTAAAAATCTTCTTACAAAAAAAAAATTCACTCCTGATTTTACACGCAAAGTTTAATAAACACGTAAGGAACAAACAATTGCAAGATTAAAATTTAAATCTTGCCTTTTAAAAGTCAATTGTCAATTTAAAAAAAAAGTTTTGTCAATTTAAAAGTCTTGTCTTTTATAGACTAGAAAAAGAGAGAACACTTCCCAATTCATCCTATCAAAACCAGATAAGGATTGTGTAAGAAAGAAAATTACTCATAAACATAGATGCAAAAGTCTTAAACAAAATATTAGCAAACCAAAACAAGATGCTATGTAAAAAATAAATAAGACAAAGCTGGGTATATTCCAAAAGTACACCCATAAGATTAGACACAAATTAAAAAGACATATAATATAAGCATTGGCAAGGATATGGAACAAAAACGTATATCATTCTGGTTGGGGGTGTGAATTGAAGCAATCACTGTAAAAACTTTGGCATCACCTTGTAAAGTCTGAAGAAGCACTAGTTTGTTTTGTATTTCTTTACTGTCCTTTTAAATTTTTTCTCTAATTTTTATTAGTAAGATTCTAGGAAGCAACAGTTTGAACTGGACATGGAACAACAGACTGGATCCAAATAGGAAAAGGAGTATGTCAAGGCTGTATATTGTCACCTTGCTGATTTAACTTATATGCAGAGTACATCATGAGAAATGCTGGGCAGGAGGAAGCACAAGCTGGAATCAAGATTGCCGGGAGAAATATCAATAACCTCAGATATGCAGATGACACCACCCTTATGGCAGAAAGTGAAGAGGAACTAAAAAGCCTCTTGATGAAAGTGAAACAGGAGAGTGAAAAAGTTGGCTTAAAGCTCAACATTCAGAAAACTAAGATCATGGCATCTGGTCCCATCACTTCATGGCAAATAGATGGGGAAACAGTGGAAACAGTGTCAGACTTTATTTTCTGGGCTCCAAAATCCACTGCAGATGGTGATTGACAGCACATGAAATTAAAGATGCTTACTCCTTGGAAGGAAAGTTATACCAACCTAGAACAGCATATAAAAAAAGCAGAGACATTACTTGCCAACAAAGGGTCCGTCAGTCAAAGTTATTGGTTTTCTCCAGTAGTCATGTATGGATGTGAAATTGGCCTGTGAAGACAGCTGAGCACCGAAAAAAATTGATGCTTTTGAACTGTGGTGTTGGAGAAGACTCTTGAGAGTCCCTTGGACTGCAAGGAGATCCAACCAGTCCATCCTAAAGGAGATCAGTCCTGGGTGTTCATTGGATGGACTGATGCTGAAGCTGAAACTCCAATACTTTGGCCACTTGATGCGAAGAGCTGATTCATTGTAAAAGACCCTGATGCTGGGAGGGATTGGGGGCAGGAGGAGAAGGGGACGACAGAGGATGAGATGGCTGGAAGGCATCACCGACATGATGGACATGAGTTTGAGTAAACTCTGGAAGTTGGTGATGGACAGGGAGGCCTGGCGTGCTGTGATTCATGGGGTTGCAAAGAGTTGGACACGACTGAGTGAACTGAACTGAACTGAACTGATTTTCAAGTGTTTCTTCTCCTAGTTTGGAAACTAGTGATTATACTTCTAGTCTTTTAATAGGCATTTTATTTTTTAAATATACATTAAATCTAAAGTTTCTGAAAATCTAACTTTATTTCATGTCTCTATCATCTTCTTGCAGGAAGGAAGGATTTTAATATATGCTAAATACTGAAATTTCAGTAACATATAAACATGAAATAAAAACAAAGTAAATGGTCAACAGTTGGTTTATTGACTGTATTCATTTTCTATTTGCTGTCTTAACAAATTAGCATAAACTTAGGTGTTTGAAACAAAAGTTGATTATCTCACAATTCTGTAAAACAGAAATCCAGGTACATGGTGGCTCAACTTTCCTTCACAAGGTCAAAGTCACACTGTTGGAAGGGCAAAGTTCCTTTCTGGAATCTGGAGATAAGTTCACTTCCAAGTTCATTTGTGTTGTTGGCCAAGTTCAGTTACATGGTACTGAGGGACAGATGTACCTCTTTCCTTACTGGCTGTCAGCCAGAGGCCATCATGCTCCCGGAAGTCTCTCTAGTCCTTGGCTGTCACTTCCTGTATCTCAGAGCCAGTAATGAGTAGCACATGAAATGCTTCTTGGGCTTGGAGTCTAATTTCTTCTGCCTCTCGCTATAGAAAGCTGTCTGCTTTTAAGTCTCCACATGATTAGAGTCAGCACACCTGGATAATCCAGGCTACTTTTCCTGTCTTAAGGTCTGTAACCTCAATCACATTGGCAAATTCCTTTTCACTATGTAACATAATGCATATTCACAGATTCCAGGAATTAGGGCATGGATATCTTTGGGAGACCATTCTGCCTATCATAGTAAAAGCTACGGTTTTGTGAGTAGTTATGTATGGATGTGAGAGTCGGACCATAAAGAAGGCTGAGCACCAAAGAATTGATGCTTTTGAACTGTGGTGCTGGAGGAGACTCTTGAGACAGCAAGGAGATCAAACCAGGAATCGATCCTAAAGGAAATCAACCCTGAATGTTCATTGTTAGGACTGATGCCAAAGCTCCAATATCTTGTCTACCTGATGTGAAAAGCTGACTCACTGGAAAAGACCCTGATGCTGGGGAAGACTGAGGGTAGAAGGAGAAGGGGATGACAGAGGATGAGATGGATGAGATGGTTGGATGGCATCACTGACTCAATGGACATGAGTTTGAGCAAACTCTGTGAGATGGTGAAGGACAGAGAAGCCTGGCATGCTGCAGGCTATGGGACTGCAAAGAGTTGGACACAACTGAGCTACTGAACAACAACATAGCAGATTACACTGACTACAGCTGTCAGGATACCTCAGATGACTAAAGATGCAAACCTCTGGTTCAACGGCACAAAATTTATTTTTTACTCAAGCACTCTCTGACTCTCCAGAGCAGTTGTTATCTATAGGGAAACTGAGTAATCCAGGCTGACAGAGGATGTAATAGGTTGATCAAAAAAGGTCATTTAGGTTTCTCTGTAAGATCAAATGAACATTTTTTGACCAAGCCAATACTATCTGTTAGAACAGGGCTTCTCAAACTTTAATGTACATATGAGTCATCTGGGGGCTGTGTTAAAGTCAAGATTCTGACTCTTCAGCCCGAGACAGAACCTGATTCTCCAGTTCTCATGGGAGTCTAGCAAATGCTGATGCTGCTGGTCCCTAAACCACCCTTTGAGAAGGAAAGTTTCAGAACACAGTCTCCTTGGTCAGTACTACAAGGAAAAACAGAGCATAGAGAATATCAAACTGACCCTTGATCTTTTCATCCTGAAAGTAATACACTCACTCCAACTCCTATTTCAGTGGCCAAAGCTGCTCATATGGTCATGCCTAACTTTAAGGGGTTAGAAAAGTTCACTCCTCCCATATGTTCATTAGAAAAGGAGAACAGGGAATATTAGGGCACAACAGCAATGTAATGTGTGTGCATAGACAAGACACTGTTACACCACTTTGGGCTCATCACTGTTTTCTTCTATGCCCACCTGTTTTGGGGTTGAACTTTTTCTTTCTGAAACACATCCTGCATTAATTATTTTAGTGAAAGTCTGTGGGTTGTAAATTCTCTTGTCTTTGTACATAAGAACATGATTTGATTTTATCTATACTATTTAAAAAAAAACTTATTTATTTGGCTGCATTGGCTATTAGTTGTGGCAGATGGGATCTTTGCCGAGTCGTGTGGGATCTTTGCAGCGCACAGATTCTCTAGTTGGGGTGTGTTGGCTCAGGAGTTGTGCACGCAGGCTTTGTTCTTCAAGGCATACGGTATCTTAAGACAGATTCTTAACCACTGGACTAACAGGGAAGTCCCTCTTCCTATACTCTTGGTTGATAGATGAAGGTACCAAATTCTACAGTGACAGCTACTTTCTGGAACCACTTTGAAGATATTTAGCTCATTACCTTTCAGACTCTTATGATTAAGAATTTCTGCCATTAATTTAATTTTCATTCCTTTGTGGGTCATCTGTTGTTTCTCTGATAGCTCTTAATATTTTCCTCTTTAATGATGGACTATTCTTCTGATACTGGACTATGTTATATTTGGGTGTATATTTTTATTTTTTCCACTCAACACTTTCATTGCAATTCTAGTCTCAGGACACATGTCTCTTTTTTTCTTTCTGGGATATTCTAAATGTTGTTACCTCCATTCTCTTCTTTGGAAACTCCTTTTACATGCATGTTAGAAGCTTTTATTCACTGTCTCTCTCTTAATGGCCCTTTCATGTCAGGTTTCTCTGGAATTCTGAGCTGTATTTCAGACAAATTTCTAACTGCTATCTTTAAATTCATTTCTTTTCTCTTTGTGACCAATTTATCTCTTAAGATTTTTGTTTCAGTGACTACACTGTTTTATTGCAAAATTTCTAATAGTCTTTTGTTTTCTATTATTTCATTTCTATCTAATTTTCCTCTCTCATTCACTCTTTATTTTTAGTAGCTAAGTCTCAAAGAGTTTCTTTTCAACACACTGTGCGGTGCCTAGTCACTCAGTAGTGTCTGACTTTTTGTGATCCCCATGGGCTCTGCCAGGCTCCTCTGTCCATGGGTATTCTCCAGGCAAGAATACTAGAGTGGGTTGCCATGCCCTCCTCCAGGGGATCTTCCCAACTCAGAGATTAAACCCAGGTCTCCCATATTACAGGCGGATTCTCTATCAGCTGAGCTACCAGGGAAACCCAGTCAATTCGTATTATTTGTGGTAGTTATATACTACAAAGTTGACACAAACAATGAATTAGTGAATTGTGAACCATTACTCCTAGGAGGAATACAGTTGGTTTTGTTTCTGGTCACAACACTTTAGCCAACAGGGCAATAATGTAGCTTTGCTTTATGTGTTTCTATTTAAAGACTTCTTAATTAAAATACAATGATGATGATTCATTAACACTGAATTCATAGCTGACAGCACTCTGATAACTGACTAAAGTTTATCTAACATTCATTTCCTCCATAAGCACTTAACCAGCCTTTCTGAACCTAGAAATATTAGGCACACTTCAGCATTGTGGCTGGGGTTATTTTAGACGAGATCGGGCGCGTTCAGGGTGGTATGGCCGTAGACTGGGGTTATTTTAAAAAGCTATATCACCAACAAAAAAAGCAGAAAGATGGGAAATACTTGGCATTAAATAGACTAAATAGAAAGGAATACCTGTTTACAGTCTGAGAGCTGAAAAATATAGACAGCATCTCATCCTGTTCCACCTCAGTTGGGAAAGTGCTCCTTGGCAACTGAAAATCTGGACCGCTCTGCTCTTGTCAGCAAACAACTGAGGATGGATGGACATTTGAGCACTGGTGAATTCACAATGACTGTAACCCACAAATGATGAGGATCAACTGTACCCATTTTAAAGTCTTTGTCAGACTGTTTCAGATACTTTTATCTGGAGTGAGTGTTAATTTTGCTGGCTTTTTTGGTATTGTGTTTCTTGTACATACTTTGGAATTTTTCAAGTGGGCTTATTTTTAAAGGAAAGATTTAGCTTTTCTTTTTTTCTTCTCTGTCTCTGTCTCTTCTAAGAGTTTTGTGATTATCCCCATGTGGTTCACACAGTCCCCAGTTTAGAATCTCAACACTGCTTTAATCTGTAATGAGGAAATTTCAAGTCTAGTCACAGAGATGTAGTTTGACAAGCACAATTTGAGATGTCCAACAATCTCTCTAGACTCACAGATTCAAATAAGGCTCTCACCCAAAGCAGTAAATCATATATATATATATACATAGTTAATTCTTTAATTTCTCTCCACACAGACACGCCCTCCAAACTCCTGACATGGAGTTCTCAACCTGGCTTCAGTGTCCCTTATTCTATAAAATAAGTTTACTTCCTGTTACCCCACAGGAGTTGAGCTACTGCTAATCTTTGCTTACTTCCAGGCACAGAGCCAAAAAGCCTTTGATATCAGCCTGGTCCACCATCTTGCTTTTTTGCTTCGTTTTTGATTCATGGACATTTTGGTCTTGTTTTTGAACCTGGCTGTGTCATTGTTTTATCACTTTAGATTTTATCTGACACTGCTGCTTGTCTTGGAATAGTTCAGTTCAGTTCAGTCGCTCAGTCGTGTCCAACTCTTTGCGACCCCATGAACCAGGCCTCCCTGTCCATTACCAACTCCCGGAGTCCACCCAAACCCACGTCCATCGAGTCAGTGATGACATCCAACCATTTCATCCTCTGTCATCCCCTTCTCCTCCTGCCCTCAATCTTTCCCGGCATCAGGGTCTTTTCAAATGAATCAGCTCTTCACATCAGTTCAAAAGCATCAATTCTTCAGTGTTCAGCCTTCTTTATAGTCCAACTCTCACATCCATACATGACCACTGGAAAAACCATAGCCTTGACTAGACGGACCTTTGTTGTCTTGGGATAGAGGGAATAACAGATTGATTAGAAATCCTCTTAGCTCTTTCCTCATACTTTTCTTTTACAACTTATCTTATTCTACATTGGATTAGAAATATCTGTATTTGAGTCTTTTTGGTCTTTCTGCCTCCAATTTCAAAACAAACATTTGAGAGTAGAAATTGTCTCATATATATCTTTTCAGTTCCATCACTCCCAGTGCACTGCCTTTCACATGGTCAAGAAATATCTCTTGAATAAAACAGTAATAAGAAAGTATGAATTGGCTTATTTTAAGAAACAACCTTCTGGCAATTAGCATTGCACAAAAAATATGGAACACGGAGAATTTTCTTCCCTATAAATAATCAGGCAGAATCTAGAAGGGATGTTATAAAGTAGTAATTTTTGTACCCTTTTTTGTTTTATGCATAACTATTCTTCCCCCCAAAGAATTTTATTCAGGATGCTAATCAATAAAGCAGATATAACAGAGCTCTTCCGGATGAATTAGGGGTGATGTACCTAGAAACCTGACTCTTTAACTTTCATCTCCCAGGAAAGATGTCAAGGTGGCTCCACTGAAATTCGTTAGAAAATTGTTTTACCAACTACAGCCCTAAAAGGATTGAGAAATCTGAATTACTTCCATAACAATTCAAAGCAAAAAACAAACAAACAAACAAACTCCCAGCAATATTTTAAAGAGGGGAAAAAAAATAAAGAGGGAAAAAGAAAAATTAAAAAGTTACAAATTAACCCTCTGTGAAAAGTAGCGATACATCATTTTAAAACTGCTGTTTTAGGAGGAAAAGAGGTTTTGTGATGAAAAATGGCTTGGGAAAAGGAGGCTGGGATATTGGTGCTAAATGAGTTCTGAAGCATATTTGCCCCCTGAGATCCAAAGGAAAAGAAATCTAAAGAATGTCTCTTTACTCTTCTTTCTGTGATGACCATATTTCACTCAAAACTCTCAACTGGATCTGAAACCCAAAGCAGACAGACTGTAAGAACCATGTGCAGATTTCTCCTCACAGTAAGATGATAAAGGAAGATATAGCTGGACCTGAAAGATAACCTTCCTAAATTTCACAATTTCCTTTGAAAAGGAGGAGAATGGTTAAACTGCAAAGAAAGGCATGTGAAGAAGATTCCTAGGACAATGGCATACAAGAGAGAGAAAACTAATGAAATAAGACCCTAGTTCATTGGACTCAGCACAAAGGTCTCTGAGTGATCTCTGGGTGGAAAAAGCACGTAAGAATCTATATTGCTTGAGTTTCAGCCCAACTTGGTATTAATAGGAAGATTTGCTGCTGCTTACCATATCTAGTCTCATGAAAACCAGGCTGAGCATAGACAAGTATTTGCAGGCTTAGCAATCTATGCATGGCAGCTTGTTTCCTTTCATTCCACGGGGCACTCTGCCAATGGATGAGCCGCAGTAGTAATTTCTTTCTTAAGTCACTGTCAAATTCCCGCTTCAAGCTTCTATCTGGGTCACCAGGGGCCAACATACATCTTATGCAATTCAGAAACTGGGACTTGGGAAAGTAGATTTTAAGGAGTATTGGCTCAATAAATTAATATCCTCTTGACAGGCGGAGAAGCTCAAAGGGGAGGGAATTTGGTATGTTTTCAACAAGCATTTTTGGGTTTGCCTTTTCTGCTGTATTTAATTTGCACATTGAAAATTCTTAGCAGTTCATACACTTCTAGCCTTAAAGGATGATAATTGCTATAGTAAACTTCTTTGAGTATGTGTTTTCTTAAAAGAAAAAGCATGTTGGAAAAATGTTTGAGCTTTTAAACTCTTTGTATTTTGGTTTTGTTATTTGCTAAATGGGTTAGTCTAGATCATCTGTATACTCTCTTGTATGATAGGCTTTGGCATTATTCAAAACACACAGCCTCACTCCTAGTGTGACCTAGATAAAGTACTTCATTTCTTTAAACAGTCAAACTAATTTATCTGTAAAATCAGGGTAATGTTTACTTTTCAAGGTGGTTGTGAGAATTAAAAGAATTATGGAATGGAAAGTCATTAGCACCATGCCTGGCACATGTCAGATGCCCAAAGTATATGAGCTTCTTTCTAATTCTACCATCCTGTAAGTCTATGATTTTGCTAGGACCCTCTTGAGGTGTATGATCAATGTTCTAGTCACTTTCAATAAGGAAGATTGTGGCACACAGAGGTTAAAGCTGTTTGCCCAAGGTTCTGGGGCTTGCTGGAAAATGGTGCTCAGAGCAGCTATTCTCTGCTAATATAACAAGTCCCAACACTACAGAAAATGATGGACTCAGCCTTCAAACCTCTTCATCAGTTACTGACGAAGGATTTTTCTTTCCTTCAAAAACCTATCAAGCCAGCACCATGCCATTAATAATGATACACACATCTTCCAAAAGATCCAGCTGAACTTTTTCTCAGAAAGTTTCAACATGGTTATTGATCATGACAAGATTGAAATAAACAAACTCTGGGTTGACCAAGTAGGCCTTCTGTTCATAGTAACAGTCTTAGGAAAGCAGCTGCGTCACACTGCCTATGGATCCACATGAAAAGAGCATAGCAACTATATGAGGCCCTTTGATTTCTTATCAGGCAGCATTACATATGTGAACTGGAATTTGTGCAATTCTTCAGGTCAGAAGAGCCAGCTCCTATCCCTCAAAGGCCATTTACAAGTAGTGCCAACACTGCATCTGATAGTCTCCATGGGATGATGGAGAAAAAGCTATCATCAACATAGTGGGGAGAAAAAACTATGATCAACATAGTGGGGGGGGGAAAATCTCCCATGGTCTTTTAAGTATACCGGAAGGATGCCAAGGAGCCAAGGATGCCAAGTCAGTCATCTCAACATATCTCCCTTTGTATATTTCCCCCAAATTTGGAACTCTTCATATTAACGTGAGTTATGGACAAGAGGGCAAGTGTCCCCAGCGGGAGAATTCAGCTGTTCTGGAACAAAGTGCTAAATGTTGTTGTGACGCTGTGAGCAGCTGTTTCACTGGAACCCTGTCTTCTGTAAGACCATCACCTACATATCTTTGTCAAAGTATGGTGGAAGAAAGAACTAAAATTTCTTGAGTATGTCCCTTGTATTTACACGATCACACTGATTCCTGGAAAAGAAGACCCTAAAGTGACTATTACTCTTGCTTCCACTTCCTGCTTGAGGAAACTGAGGTGATGAGGAATTGAAGAGCTGGCCCAGCCACAAAGGGAACGAGGAGCAGAGCCCTGAGTCTGTTTTCTCTCCACAGAGTAGAGCTTATCTCATAGGACTCCTGCAGCATGAAAGGCTGAGGCAATTGTAAATAGTGCTTCAATGAACATTGGGGTGCATGTGTCTTTTTTTATTTTGGCTACTAAAACACGAATTTTATTGCAGCATTGTTTTATAAACACAAAACAGTTAAATGTGTAATGACAAATTACCACTTGTAAATCTTATCACAGGTAATCCTAGAAAACACATTTAAGGGATTGAGAAGTGACACTGGAGATAATTTTGTTGATCAATATAATTTTGAGGGGTTTTGTAGCCTGTGAAAATAAACCAGGTTTCATAATCTCACAATAGTCTCTCTCCCATTAAAAAAAATTCTATATCTTCTAGAACTACAGTTCTATGGTACACATTTTTAATCTGCTCATGAATTGTCCTGTTTTCTTATTGCCTTAAGTGAAACCAATAGGTATGTTAGCTGTAATTTACTTTGTAGCTACTCTTTATCATTACAATGGCCACACGACTGGAAAAGGTCAGTTTTCATTCTAATCCCAAAGAAAGGTGATGCCAAAGAATGTTCAAACTATAATACAACTGCACTCATCTCACATGCTAGCAAGGTAATGCTCAATATCCTTCAAGCTAGGCTTCAACAGTATGTGAACTGAGAAATTCCAGATATACAAGTTGGATTTAGAAAAGGCAGAGGAACCAAAGATCAAATTTTGCCAACATCTGTTGGATCATAGAAAAAGCAAGAGAACTCCATAAAAACATCTATTGCTTCATTGAGTATGCTAAAGCCTTTGACTGTATGGATCACAACAAATTGTAGAAAATTCTTAAAGAAATGGGAATACAAGACCACCTTACCTGCCTCCTGAGAAATCTGTATGCATAAAAAGGCAACAGTTAGAAACAGACATGGAATAATGGACTGGTTCAAAATTGAGAAAAGAGTACATCAAGGCTATCTATTGTCACCCTGCTTATTTAACTTATATGCAGAGTACATCATGAGAAATGTCAGGTAGGATGAGGCACAAGCTGGAATCAAGACTGCCGGGATAAATATCAATAACCTCAGATATGCAAATGACACCACTCTAATGGCAGAAAGTGAAGAGGACCTAAAGATCTTGATGAAGGTGAAAGAGGACAGTGAAAAAGTTGGCTTAAAGCTCAACATTCAGAAAACTAAGATCATGGCATCTGGTCCCATCACTTTATGGCAAATAGGTGGGGAAACAGTGGAAACAGTGGCAGATTTTATTTTCTTGGGATCCCAAATCACTGCAGATAGTGTCTGCAGCCATGAAATTAAAAAACGCTTGCTCCTTGGAAGAAAAGTAATGACAAACCTAGACAGTGTATTAAAAAGCAGAGACATTACTTTGCTGACAAAGGTCCATCTAGTCAGCTATGGTTTTTCCAGCAGTCATGTATGGATGTGAGAGTTGGACCATAAAGAAGGCTGAGCACCAAAGAATTGATGCTTTTCAAACTGTGGTGCTGGAGATGACTCTGGAGAGTCCCTCAGACAGCAAGGAGATCAAATCAGTCAACCCTAAAGGAAATTAAACCTGAATATTCAATGGAAGGACTGAAGCTGAAGTTCCAATACTTTGGCCACCTGATGCGAAGAGCTGACTCATTAGAAAAGACCCTGATGCTGGGAGAGGTTGAAGGTAGGAGGAGAAGGGGGTGACAGAGGATGAGATGGTTGGATGGCATCACCCACTCATTGAACATGAGTTTGAGCAAACTCTGGGAGATGGTGATGGACAGGGAAGCCTGGCATGCTGCGGTTTATGGGGTCACAAAGAGTAGGACATGACTTTGTGACTGAACAACTCTTTATCAAGGGGCTTTCCTGGTGGGAGAGCAGTAAAGAATCTACCTGCCAATAAAGGAGACTTGGGTTTGATCCGTGGGTCAGGAAGATCCCTGGAGAAGGAAACGGCAACCCGCTCCACTATTCTTGCCTAGAAAATCCCATGGACAGAGGAACTTGGTGGGCTATAGTCCATGGGGCTGCACAGTCAGATACAACTTAGCAAGTAAACAAGAAGTCTTTATCAAGTTGAATAAGCTCACTTCTATCCCTAGTTTTCTAAGAGTAGGGGTGCATGCATTTTTTCCATTATGGTTTTCTCTGGGTATATGTTCAGGAGTGGTTTTTGAATCATATGGTAGTTCTATTTTTATTTTTTTAAGGAACCTCCACACTTAGCTATACACCTGAAACTAACATAACGTTGTAAATCAACTATGCTCCAATATAAAATAAAAAATAAATTGAAAAAGAAAAAACAGTTGAGGAAGAGGATAAGAAGAAGTCAAGAACACATTAAGGAGAAAAGAAAAACAGAGAGACTTAGGAGGGGTCCAATAAAGACATGTCAGGAAAGCATTAAAAAAAATAATAATAAAACAAATGTGTACAGCAGTCAGGAGAAGGCCTGGGGGAGAAGGAAAGGAGAAAGGCCCAAACTGCTGGGGAGGAAAAACCCAAAAAACTTGGCTGGTTGCCTGGCAAAGAGCATGGCAGAGAGAACTGTATCCACCAGTTTCACCAAAGGAAGGAATCTGTGAATCATAAAAAAAATGTTTATTTCTTTATGCCACAAATGATAAAACAGTCATAAAACATGAAAATTTTTTCCTTCCCATATTAATTGCTGCAAATATTTTTAACCATTATTCTGAATACTCAGTGCGTCACTATTGAGAAAGCAATGGTGTCTTGTACCAAAATCCATCTCCAGTTATCCCCATGGCATGCTATACACTTGCATTTAGAGATGAATTCATCTGCAAGATGGCTAAAGCTCACTTAGCATAGGTTGGAGAGAACCTCTGTCCTCAGAGAAACAATAAAAGTCATCGATCATTTCTTACTTCCTAAAAAGTTATTTTCCTTTGTTATCTAATTTCAGCATAAACAGAAAGAACTGTGGCCCAAGTCAGGGAAATTTGGATGTTTTTGAAAATGCGTTCCCTAGAGAATATCCTTTTGTCTCAGCAGAGGCAATGCTTGTCAATGTTAAAAAGGGAAAACACACACAAGAACCACAAAGCTCTACAAGTAGTTAAGTTGCAGTGCACATTTGTTCTAGCTTTGTGGCAAGCTAGACTCGTTATGGGTGATATTGATTGGTCCCCTGGGATATGTTTCTGAGAATATACAGCAATTTCAACCAAGTATTTGTCTGGCCAAAGAAAAGCCAAACTTTATAGCTGCCAGAGACCTAACTGTCCAGCCTAAGGACTGGGCAGAAGAGAAAGTCTGGTTTTCCATAGTTTCTCCAAAAGAAAGGCATTATAATTCTACAGTTCTGCCAGAGATGAGGTCTGATGTTTTTGTTGTAAAAGACCTGGAACCTATTATTTAGCAAAATAACCAGGAGAAGTTCCCCCATGATACCAAAGAATAAGGCTGACTTTCAGAAATTTAAAGTGATCAAATTTTCACTTTTTAAAATAATATATTCTCCTGGAAAGGGTACTTTGCCAGAGAAAAGGGGAAGTTGATTAAAAAAAAAAAAAAGATTAAGGAAGGGCAGACCCGACATTACTGAGTCAGGCACTCCTGATTTTAGCTATTTTCTCACATAAACCTTCTGTGAGATGATATTTTTTTCAGCGTTTCAAAGATACATATATATTCAGTGACTTAAAATATTTTATCCCAACCTCATTTTTGGAGGTAGTTTGAAATTTATACCAATCATAGAATACATGCTCACTGTAAAAAACCTAAAACTCTACAAAAGTATGTAGAATAAAAAAGGAAAGTCCCTCTTAAATCACTCAAATTCTTTCTCTCTCTGCATTATATACACAAATAATCACTGTGATCAGTTTGATGAGTATCTTTCAAAATTTATGATATGCCAGGTACATTTCTGTTTTAGGATTTTTTTTAGCTGATTGAGATCATGCTAAATATATTATTCCACAACTTGCTTTATTTCACATTTATTGTATCCTGGAAGAACTTTAGGTTATTACCTAGAGATCTACCCTATTCTTTTTAAAAAATTTTTTAATTAAAGGATAATTGCTTTACAGAAGTTTGTGGTTTTCTGTCATACATCAACAAGAATCAGCATAGGTATACCCATGTCTCCTCCCTTCTAGACCTCCCTCCCATCTCCCTCCCCACTCCCCTCTTCAGCCAGTCCCTGTTTGAGTTCCCTGAGTCAGAGAGCAAATTCCTATTGGCTATCTGCTTTACACATGGTGTTGTAACTTTCTATGTCACTCTATCATACATCTCCTCTTCTCCCTCCTTCCCTTCTACTATGTCCGTTTCTCCACTGCTGCTCTGAATATAAATTCATCAGTGCCATCTGTTCAGATTCCATATATATGTATCAGTATATGATATTTATATTTCTCTTTCTGACTTACTTCACTCTGTATAATGAGTTCCAGTTTCTCCACCTCATTAGAACAGATTCAAATGTGTTCCTTTTTATGGCTGAGTAGGATTCCATTGTATAAATGTACCACAGCTTCTTTATCCATTCATCTGTCGATGGACATCTAGGTTGCTTCCATGCTCTAGCTACTGTAAATAGCGCTGCAGTGAATACTGGGGAACACGTGTCTTTTTCAGTTTTGATTTCCTCAGGAGATCTACCCTATTCTTTTTAATGATTGTATAGAGTCCCATGGTATGGATATACCACAATGTATTTATTTAATCAGCCCTGGCTCCATTTGTTTCCAATTTTTAAACTACCACAAACATCAAATTAACATTCTTTGTACATATACAAGGAGGATATTTTTAAAGGTAGGAAAGATGAGATTGAAACAGGTTAATGAATTTTGTTTAAAAGTACATTATTACTAAGTGGCAAGACTCAGAAAAGCCCATGTTCTTTCTGCTCTATTTGGATGTTTTTAGCTCTCCATGTATGCAGGATTAAAAAAGAAGAGGGTGTCTGAATTTTTAATCACTCTGAATCTCTCCCCGCTGCACTTCTCCATACATACTGATGGCCTCTTAGAGTCTGCTCAGATACAAATGCATGTGGAATGTAAAAAGCAGGAGAGCCTGGCCCCAATTTTTTTATGTGAATTGATGCATATTAAAGAATAAATGAAGTCCTAATAAAGTAACTTAGAAAAGATATGTCCTACCAGACCTTAAAATGAGAGCACTTTCCTTCTCAGTGAAGATTACACTTAGGAAAATTTCTGCTTCCAGCTGGGTGGGTCAGTAGGGAGGAAATTATGGATGGATCTGACAAGAAGTCCATTTTCTGTGTCCACTGCTGCGCAGAGTTGAGTAGTTAGCCACCCAGGAGGCCCAGGTCAGAATTACTTTCCTACTTAAGACACTTCAACTTGAGCTTAAGAAATTCCTCTACTGCCCTTCATATATTTTAGTCAGGGGCTGACTGACTCTGGGAGAAGAGGCATGTGCACTGTGGGGTAGTCAGAGCAACTGGCTTTCTGTCAGCCTCTGCTCCTCTCCCAAGCAACGCCCACAGGCTCTGGTAAGAGGCCAAAACTGCCCCTCACAAAATAACATTTGGGGGTAAGTTCAGATTCTTTAGCACAGATAAGTATCTCTTTCCCCACAATGTACCTTGAACTGCACCTCATAAAAGGACCTGGCAGAGCCTAAACTAAGCTGAGCTACGTCATGTCTCACCCTTCACATGTACACCTGGGCCCCAATATCACCTCAGAGGGAATTTCCTGACAGCCTCATAAAAGTCATCTCCCCACTGTCACTATCTCATTACCCTGCTTTCTTTTCTTCATAGTCTTTCACTATCTGAAACTGTTACACTTCTATTTACTTGCTAACCATATGCCTTCTCCCACTAAGGTATAAGCTTCGTGAGAAAGGGAGCCTTATCTTTTTCTGTCACTAGGATACCCCAGCACTTAGGAAAAAGTGTCTGGTACATGGTAGGTCATGGTAGAAAGTGCTGAATGAATCCCATTCTCATTTTTCATAACACTTTCTCATTGGAGCCCATCATCTTGAAAGATTGAGCTCAAGTGTCACCCTATTTAGGATGTCATTCATTCATTCATTCACCATATATATTAAATGTCTACTGTGTGATAGAGGGTTGCCAAACCTCATCTATTCACAGTCCTTTTAAAGTCTCAGTAATCTTTTCTATGGTACCTCTAGGCCAAAAGGAATACCCTTTGGTTCTATTTATTAATTAATTAAGTCCAAGCAACTTAATAAGTATCTGTGTCCTAATAACCTGGTGGTCATTGGAAAAATAATGCATGTAATTTTTACAAAAAACCTTTATTTCAATCATAAGTAACCATGTTTTCTTACTGATGGGATGTATTCAGCTGTTGGGCACTATATTCTCGAAGTCTGAAATCAGATTGGAAAATGCCACCTTCATTTTCTGTCCTTTGTTGATTTTCTCAAAGTACTTGCTTTTTATCAAAGCAAATGTCAACTTTCCAAAGATAAGACATAGGGGAAAAACCAAACTTGATCTGGTAGTTTGTACAGCGCCCATCAGATGTCAAGTGCTGCTGTCCCTTGAGTATTTAAAACACCACCCTGAGGCTCTGGGGACTTGCTGTGTTCCCTGCGCACAGTTTCAGAAACACGGTGCTTACACTTCATCTTAGCTACTGGATGTGCAGCAGTAAGAGAACCAGGCATAGTCCATCCATGACCTCTTAGCATGTTGTATCTACCTCCGCACAAATAGTGTTTACCCACACATTAATTCATTATGTGTTTATGTATCTGTCTTTCCTAATAGACTCTGGACTTCCCTGAGGAAAGTACCCTATCTTTTTATTGACAGTACCGACTTTTAACATCCCTAATACAGAATAAGAGTTGGGTGCTCAATAAATGTTGGCTAAATAAATGAACGATTAAACCAGAGAATGAATAAGTGGACAAACGAATGGCCCTGACACTCAGCACAATTTTTTTATTTTCTGGTAATGACTAAGGACTTGATTATGAGAAAGTGATCCTCTTTCTTATCTTAGATGTGCCTCTTGGCTGGAAAATAGCCCAACTGACACAGGCTCACTGACTGATGCCCAAAGTTCTTGTTATTTACTACAGCATTTGTCTAGACTCCAGAGGGTATTTCACAGATCTGAACGTTGTTCCAGAAATTTAAAAAAAAAAAAAAAATTCTGGCCTCTATTCTTGCTTTGCAAATAGGTTAATTTTTTTTTTTTTTACTATTTTTCTAGATTCCATTTATATGCATTAATATATGATATTTGTTTTTCTCTTTCTGATTTACTGATGCAGATGTAGAGAAGGACATGTGGACACAGGGGGGAAGAAGAGATTGGAAGGAACCAAGAGAATAGTATTGACATAAAGGTTGCTCAGCTTGGTGCTCTATGATGACCTAGAGGGGTAGGACAGGGCAGGGCGGTGAGAGAGAGGCTCAAGAGGGAGGGGATAAATGTATACATGCAACTGATTCACTTCATTCTACAGCAAGATCTAACACAACATTGTAAAGCAATTATACTCCAATTAAAAAAATAATTTAAATGTATACTTCATTTGAAATGAGTGAATGGACAATATCTTCACTCCTGGAGTTATAACTTCTACCTATGGACTGATGACTCCCATTTTTAAACTCCAGTTCAGCCCCTTCAAGCAGCTCCAATACTACTTCTCTAACTTTATACTTGAAAACTCCATTTGAGTCTGCAGTGGTTTCCAATTATCCTTGTCTTAAAGTAAACTCTCTGTAATTCTCCATCCCAAACTTGATTTTCTACCTTTATATCACCTAAGTGAACCAATTCTGTTTCTTTCGATGGCAAAATCTGCAAATCATAATTCAGTATTTATACACAATTCAGCCTTGTTTCTCAGCAAATTACAATTCAATCACTAATAAACAGATAAAGTTTTTTCATGAAAGAAAATTCTGGGCCTTTCCTGTATGGAGGACTGAGAGAGGAAGATGCCATCAGGTTGGCAGTGAGAAGATAAGCTAAGCCCTGTTACTCCACCTTGGCTACAATTGGAAATTGAACCTTTGTCTTTTGAATGTGGACTTGATATTTAAAAACAGCCCAAAGAGAGTGCCCTGCAACCTATTAGAAGATGGAGGACTTTGGACATTTTGGATTGAGCTGAAAAACAAGTTGAGCCCATCTGGACTTCTGACCTTCAGAGCCATGAGATACTAAATGGGTCACCTCTATCTCCTCTCTCCCCCTTCTCTTCTCTACTTAAATCTATGAACCTCTTTGGGTGTTCCAGGCTGTGGAGAACACTTAGGGAACTGATCATTGGCTAGATTGGTCTCTCTTCTTTTGACTTCCCCTCCTCTCCCCCTGGTCAGCTCTATCTCCTTCCTTCCTCTTCTCTTCTCTGTGGAGCTCTGTGAACTTCTCTGAGTGTTCCAGACTGTGGACAGCAAATAGGGAATTGATTACTGGCTAGATTGCTCTCTCCCCCTTTTGATTCCCCCTCTTCTCCTCCTGGTCAGCCCTATCTCCCTCCTCCCTCTTCTCTTCTCCATGTAACTCTGTGAACCTCTCTGGGTGTCCCTCACTACGGAAATCTTTTCACCATTAACCTAGATATTTTATCATCAGTGCTGTATGGATGGAGAAATCTTGAGGCTACTGTAAGAATAAGACTGAAAGTCAGAGGCAGGAGGCTTAAATCCAAAACCTGAGAACACCAGAAAACTCCTGACTCCAGGGAACAGTAATTGACAAGAGCTCATCCAAAAGCCTCCAAACCTACACTGAAACCAAGCTCCACCCAAGAGCCAACAAGTTTCAGAGCAAGACATACCAGGCAAATTCACCACCAACGCAGGAAAATAACCCTGAGCACAAAAATACAGGTGGCCAAAAATCACACCAAACCCATAGACACCTCAAAACTCACTACTGTACACTTCATTGCACTCCAGAGAGAAGAGATCCAGCTCCACCTACCAGAACACCAACGCAAGCTTCCCTAACCAAGAAACCTTGACAAGCGACTTATCCAACCCCATCCACAAGGAGGAACCTCCACAATAAAGAGAAACCACAAGCTTCCAGCATCCAGAAAGGCCACCCCAAACACAGCAACATAAACAAGATGAAAAGGCAGAGAAATATTCAGCAGGTAAATAAACATGATAAAAGCCCACCAAACCAAACAAAACAGGAGGAGATAGGGAGTCTACCTGAAAAAGAATTCAGAATAATGATAGTAAAAATGACCCAAAATCTTGAAAACAAAATGGAGTTACAGATAAACAGTCTGGAGACAAGGATTGAGAAGAAGCAAGAAAAGTTTAACAAGGACCTAGAAGAAATAAAAAAGAGTCCATCAATAATGAATAATGCAATAAATGAGATAAAAAACAGTATGGAGGAGAACCAACAATAGAATAATGGAGGCAGAAGATAGGATAAGTGAGGTGGAAGATAGAATGGTGGAAATAAATAAAGCAGAGAGGAAAAAAGAAAAAAGAATTAAAAGAAATGAGGACAACCTCAGAGGCCTCTGGACAATGTTAAACGCCCCAACATTCGAATCATAGGAGTCCCAGAAGAAGAAGACAAAAAGAAAGGCCATGAGAAAATACTTGAGGAGATAATAGCTGAAAACTTTCCTAAAATCGTGAAGGAAATAGCCACCCAAGTCCAAGAAACCCAGAGAGTCCCAAACAGGATAAATCCAAGGCAAAACACCCCAAGACACATATTAATCAAATTAACAAAGATCAAGTACAAGAACAAATATTAAAAGCAGCAAGGGAAAAACAACAAATAACTCAAAAGGGGATTCCAATAAGGATAACAGCTGATCTTTCAATAGAAACTCTTCAAGGCAGAAGGGAAAGGCAGGACATACTTAAAGTGATGAAAGAGAAAAACCTACAACCCAGATTACTGTACCCAGCAAGGATCTCATTCAAATATGAAGGAGAAATAAAAAACTTTATAGACAAGCAAAAGCTCAGAGAACTCAGCACCACCAAACCAGCTCTTCAACAAATGCTAAAGGATCTTCTCTAGACATGAAACAAAGAAAAGGTTTATAAACTCGAACCCAAAACAACAAAGTAAATGGCAATGGGGTCATACCTATTAATAATTACCTTAAATGTAAATGGGTTGAATTCCCCAACCAAAAGACAAAGCCTGGCTGAATGGACACAAAAACAAGACCCCTATATATACTGTCTACGAGAGACCCACCTCAAACCTAGGGATACATGTAGACTGAAAGTGAAAGGCTGGAAAAAGATATTTCACCCAAATGGAGACCAAAAGAAAGGAGTAGCAATACTCCTATCAGATAAAACAGACTTTGAAATAAAGGCCGTGAAAAGAGACAAAGAAGGACACTACATAATGATCAAAGGATCAATCTAAGAAGAAGATATAACAATTATAAATATATATGCACTCAACATAGGAGCACCGCAATATGTAAGGCAAATGCTAACAAGTATGAAAGGGGAAATTAACAGTAACACAATTATAGTAGGAGACTTTAATACCCCACTCACACTATGGGTAGATCAACTAAATAGAAAATTAGCAAGGAAACACAAACTTTAAATGATACAATGGACCAGTTAGACCTAATTGATATATATAAGACATTTCACCCTAAAACAATGAATTTCACCTATTTTCTCAAGTGCATATGGAACTTTTGCCATGATAGATCACACCCTAGGCCATAAATCTAGCCTTGGTAAATTCAAAAAAATTCAAATCATCTCAAGCATCTTTTCTGATCACAATGTGGTAAGATTAGATGTCAACTACAGGAAAAAAAACTATTAAAAATACAAACATATGGAGGCTAAACAACACACTTATAAATAACCAACAAATCACAGAAGAAATCAAAAAAGAAATAAAAAATGCATAGAAGTGAATGAAAATGAAAACACAACAACCCCAAAACTATGGGACATAGTAAAAGCAGTGCTAAGGGGAAGGTTCATAGCAATACAAGCTTACCTCAGGAAACAGGAGAAAAATCAAATAACTAACTAACTCTACACCTAAAGCAACTAGAAAAAGAAGAAATGTAGCATCCTAGGGTTAGCAGAAGGAAAGAATCATAAAGGTTAGGGCAGAAATAAATGCAAAAGAAACAAAGGAGACCATAGCCAAAATCAACAAAGCTAAAAGCTGGTTCTTTGAGAAGATGAATATAATTGACAAACCATTAGCCATTAGACTCATCAAGAAAAAACGGGAGAAGAATCAAATCAACAAAATTAGAAAAATGGAGAAATCACAACAGACAACACAGAAATAAAAGGAACATAAGAGATAACTATCAGCAACTATATGCCAATAAAATGGACAACTTGGAAGAAATGGACAAATTCTTAGAAGGATACAACTTTCCAAAACTGAATCAGGAAGAAATAGAAAATCTTAACAGACCCATCACAAGCATGGAAATTGAAACTGTAATCAGAAATCTTCCAGCAAACAAAAGCCCAGGACCCGATGGCTTCACAGCTGAATTCTACCAAAAATTTAGAGAAGAGCTAACACCTATCCTACTCAAACTCTCCCAAAAAATTTCAGAGGAAGGTAAACTTCCAAACTCATTCTATGAGGCCACCATCACCCTAATACCAAAACCAGACAAAAGATGCCTCATAAAAAGAAAACTACAGGCCAATATCACTGATGAACATAGATGCAAAAGTCCTTGACAAAATTCTAGCAAACAGAATCCAACAACATATTAAAAAGATCATACATCACGACCAAGTGGCCTTTATCCCAGGGATTTAAGGATTCTTCAATATTTGCAAATCAATCAATGTGATACACCACATCAACAAATTGAAAGACAGAAACCATATGATTATCTCAACAGATACAGAGAAAGTCTTTGAGAAAATTCAACATCCATTTATGATAAAATCCCTCCAGAAAGCAAGAATAGAAGGAACATACCTCAACATAATAAAAGTCATATATGATAAACCCACAGCAAACATTATCCTCAATGGTGAGAAATTGAAACCATTTCCCCTAAACTCAGGAACAGGACAAGGATGCCCACTCTCACCACTACTACTCAACATAGATTTGGAAGTTTTAGCCACAGCAATCAGAGCAGAAAAAGAAATAAAAGGAATCCAGATTGGAAAAGAAGAAGTAAAACTCCCACTGTTTGCAGATGACATGATCCTCTACATAGAAAACCCTAATAACTCCACCAGGAAATTACTAGAGCTAATCAATGAATATAGTATAGTTGCAGGATATAAAATTAACACACAGAAATCCCTTGCATTCCTATACACTAACAATGAGAAAACAGAAAGAGAAATTAAGGAAACAATTCCATTCACCATTGCAAGGAAAAGAATAAAATACTTAGGAATTAATCTACCTCAAGAAACAAAAGACCTATACATAGAAAACTAGAAAACGTTGATGAAAGAAATCAAAGATGACACAAATAGATGGAGAAATATATCATGTTCATGGATCAGAAGAATCAATATAGTGAAAATACTACCCAAAGCCATCTCTAGATTCAATGCAATCTCTATCAAGCTACCAATGTTATTTTTCAGAGAACTAGAACAAATAATTTCACAATTTGTAGAGAAATACAAAAAACCTCAAACAGTCAAAGCACTCTTGAGAAAGAAGAATGGAACTGGAGGAATCAACCTGCCTGACTTCAGGCTATACTACAAAGCTACAGTCATCAAGACAGCATGGTACTGGCACAAAGACAGAAATATAGATCAATGGAACAAATTAGAAAGCCCAGAGATAAATACACGTATCCATGGACACCTTATCTTTGACAAAGGAGGCAAGAATATACAATGGAGAAAAGACAATCTCTTTAACAAGTGGTGCTGGGGAAACTGGTCAACCACTTGTAAAAAAATGAAACTAGAACACTTTCTAACACCATACACCAAAATAAACTCAAAATGGATTAAAGATCTAAATTAAGACCAGAAACTAAAAACCTCCTGGAGGAAAACATAGGCAAAACACTCTCACAGCAGGATCCTCTATGATCCACCTCCCAGAGTAATGGAAATAAAAACAAAAATAAACAAATGGGACCTAATTAAACTTAAAAGCTTTTGCACAACAAAGGAAACTATAAGCAAGGTGAAAAGACAGCCTTCAGAACGGGAGAAAATAATAGCAAATGAAGCAACTGACAAAGAATCTCAAAAATATACAAGCAACTCCTGCAGCTCAGTTCCAGAAAAATAAACGACCCAATCAAAAAATGGGCCAAAGAACTAAACAGACATTTCTCCAAAGAAGACCTACAGATAACTAACAAACACATGAAGAGATGCTCAACATCACTCATTATCAGAGAAATGCAAATCAAAACCACAATGAGGTACCATCTCACCCCAGTCAGAATGGTTGCTATCCAAAAGTCTACAAGCAATAAATGCTGGAGAGGGTGCAGAGAAAAAGGAATCCTCTTACACTGGAAATGTAAATGCAAACTAGTACAGTCACTATGTAGAACAGTGTGGAGATTCCTTAAAAAACTGGAAATGGAACTGCCATATGAACCAGCAATCCCACTGCTGGGCATACACGAAGGAAACCAGAATTGAAAGAGACACGTGTAGCCCAATTTTCATCACAGCACTGTTTACAATAGCCAGGACACGGAAGCAACCTAGATGTCCATCGGCAGATGAATGGATAAGAAAGCTGTGGTACATATACACCATGGAATGTTACTCAGCTATTAAAAAGAATGTATTTGAATCAATTCTAATGAGGTGGATGAAACTGGAGCTTATTATACAGAGCGAAGTAAGTCAGAAACAAAAACACTAATACAGTATACTAATGCATATATATGGAATTTAGAAAGATGGTAATAATGACCCTATATGAGAGACAGCAAAAGAGACACAGATGTAAAGAACAGACTTTTGGACTCTGTGGGAGAAGGCGAGGTTGGGATGATTTGAGAGAACAGCATTGAAACATGTGTATCATATGTGAAATAGATCGCCAATCCAGGTTTGATGCATGAGAAAGGGTGCTCAAGGCTGGTGCACTGGGATGACCCTGAGGGATGGAATGGGGAGGGAGGTGTGAGGGAGGTTCAGGATGGGGAACACATGTACACCCATGGCTGATTCATGTGAATGCATGGCAAAAACCACCACAATATTGTAAAGTAATTAGCGTCCAATTAAAATAAATAAATTTAAAAAAAAAGAAAATTTCTGGCCAAGAAAGCCCTAGAGCAGAATGTTCTTTCCTTCTATGAGTTTCTATTCCACTATTGACATAAAGCACCAAATGTGCCCTTACTTTATGCTGTACAAAGACCCAGTGAGAAAAATGGACACAGGATCAAATGGGAGTTTACTTTAGATTCATCATTAATAACCACATGAAGGATGTTATGAAAGCCATGAACCTTTACAACTTCAGTGATGAGAATCACTGGTTAAGATGGCTTATCACAGTCTACAGCAAAGACAAGAACTTTGCTTCTACGGTCCATGTGTGCTCACTTTGATTTAACCCTACTTTATTGCTGGATAAATCTGTTCAATGCAGTAGTGTCAGTCACAAAACCAATACAGATATCTTCATTGTTTAGTTCCAATATATTATAGCCCAGATATAAAATTTTTGAAGAACTACAGAATTTTAGAGCTGGAAGGGATCTTTGAAATCTTAGTTCAACCCTCTTGCTATTTAGGTGCAGAAACTGAAGCCCCCAAAGTTATTAACTTGCCCAGTACCACTTTGTCCTATCTGACCATTATAGCTGATGCCTTTATCTCTTGCTGGAATGCTGCATGTAAGGCATTTCATAGTAATGATGCTGTAGACCATAAAAGTGGATTGTATCCAAGTGAGGACAAAGCCAAATGACTTAGGAAAAGACATTCTCCCTCTAAAACACAGTCTACATCTTCCTACCATTGTCCACTTACTGCAAGCATCCATTAGTACTCATGGAAACTACTGGAATCACTTCTGAACTGGAATGTCCACTTCCAATCTCTTTTGTGCATTCCATCTCTGGAGTGATCCTGCAGCCAAACCTATTTTTTTAATTCCTGAGTACAACTTTATTTTCCCCTCCCTAAAAGTCTCAGTAGTTCCTCTTGGCTCTAAAACTATAATGCTTTATGACATCCA